>NC_090935.1:157055884-157368839 GCF_040938575.1 Ambystoma mexicanum | reverse complement strand
AGGGCCAAGGGAAGCTGGCCAGAGAGTGAGGGGAAAGGATGGTGAAGGTGTACAGATGAGGAAGATCTCCGTCTTGCTGGCATTCAGACAAAGATCATTGGCAGCACACCAATCTTGAATGGTAGTTAGGCAATCAGAGATTAGAGAGGGAGAGAAGGTGGCCGAGAGCAGCCTGAAAATGAGTTGCGTGTCGTCAGAGTAGCACTGGAAATTTGAGCAGAAAATGGCAATGCAGTGGGCGAGAGTTGCCAGGTATTGGTTGAAAAGCCAGGGCAAGAGGTTAGACCCCTGGGGAACACCACAGGTAGAGAGGAAGATAGATGATAGGAAGGACCCAAGTTGGACCTTGGACAGTCGATCAGAGAGGAAAGAGGTCAGCCAGGCCAGAGCCTGATCAGTGATACCCAGATTATCACAGAGACGTTGAGCAGGAAGGTATGGTTGACCGTGTCGAAGTCAGAAGAGAGATCGAGGAGGATGAGGACAGAGGGAATGTTAGAGTCAAGGTTGGAGAGCAGATCTTCACGGATGCTCAGGAGAGCAGTTTCCGTGCTTCTGGCAGCTCTGAAGCCAGATTAGTGGTCATGGAGACAGCCAACAGAATTGGAATGAAGGTTAAACTGAGAGATGGACAACTTTTCCAGGAGTTTGCCCAGAAAGGGAATAATGGAAATTGGGCGATAGTTAACCGGACAAGAAGGATCAGCTGTGGGCTTCTTGAGAAGAGGATGCACAAGGGAGTGCTTCAGAGGGGAGTTGAAGCATCCTGAGGCAAAGGAGTGGTTGCAAAAATCAGCAAGGGCCGGAGCCAGGGTGCAATGTGGTCCTTGATGGTTTTAGAGGAACAGGGATGAACCTGTTTTGACGAGGCTTTCATAGATCGGACTTGTCTAGCAACCTCATCATGGGAGAAAAGAGAAAAGGACGAGAAGGAGGGTGGGGGGTTGGCTGAAGGAGGGTCAGCAAGCAAAGACAGAGAGGGGAGAGGATGGGTAGGGATTGAGAGGGTGAACAGGATGTGCTGGGTTTTTGAGATCAAGTGAGAGTAAGGGCATTGCAAAGAGCCTGGGAAGCAACAGGAGGGGTAGGGACTGCAGCAGGGTTGGCCAGCTCGTTGCAGATTTTAAAGAGTTTGGCCAAGTTGTTAGATGCCGCAGAGACACAAGCTTCAATGTGGACTCTCTTCTTGGTGAGGACAGAGAGTCGATATTGCCGTTGGAGCAGGCGACAGGACAGTTTTTCAGAGGATGAACAAGAAGCCCTCCATTTCCTCTCAGCCGCCCTACACTTAGGTTTAAGTGTAGCTATGTCTGAGTCATACTAGAAATTGCACTTGGCTTTGGACTTCAAACAGATCCTCATTGCAGGGGCAAGAGCATAAAGAGTATCAGAAATTAAAGAGCAGAGCAGAGACAGGGCTGTGTCAGGATGTGAGACAGCCAGAGGTGGAGGGGGGAGAAGGTGGTGATGAAAGCCTGAAATGACACACGCTTCATGGGCTGGATGTCAGAGAAGGTAGGTGGCAGTTTTGGTGAAGGCTTGGCTTGGGGGGAAGAGAGGGAGAGATGAGAGGAGAGGAGAGAGTGATCGCTCCAGGAGAGAGGAGTGGTCATAGGGATGGAGAGGGGGAGGTCAGAGGAAATCAAGGCATTGAGTGTGTGCCCTGCAGAGTGAGTCGGGCCAGATGGGAGGATGGGCAGGGAGAGGGAGTTGCAGAGGTCACGGAAGAGGACAGAGGAGGAACAAGGAGAGTCTAAATGAATATTGAGGTCATCAAGGAGGAGGAGTTGAGTGGAGAGGCCAGGGGGGAGGAGGAGAGGTCTGCCCACTCAGTGAGAAATGAGGTAATTTGACCAAGAGGCCAGTAGCCGGTAGCCACAGTAAGAGAATGGGTAGGAGAGAGAGAGCCTACAGACAAGGCATTTAAAAGAGGAGTGGGTCTGAGTGGGAATGATAGAGGCAGGAATCCACTCAGGAAAGATCAGGCCTACCCCCCAACCAGACCGCGAGGATCTGGGTGCGGAGAGGATCTTTTAGCCATCAGGGAGGAGAGTGTCAAAGCTTGTGACAGAGCTGGCCTTGAACCATGCCTCAGTAAGACCAATGACATCAAGGTCTAGTTCTTCAAGGAGGTGGCAGATGTCAGAGGAGTGTTTGACAGCAGAGCAAGAGTTGAGAGTGGCAATATGAAGAAGGTTGCCAGCCTTAAAGACCTTCCAGGGAGGGGTACAGATCAGAGGTATCAGAGAAAGAGCCCTAGGAGGGGCAGAGAAGGTGGAGAGAGAGGGCTGTAACGCTCACCTGATTCTCGCAGAGGCGCCGGTCTTGACTGGGCGACTACCGTATCTTCAAAGGTGATGTGTAGCACCCGGTTGGCTCTTTGGGCTGGACCTCTGTGTACTGTATGCCTGACGTGTAGAGTAAGATGTCTGCAGATAGAAAATATGGGGTTAATGAACTGGGGTTATTGGGGTGTCCCTATCTCTTTCCTCTTCTCCTCTCCTGTAGACCCCCAAAGGTTAACGCTCTCACCTTAGGTAAGTGAATGCCGAGCTCTCCATCTGCCTCGGGGCAGGGTGCTGTAACCAGTTTCTTCACTGGATATGTAGCGCAGGCCTCTTGACTTCGGAGGACTGCTGTCCGTCGTTTACTGCACGAACGGTAAGTTTCGAGTCATTCAAATGTCTTTAAAGTCTTTAGTAATGATGTCTCTTGTTTTGCAGGGTTCCGGCGATGGCGGATGACGGGCTGAAGTGAGTTGAAGATGGAGCCCGTGTGATGAATAGAATCGCCTGGAAGCACGTAAGTAAGCGCTTGTTGCCTGCTTCACTATGCGCTCTAACTGTCTTTTTATTTTGCAGGTACGAGTTCGGAGCGGCTGCAGGGTGCCGGTATACCCACTGGATTAGATGTGGAAAGGAGTAATGGCACGTGAGTATTAAAGTTCCCCAATGTCTTTAAACGCACCTTGTTTTGTCTTTCAGATGTGGGATGCAGCGCCGAAGGCCTCCGGAGCGTGCGAAGAGTTGGTAAGCCTTTGCCTTTCAGATGCCGGAATGCTAACCTGTTATTTCTTGTCTTTATAGGTGTTGCTGAAGACTGGATTCAGGATGGTAAGCCTTTGCCTTTCAGATGCCGGAATGCTAACCTGTTCTTTCTTGTCTTTATAGGTGTTGCTGAAGACTGGATTCAGGATGGTAAGCCTTTTTCCTTAGGCCCAGGACCGGATGCAGAAGACACGATGAGCGTTCTGCTGCAGAGGTTGCAGAATAACGCAAAGCAAGATTCATCCACCGGGTGTGGTTTAAATAGCCTCCTGTAGTGCTTAGGTGTCTCCTTCCACAGCCACGCCTAAGTAAGAAAAGAGTTCCTGGTAAGAAAAGAGTTCCTGCCTTCCAGAAGAGTTCCAGTGTTCTGAATCTAGGGAGTGGCTCCAGCCCCACCCAACAGGAAAAGTAGTTCCAAACAGTAGAGGATCAGAGGCTCAACTGGCAGGCAAGTAAGCAGCATGGTCTGCTGAAGGTAAGTCCACCCAAGCATTATGAGCCCGGCGCTTCCAGCGCTGGGACTGGGCATATTTATGAGCCTGGTGCCACTGGCGCCAGGACTGGGTCCAAAAGGTCCCAATTGGGACTGGTTGGCACTCGGAACCTGGGTTATGGATCTGATTCCAAGGGAGTTGGGAAAACCCTGACCTTTTGGAAGCAGAGATCATGACAGTACCCCCCCTCAAGGCCCCTCCCAAACCGGGCTTCTCCGGGGGTTTTGGCTTGTCAGGAAATGTTCGGTGAAATCTTTTGATTAGGCGAGGAGCGTGGACATATTCAGCAGGTTCCCAGGATCTCTCTTGGGGGCCGTAGCCTTTCCAGTCAATTAGGTAGAATAGTTTAGATTTGGAGATCTTGGAGTCCAGAATGCTTTTGACTTCAAACTCGAGTTCTCCATCCACTAGGATAGGTTTTGGAGATTTGGTTAGTCGGGTTTGAGGTTGCACGGGTTTTAATAGAGAGACGTGGAAGACCGGATGTATCTTCATGTGCGGGGGCAAGTCCAACTTGACCGCTACTGGGTTTACTATGGTAGTGATGGAATAGGGACCAAGGTATCTTGGGTTGAATGTGCGTGGCCCTTTTAGAGATAGATATTTGGTGGATAACCAGACTTGATCCCCTACTTGATAGTGAGGGGCTTCCTTCCGATGTTGATCTGCTCCTTTCTTGTATTGTTCTTTAGCCCTTTGAAGGTGAGAAACAGCTTCCTTAAAGGCTTGGGTGATTGTAGAATGCAGGTAGTCTACTGCTGGTGTTTCAAGATCTTGGAGGGGATCCAACTCCGAGGTTCGAGGGTGACTGCCGTACAAAAGAAAAAACGAGGTTTTCCCAGTTCCCGAATGGACAGAGTTATTGTAGGCATACTCGGCTATCCAAAGGATATCTTTCCAAGTTTTTTCAGTTTGTTGCAGCATGCAGCGTAAATACTGTTCCAGAGTTTGATTGGTCCTCTCGGTTTGTCCGTCGGTCTGAGGGTGGTGACTGGTCGATAGTCTCACATCAATTTGAGCCGACCGACAGCTACTTCGCCAAAAATGAGAAATAAATTGACTACCTCGATCCGAAATTAGAACCGAAGGAAAACCGTGCAGTCGGACGATGTTTTCGAGAAATTCTCGGGCCAGAGTTGCTGCTGTTGGCAAGCCTTTGAGCGGAATGAAATGCGCCATCTTGGAGAATAAGTCCACGATTACTAGAATCGTATTGTATCCGGAGCATGGAGGTAGATCGGTGATGAAGTCCATAGAAAGCGTATGCCAAGGGCGAGGTGGGATGTCAATAGGGCGTAAGAGGCTTGCTGGTCTTTCCTTTTGACTCTTGTTTTGGGCGCATACTCCACAGGACATTATAAAGTCTCTGATATCTTTTTTCCAAGACGGCCACCAGAAGTAGCGCTTGATCTTTTCTGAGGTCTTGGCTATACCGGGATGACCTTCCATTAAAGAGTCGTGATAACAAGAGATTACTTTTTTCTGTAAATCTGTGCTGGGTAGGTATAATCGTTCTTGGAAATACAATAAGTTGTCCTTTACTGCAAAGTCCTTTCCCTGCAGATGCCAATTCTGTATGTCTGCTGGAGTTACAAGTTGCCTGGCTTTATCCTTAACTTCCTCTATGGATTCTGTGGCGATTACACCCAGAATTCTTTGTTCGGGAATGATTGGTACAGGTTTAGGGTTGACCAAGTGTTCTTCCACTCCCATCCGAGAAAGGGCATCGGCTTTACCGTTCTTTGTACCAGGTCGATAGGTAATTATGAAGTCAAACTCGGCAAAGAATAATGCCCAACGGAGTTGTCTAGAGGATTGGGCTTTTGCGGTCTTCAAATATTGCAGGTTTCGGTGATCCGTAATCACAGTAACGGTGTGTCGGGCCCCCAGCAGATAATGCCGCCAAGCCTTAAAGGCAGACTTGATAGCCAGAAGTTCCTTGTCAGTAATCGTGTAATTGATTTCAGGAGGCGAGAATTTGCGGGACCAAAATGCCACGGGATGCAACTGATTGGTTACCGGGTCCTTTTGTGATAGAACTGCCCCCATGGCAAGGCTTGAAGCATCAGTTTCCACGATGTAGGGGAGTTCGGGGCGAGGGTGTTTTAAGATTGGTGCAGAGATAAATTTAGTCTTCAAATCCTGGAAAGCTTGTTCCGCCTCGGTAGACCATTCAAAACGTTTGTTTTTCTTTAACAAGGCAGTGATGGGCTGGACTATTCGAGAGAATTCGGGGATAAACCTGCGGTAAAAGTTAGCGAAGCCTAACATGCTTTGCACACCTTTTACGGAGGATGGTGATGGCCATTTGAGAACTGCATCGACCTTCTTTGAATCCATACGCACTCCGCCAGGTGATAACATGAATCCCAAGAATTCAACTTCAGTCACGTTGAAAACACATTTTTCCAACTTAGCGAAAAGTTTGTGTTGACGCAATCTTTCGAGGACCATTTTCACGTGTTTCCGATGTTCAGATTCCGATGAAGAATAAACGAGGATGTCGTCAATGTAAACAACAACACATATATCTATGAGCTCTCTGAGGACATCGTTCATAAAATATTGAAAGGCGGCCGGGGCATTGCAAAGTCCGAAGGGCATGACCTGATATTCAAATAGCCCATACTTGGTGCGGAAGGCCGTCTTCCATTCATCGCCCTCTTTTACTCGTACCAAGTGGTAAGCTCCTCTAAGATCCAGCTTTGTATATATGCATGCTTTTCTGACTTGGTCCAGGAGTTCAGGGATCAAAGGTAACGGATATCTATTCTTAACGGTGATCTGGTTCAGGGAGCGATAATCGATACAAGTTCTAAGGTCTCCTTCCTTTTTTGGAACGAAGAACAAAGCTGAAGAAGCAGGGGACTTGGAAGGACGAATAAACCCATTTGCCAGGTATTGATCCAGGTATTGTCGAAGGTGAAGGTTCTCAGGCTCGGTGAGGGCATAAATTCTACTACAAGGAGGAGTAGATCCAGGTATCAGGTCTATCTGGCAGTCATAAGACCTATGAGGAGGTAGAGAGTTAGCCTGATCCTTCCGGAAAACATCTTGGTATTCTAGGTATTCGGGAGGTAACTGGGGAGTCTCTGAAGAAATTGCGGCCAGTGCAACACCAGGTGGAGGGTGACAAGTAGAGACACATTCTGGAAACTGGACCGTTCTTGCTCGCCAATCGATCAGAGGATTGTGTTTCTCTAACCAAGGTATTCCTAGAATAATCTGAAACTGAGGGGCCTTGATCACATCGAACACGATCTTCTCATGGTGTCCATCTTGACTTACTAGCGTCACCTCTTGAGTGGTATGCGTTACTGGCCCGGAGGCTATCTCCGTACCATCCACCGTAGTAATGACGTCCTTTACAGCCTTGGGACAAAGAGTTAGATTCATCCTCAAAACCATTTCATGATCCACATAATTGCCGATGGCACCGCTGTCGACGTAAGCTTCAATTGCATGTAATCGATCCGGATTATCAGGGCTAATGAGGACCATAGGCATCACGAAATGCGAGGTCACGGAACTGGTTTTCACGCTCGGCAAGAGGACCTCTATTCTTGTCGGGCGAGGTCGTTTCCCTGCTCAGAGTTTGTAACTTTGGTAACTGCAGCTCCTACTGCCTTCTTGGCAGGTTTCACCGGACAGTCTCGAAGAAAGTGCCCTGAGTTTCCGCAATATAGGCATAATTGCAACTGTTTCCTCCTTTCCCGCTCCCTTTGTGTTAGAGGACCTTTCAGACCCCCTATTTGCATGGGTTCCCCGGAGTCTACTCCTTTGGAAGCAGTTGGCGGTTTGGAAAATACTCGAGCATCAAACTTGGAACGATCGGCCTTCCTGTTCTGCAGCCTGTGATCTATTTGAACGACCAAGTCTATATAATCCGAACAGTCTTGTGGGGGATTCACTACTTGGGCTAAAACGTCTTTGAGCTCTCCACGTAGACCTCTATAAAACAGCGTAATCCTTTTGTCCTCAGGCCATTGAGTTTCCACTATTAGTCTATTGAAAGATGCAATATAAGCCAAAAGGTCTTGATTACCCTGTCGCAACGAAAGAAGCTCATTGTCCAAGGCCTGCCCCTGTGAATGTCTTGCGAACAGTTTTTCCATACTAAGCTGAAAGGCTTGAAAATCATGGAGAACCGGATCATCTTGATTAACTAGAGGGATCGACCAGTCTGCCGCATTGCCACTAAGGTACGAAAGTACAAAAGCTACTTTTGCTTGATCAGTTGGAAAGGCTGCTGGCCGGCATAAGAAGTGCAACCGGCACTGATTGATAAATACTGTAAACCTCTTTGGGTCACCAGAAAATCGTTCGGGCGGAGCCAGAGGTACATTCCCAGGTAAGTTGATCTGCACTGGATTCATAGAGGATGTTGAAGGAAGATTTGCCCCTGATGCGGGTAACGGGGTCTGTCCGGCTTGTGACTGTAGCACTTGTCTAGCAAGATTGTCTGTTCTCTCCTTGGAAATAATTAGTTCCCTTCTTAGAGCATTCATTTCCTGACGAGCTGCATGCACTTCTGCCCTTAGTTCCCCAAGTAACCGGGCTAGGGGGTCAGTATCCGAGGTTTCCATAGCGCCTGGGCGAGAGTTTTGCGGTAGGCTTTGCGTTCTGTAACACTCACCTGATTCTCGCAGAGGCGCCGGTCTTGACTGGGCGACTACCGTATCTTCAAAGGTGATGTGTAGCACCCGGTTGGCTCTTTGGGCTGGTCCTCTGTGTACTGTATGCCTGACGTGTAGAGTAAGATGTCTGCAGATAGAAAATATGGGGTTAATGAACTGGGGTTATTGGGGTGTCCCTATCTCTTTCCTCTTCTCCTCTCCTGTAGACCCCCAAAGGTTAACGCTCTCACCTTAGGTAAGTGAATGCCGAGCTCTCCATCTGCCTCGGGGCAGGGTGCTGTAACCAGTTTCTTCACTGGATAGGTAGCGCAGGCCTCTTGACTTCAGAGGACTGCTGTCCGTCGTTTACTGCACGAACGGTAAGTTTCGAGTCATTCAAATGTCTTTAAAGTCTTTAGTAATGATGTCTCTTGTTTTGCAGGGTTCCGGCGATGGCGGATGACGGGCTGAAGTGAGTTGAAGATGGAGCCCGTGTGATGAATAGAAGCGCCTGGAAGCACGTAAGTAAGCGCTTGTTGCCTGCTTCACTATGCGCTCTAACTGTCTTTTTATTTTGCAGGTACGAGTTCGGAGCGGCTGCAGGGTGCCGGTATACCCACTGGATTAGATGTGGAAAGGAGTAATGGCACGTGAGCATTAAAGTTCCCCAATGTCTTTAAACGCACCTTGTTTTGTCTTTCAGATGCGGGATGCAGCGCCGAAGGCCTCCGGAGCGTGCGAAGAGTTGGTAAGCCTTTGCCTTTCAGATGCCGGAATGCTAACCTGTTCTTTCTTGTCTTTATAGGTGTTGCTGAAGACTGGATTCAGGATGGTAAGCCTTTGCCTTTCAGATGCCGGAATGCTAACCTGTTCTTTCTTGTCTTTATAGGTGTTGCTGAAGACTGGATTCAGGATGGTAAGCCTTTTTCCTTAGGCCCAGGACCGGATGCAGAAGACACGATGAGCGTTCTGCTGCAGAGGTTGCAGAATAACGCAAAGCAAGATTCATCCACCGGGTGTGGTTTAAATAGCCTCCTGTAGTGCTTAGGTGTCTCCTTCCACAGCCACGCCTAAGTAAGAAAAGAGTTCCTGGTAAGAAAAGAGTTCCTGCCTTCCAGAAGAGTTCCAGTGTTCTGAATCTAGGGAGTGGCTCCAGCCCCACCCAACAGGAAAAGTAGTTCCAAACAGTAGAGGATCAGAGGCTCAACTGGCAGGCAAGTAAGCAGCATGGTCTGCTGAAGGTAAGTCCACCCAAGCATTATGAGCCCGGCGCTTCCAGCGCTGGGACTGGGCATATTTATGAGCCTGGTGCCACTGGCGCCAGGACTGGGTCCAAAAGGTCCCAATTGGGACTGGTTGGCACTCGGAACCTGGGTTATGGATCTGCTTCCAAGAGAGTTGGGAAAACCCTGACCTTTTGGAAGCAGAGATCATGACAAGGGCAAAGTAGCCAAGGGGGGAGAGGAGGGCACAGCAGGAGATGAGAGGAAATGGATGAGGTGAGGGAAGCGCCTATTAAAGAGGAGGAGTTTAGCCTGAGGGCCTTGTACCATGACAGTGCCATTAAGGTAGACATTAATGATGACTTTAGAGAAGTCGAAGGAAGCCATGAGTACTTCCCAGCGAATGCCACCATTAATGGGAGAGAAGGAGATAGGACAGAGCACAGATATCATATGAAGAGTCCATAGATCTGGCGAAGGAACGACAAAGAGGCTATCGGTGAGGGTCTGTCTGGAGGAAGTATTGGAGTATGTGTTGGCGATAGGGTTAGAGGCCAAGATATCCTTTTTGAACTTCTTCCTACCAGACTTAGTGAAAAGGCAAGGATTAGGAAAGGGAAGGATACCCTTGCACCTGCCGGTCGCACTTCTTGTTATTGTTTTAATCCCATGTACAGCACTGCCCCCCCTTTCCTCTGCCACTTTTCCCCTCCTCCCTCCCTTGCACTTGCGCGATCTCAATGTCACTTGACCTCGTAAGATCGTTATCTCTGTCCTCCCTCTGTTCCCCCTTCCTTGCCTCGTCGCGCCTTCAAACACTTGTGTATAGGCGGGTTACAATTGCCATATCATATCATTGTGTGGCCTTGAAAAGGAAGCCTCTAGACCCTTTTGTTTTCTGTGAACTGTGTTGCTTGGAACTTGGGGAAGGGAACCCTGATAATTGGTTTGGAACTATATCACCTTGAACTGAAGAAAGGTAATCTTGAGTCTTTTTTGTGGAACTTTCTTATACTTGGAGAAGGCGAGCTGTAAAAATGGTCAAGAAATATAGGAACCAAAGAAAGCCCCAGGTCTTTTTATATACAGGAAACAAAACCACCTATAACATCCCTGTTCCTCTAGAAGACTACATTTTCTGTGAAAATGGGAAGTAAAGAAAGTGCTATTGGAACAGAATTACTTCCCCAAGAATGGAAGGAAATAGGAAAAGAGAGGGTAACCTGTGTACATGGCCATACAGAAGAGTTAACCAAAATCCCCATTACCATTTTGGGACAAAGAAAAATCTTACACTAGTGGTGATTCCCAATTTACAAGCACAGTTAGTTCTGGGAACTGAGTTACCCCAATTCGACCAATGGGTTTCACAGGCAATCCAAGTCAAATCTAGGACTACTAGAGAAAGGCATCCTCGCCCAAGGAAACTAGGGCGTGTCAAGTTTGAAAAGAGAAGAGAATCCAGCCTAAAGGTTATGCAGGGTTTCTTGAACCATCAGCCATATTGCTTCACAGTGGAATACCGGAAAGGTCAAGAGCAAGATAATGGAAACTTCCTCTCCCGGTCTCCACGTGAAGCATCCTGGTTCAACCCACATTGGGGAAGGGTATGTCAGAATCCTGTGGGCATTCTCACTCCTAAGACCCATGGATCCTCTTCTCAGGTGACCAGGGAAAGGCCATCGCTATTGGATCCAGACCCTGAGGGTGGAGAAGCGAGGGAGGATCACCTGAGTGGAGGGTCCTTGAAAGTTGGGTGGGCAATGAGATGTCCTCAGGTGAGACACAGTATTCCACATTTCCATTTCATGGAGAACCCTGTATCGCAGAGGTAGATGTGGGGTGTTATTATCCCTGTCCCACTGACCCGGAAATTACCGAAAGTTGGTATCGCTCTAGAAGTACCAAAAAAGTATAAAGAAAAGAAGGGGTAAGAATACAACAGGAGATACACGGTATCCCCCTTATTCTGTTGAGACTCAGCCAAACCCTCCCCTGCTCTTTATAGGTTATCATAGCGCTGTTACCCTCATTTCCCCACATTTAAAACTTAACAGTACTAAGACGAAGAAGAGGCCACTAAAAGTAATGAAAACCACACACTTTCACCACTTTGGTACTGGGAAGAGGTAGATGCCTGCATGGGTCTATAAGGGTCAGGCATATCCCTGTAAGTATGGTCAGGTAAGTCTCATTAGAGTCCCACACCTGCAGTTTGTCAAGGATCTGCTGGTGTATAAAAAGACCTGTGGTGGGACCCGGATGAGAAGCCAGGACGCCGCAACACTGCCCAGAAGACTCACACAGCCCGTAGCCAGTAGGCCGTGTAAGTAGTGTCTGTCTGGGAGCCTCCGTTACCTGTGCTCAGCAAAGAGACACGTGGCGGGTGAAGGGAGCACAAAAGGGCGAGTTTCCTGATCTCTACAGTGAAGGAGAAGGAGAGGGAACTACCGAACGGAGAAGCCACAAGCCGGTGAGTGTCGGGGGGGGTGCGTGTACACCGGGGCACTCCCACAAGCATATATTGAATACCGATTAAGTGGAACTTTACATTTACATGAAAATAATGCTTAATGCATACCAAATAAAAATGGAACTTAACAAATCAAGCGAAACCAATATTTATTGAATACTGAATCGAATGGAACTTTAGGAACAGCAAAACATTCCATATTAAATGCTGCGAAGAATAGAACTTTATAATTAAGTGGCATGAATACTTATTGTACACTGAATTACCTGAAACCCTGAAATTAAGCATTTTAAGTGTTGAATGGAATACACTAAGTATTCCAAATGAATATTCCCAATGCCCAGGGGAAAACAAATTACAGAAAAAGGCACAAGTGTGACCGAGAGTCATAAAAAGGTGGGTGTGCATAAAAAACCCTTAACAGATCTTTTGTGAATAAATGCAGAGTGACACAGCCAAAGACTGGAAAGGATGTGTTACAACTGATGGCAGAGTCAAGAGGCGGATAAGGAAAAGCCAGAATATTGTAGAAGTGCACATTGAAGTCAAGAGGTTAAAAGTCAACTATCCTGATTGCATGATCTGTCATGGGTGGACCGTTTGGTTTGACAACTGCGCCTAGAGCAATGAACCCTACAAATTGGAAACTTAAAGACATTGTGGTCATAAAGATAAAGTCTTGGGGAAGGGAACCATGAGACTCAAGTAGCTACATTGTGTGGTAAAGACAAAGGAAGCGTCAAGACCTTTTTGTTTTCTATGAACTATGTTGCCTGGAACCTGGGGAAGGGAACCACGAGAAATTGAGTTGGAACTATATCACCTTGAACTGAAGAAAGATAATCTTGAGACTTTTGTGTGGAACTTTCTTATACTTGGGGAAAGGGAGCTGAAAGAATGCTACAAGCTGGAAGAAGCTCAGAACTTTTAATTGAACCCTATTTCTTTTGATTTTAACATTTGCACAAATTGGTTCGCTTTAGTTGTGAGAGTATCAGTTTTGGAAACAGCCAGATTTTTTTTAAAGCTTTATTTAGTTCAATGTTAATTTCAGACACGCATTGTTGGCTTACCATCATCAGCATTAACATCATGACAAGTGGACCACCATATGTTCAAATGTGGTAAATGTCTGAGTTCACAACATTTATAACCAGTAAATAACAATCCATTCCCTCCTGCATTCCCCGCTCCCCTCCCTTGACCCCTTAACAAATTAAACAAACCAGCGGTGACGCAACAGAGTCCCGTCAGTTCACGCTCAGTCCATCATTCTGGGGCACTCCCCTGGGTTGAACCTGTCACAACCCCTTCAAAGCAGCAAGAATTTTCAGAGCAAGGCAGGCCTAAAGTATTTCTGTTCTCTCTCTGCTACATATTCATGAAATGGAAGCCATACAGCAAGGAATCTCTGGTATCTGCCGTCTGCCAAGGCACACACTCAAGTCCTAAAGAGGAAAGTTGGGGGACTCATTAACATACCAATTGAATGTGGTGTCACTAGAAATTAGAATATCAAGGTGCCCTCTTGAAAAAGTGGGGGGACTTCTGAAAAAAGTGAGGAGACTCCGTCCACCCACTTATTCCTTGACATGAGCTCTGACTTTCTCCATCGCCATGATTCCCTACACTCTTACCCACCTCATAGGCACAATTTGGCCCTGTTCTGTTTTCCAACCATGGGCTAGCGTGATCCTTGCCGCTGTGAGCATGTGTGTAATATGAGCAGCATGAACCCCACTAGCATCATAAAGGTCCTTGGCCACCACCCCCAACACCACCACCGTCGGGCTATGAGGTAGTTGTGTCACCAGAATTTCCTTGATGCAGCTCAGAATTTCTCTCCAGAAAATCGGTGCCTTTGGGCAGGAGCACCACATGAGACCCAGGTCCCTCTGTTTGACCATAGTCTTTTCAGCAGAGGGGGGACATTTCAGGATTGATTGAGTGCAGTTGGTGCAGGGTCATACCATCAGAAGCAAGCATATTTTATGCACCGATTCTCTGATGGCCGTACATTTAGAGCTTTTGTTTGCTTGAGTCCAAATCTGGCCCCCTTCTACCTCCGTTATGGTAACCCCCAAGTCTTTTTCCCATTTGATCATGTAGAGCAGGCTATCCCCAGGCACGGCCCCATTTAGCGGGAGATATAGTTTCACAACTTTTTTTGTTGACCCCGCTCTCATCATAAGCTCGTACCCTATAGGCGCTCTGTTGGCCGCTTCTCTGACTACCTTATTCGAGATCCAATGCCTGCTCTGTACATAATGGAACCATTCCCTTTCCGTCACAGCACATTTAGTTTTACAGTCCTCGAATTGTAATGGGGCTCCCGCTTGACGGAAATCCATTAAAGTTAATGTTGTTTGCCCTGTCCAGTTCGCCCAAAAACTAGGGGATCTGCCTGGCGCAAAATCGACATTATGTCCCATCAATGTATACAGACCCAACCCCAGTTTCAATTTCTTATCCCGTAATGCCTTATCCCAATATTTGGTGCTCCTCTCGAGACCAGTGACACATTGGGGCCAACTGTGCTGCTAAGAGATAGCAGGCCATCTCAGTAACCCCCAATCCCCTCAGCCCTGGGGCCGGAGAAGGACCCTTCTGGGTACTCCATCTTTCTTGCCCCCCCCCCAGATGAAACAGAGGAGCTCCCTCTGCAGGGTTTTAACCATTGGAACCGGGATCCACATTGGAAGGGAGCTCACCACTATGAGAAACCTCAAGGTGTCTCCCTGACTAGTCCCCGGGAATCTGTCACAAAGGTGTCCAGGACATGGCCATCGCTATTGGATCCAGTTCTTGGGGTGGACCAGTGAGGAAGGATCACTTGGAGGGGTCCTCTGGGAGTGGAAGTGGGACACCAATGGGTGAGACACGGTATTCCCCTTCTTATAACACATTTTACCCCTCCTACCCCATAGGATACTCAAACACTCTACCCCCCCCCCCCCCTTTTCCGACACAAACTCTTTTGTGCACCACAAAAGATGATGGATAAACACCCGAGCCGTTTACCTGACATGTCCCAAACCCAGGGTCAGGCAAAGTCAGGCAATTGACCAGAATCACACACACCTGACTGTCCTTTCCCTTCCCCACAGGGATAAAAGGTGGAGCACAAGAGCACAATACGAGCAAGGCAGACCACATGAGGAGAGAGCTAACTCAGCACAGCAGTTCAAGAGAAGGAGAAAGACTGCACAAATTGAGAGGGTGACAAGGAGAGAAGCAAACTTGCCCTTTTTGAGTCCGGCCTGTGAAAACCCCATAGAAGAAATCGTAAGACCACGAACAATAGCCAGCGTGTGTTGCAGCAGATGTCAACTGTACACGGGTCCCTCCTCCACTCATAACCAAGCCGGGGAGAGACGCTTGCCACTGTGGTATTGACCTTGACTCCAGAGACAAGCAAAGCTAAGTGGGTCATCACAGCTGGTGAGTCGAGGGGAGAGCTGATAAGAAACCGAACAAAAGTAGCAAACGGCTAATTGAAGAAAGTACAAAGAACTGTTAATACGAGAGGGGAAACCAGCTACGGAGGAGGCAGGCACCACGTGGGTTTTTCTTAGGATTGTCCCTTTTATTTTGACAAGATGCCACTAGAACTGGCTTAGTATTATTTGATGGTTGTAGCTTGCTCCCATCTTAGATTTAGGTTTTATTAGGCGTTTTTCCATCCCGCATATACAGTTTAATAAACACCCTTGAAATATGATCACTTGGGTTTGTCTTTACTGAGTTCCTTACACCACATATACAAATATCGGTAACAGGGTAATTTCAAAGGCCGTTATGTGGTCAAGCCAAGTAAGCTATTGCATGTCCCACATATTAAGGTCAACTAACAACACTTTTCAAAGCGCTGGGATGTTAGCTGCAAACAGCCCCTTGTATGCTGCAGTCAGTTTTGCCCCCTAATATTCTATTCCATCCCATTCCCAGTTCAAAGGGAATTCCCTGCTCCATATAGTTACCTATTTAGGTTCTTCAGTAACGTTAAGGGCCTTTGATTTGGAATAATTATTGAGGAAGACAGACACCCCTGCAAACTCCTCCAAGAGCGTCATATAGTATTTCGTCTGTAAAGAATGCAATGTTATGCGTATCGCCTTTAACACTGACCACATGGATTTCTGGGTCTGCCCTAATTGCCTGTGCCAGTCGCTCCATGGCCACGGCAAAAATCCACTGAGACAGTGGGCATCCATGTCAGCTTCCCCTCCACACTGGGATCTAGCTCGAGAGTTGGCCATTAGCCAGTAGTTTCATAG
Source organism: Ambystoma mexicanum (assembly GCF_040938575.1). Classification (NCBI taxonomy): domain Eukaryota; kingdom Metazoa; phylum Chordata; class Amphibia; order Caudata; family Ambystomatidae; genus Ambystoma; species Ambystoma mexicanum. The sequence goes on along the minus strand of NC_090935.1, from coordinate 157,352,709 downwards.
AGGGAATCTGAAAGTTGGCAAGAATCATACGACTAAAGACCAGCGCACATCCAAATCTTTCCGAGGTCAGCCTCCGAAAACTCCAGTCCAGACTATCAAATGCTCTGGTGGCACCAAGCGCGAGCATAGCCATCTTCTGGGTAGTCCTATGTCCCCACATTGCCACATTCACAGCCTTTCTAATATTATCTTGGGTATGCCTCCCCATGATAAACCCAGCTTGATCAGTGCGTATGATCTTTGGCAGCACCCCCATTAACATTTGGACCAAGACTTTTGCATAGAGCTTAGCGCCCATATTGAGTAAAGGAATAGGGCGATAACTGGCGCATTGAGTCGGGTACTTTCACGGTTTCAGTACTAAGGTGGTTGAGGAGGTTCACAGATTCTCTGACACTACACCCAACTCCCTGATTCAATTAAAAAATCTTGTTAAAGAGGAAGTTAGTAAATTCCGAAATGTTTTGTAGTATGCACTGCCTAACCCATCTGGTCCCAACGCTTTATTCCCGGACAGGGAAACAATAGCTCAACCCACCTGCTCCTCCGTGAACGGGGCCTCCAAGAGCTGTCTGTCCTCATCAGAGATGCAGGATAATTCTTTTTTCCCCAGGAACGCCTGCTGGGCCATAGTGTCTAGGTCCTCCCGTTTCAGGATATGAGAGCAGAATGCCTGCATAATGTCTACCTTCTCAATTGGGTAATGTAGTTATTAGCCTTTTGCTTCCTTAATTTTGTTGCAAGGAATCTATTGGCCTTATCCCCTCTTGAATACTATGATTGATTAGTTTGTATGAGAAAGTGCTCTGACCTGTCCACCGGATGAGATTCTAATTTCACCCTAGCCTTCATCAGGGTCCGCCATGATCTCTGAGACCCCTGGGATTTATGCAAACCCTCTGCCTCCTCAGCTTCCTGTTCCAACCCCACCCTAAGAAGCTCCTTTTCCCTCAAGAAGGCAGGCATTTGCGCAATGAATTCCCCTCTCATCACTGCCTTGCTAGCATCCCAAACAGTAACCCAGTCTAGGGACCCAGTATCATTTTCCCAAAAATAATTTTGCATGGCTGTTTCCATATGGGATCTCAATGCGAGGTCTCTTAGAATTAACTCATTCAACCGCCAAGGTCGGCGAACCATAGGGGGAGGTGTCAAAGGCTTAGCCCGGAGGATGACCAGGGCATGCTAAGTTAGATACTGTACCCCAATCTCTATTTCTGTCCAAGTGTCCAACATGAATATCATATAAATGCGGGAATATCCTTTATGCACTGCTGAATAGTGTGTGTACACCCAGTCTTGGTGACGGAAAAATCGCCAGGTCTCAATGAGGTGCAGCTCTCTGAGAAAGCGTGCCAGTGCCTGTCTATTACTACCATTGTTGCGGGGGGTGTAAGAAACCTCTCACCTGCTAGTCCCGGGGGATCTATCAGCCAGGTGGCCAGGACACAGCCATCACTTTTGGATACAGTTCCTAGGGGTGGACCATTGCGGGAGGATCATCTGGATGAGGGGTCCTCGGGGAGTGGAGGTGGGACACCAGAGGGTGAGACGCAGTATACCCTTCCCACTAACAACCTTTCTCAATCCTACTAGGTAGGATAACTAGGAATTCAACATCCTCCCTTTTTATTTCGACACAAACACTTTCGCACAGACAGTTCACTGTAAGCGACAACAGACTAACACTAGAGCTGTATACCTGACATCTCCCAACACCATGGACAGGCAAGGTCATGCAATTATGGATTATTACACACACCGGACTTCTATCACACTTGCCCACATGGATAAAAGGTGAAGCACGCAAGCTCACTCTGAGCGAGGGTAACCACACAAGGAAACAGTAGTTCCAAGACGGCAGTTTAATACTTGGAGAAAGATAGCGAGACCGAAGAGAGTCGCAAGGAGGGAAGTACCTATGACCTCTAAAGACTGTAACTTTCATGAGCCTTGGAAAGTAAGAAACCGAAGACCAGGAACTAAGGCAGACCAAACCTGCATAGTGTGTTGGAGGTACCCGGGGCAGATCCTGCGTCGATAACCAAGGCGGGCAGGAGCGATTGCTGCCATGGTACTGTCCTTGGCTCCTGCAACAAAGTGGCATCAGAAAGCACAGCACAGCCGGTGAGTTGAAGAGACTGATACCAAACCGGCTTGTGTTTTGAACCACGGGTGCAAGCTGCAACTTTGTATAAACAGAACAGTGTGTGTGACGCAAGTATAATTTGTACCAAAGAAGTAATTGAACTTTGTGATTGAACTTTGTAAGGAAAGATACCATGCACAGAGTGGTCCGGCGCCACATGGGCGCTTATTCAAAGGTCTCTGTTAGGTATCCAATTGATGCTGAGTGTAAGAAAAAGGAATGCTGAGATCGAGGTGGTCATGCAACAGGTCTTACTAAATCCTGTGCACATTTGAAAGTCTTCGATAGTTTAAAGTAAATTGCAATTGGTCCGAGCCCTGCTTAGCGGGACTAATTGAGTGAGGGAAAGGGATCTGATCCCGGCAGAGGGAAATCCAGGGTGCAACGTGAGTCACCCAAGAAATAATATGCTGCACTATTGTTTTGAAGGGAATCTGAGCCCGGACGAGGGCGACCCAATGTTGAATTTATGTTTTGAAAGGGATCTGAGCCCGGCTGAGAGGGATCCAGATAAAAGATTAAGTGTTGTTTTGTGTACACCAGGCCCTCTGAGCCAAGAGACTTGCAGGAAGCAAAGTGAAATAGACATAGGAGGTCCTGAACTGTGAAACTAGAACTGTGTCCTCGTGCTATAGAAGCCAGAGTGTGTGCTGGGCTGAAGTGAACCGCCTTGCCCTGTGCTGAAAACATGGGGAACGGAGGCCAATGGCCAAATCATCCTGACTCATCATTTTGTTAACACTTCTTTCTTTTTCATGGACTTCACCCCCACATTATTTGTAAATTAGTAGTAAGGATTGGTAATAGCTTTTCTTTAGTATAGGCCCTTATATGTTGACAAGACACTACTAGAATGCGTTATTTATTATTTGATGGTCTAAGCTTGCTCCCATCTGTAGATTTAGGTTTAGATAGGCGTTTATATCACCCATGTGAAAGTTCAATAAACACCCTTGAACTGTGGTGACCTGTGTGTGTATTACTGTTGATACCATGCCTTCCTTACAGTCGGTGGGAGAGTTTTGTCCATTGAGGCATCGATCACACAATTAAAATCCCCCCAACTAATACCTTACCCACACACCATCCCACTAACTTTCCCAGCAGATCAGTTAAGAATTGCTCTTGCTTCTCCTTTGGTGCATATATATCTGTCAAAGTGACCAGCTGGCCCAACAACAACCCCCCCAAGACGAAGTAGCGACCTTCTTGGTTTTTGTGTAGGGATCGTTTATGGAATCCCAGACCCTTTGCGATCAGGATTGCTACCCCCCCCCATTTTTAGTGCCTCTGGATGTGAAAAACCGAGTGGGAAGCTTTTTATGTCTCATCCGGGGCTCATCGCTAGGGAGCAAATGTGTCTCCTGTAGCCAAACCACAGAAGCCAACCGTTCTGTCAGTCGCCACAAGTGTCTCTTGACCGGGGAGTTTAGGCCCTGAACGGTCAGGGAAACCATTTGTACCTCTGCCATCATCCAGTTCCAACCCTTCGCCTACCGTGAAACCCATCACTGACCCCCTGCCCAAATTGTAACAAGGACTCCTGTGTGCCACCACCACATCATCAAATGCAAGAAAACAGTGAAACCCTCCCCCCAACACCCACAAAACTGTTAAGACTCAACATAAAAGATGTTGTATCCACTCACCAGGCTCTTCCGAACAGCATAGGGTAAATAGGCTTATTTCCAGCAACCCAACTCGCCCCCCTTAGATTAACCTCCTCATAACAGCAACCCCCCAGAAAATCTTAATGGAATGATGTCAGCCAATATCTATCCACTGAATGAATTAGTCATCCCTGCCACCTTCAAGAATGTCTGACCCAACTTCGTAGCCGCCCCCGGCCTCAGTTATTACTGCTCAGGTGTGAGCCACGCTTCGGCCTTCTTTGCTTCTCCCCTTAGGAAGCAGACATCCCATCTTCCATCTCTCCCTCTTGATCTCCCTCTTCCTCCAGGTCCACCTCCGGGTCCTTAGGGCGCTGTGCTCTGTATCCCTCCATCAGTTCCATGGCTTCCTCTTCCTTGTAAATAGTGTATAGCTGGCCCTGGCATTCGAAGCGCAAACCACATGGGAATATCCATTGGTATCATATGTCCTTGGACTTGAGCCTGCCCGTGACTATCCGCAATCGCCTCCATTTTCTGCTACTACGTATCTACACACCTAGCCAGTTTATCGTGATCATGCCGCTGCTCACATAATGCCGATTCCACTTCATCCAACCTCCTCTCCACCGCTAGGACGTTCTTATTGAGATTCGTGATGGGTTTAGTGAGGTTGACCGCTCTATCTTTAATAACTTTCTTGAGCTCCATCAGCGGATCTCCGTGTTGGTGGATCATCAATCTCTGGTTGGAGAAGGGGGGAGATTGTACCTGGGTGTCGTCAGCTGCTGTGGGCGCTTCTGCCCCTTGGACCCTGTGCTAATGCTTTTATGATTCACAGCTTGCTTTGCCATATTGGGACCCCTGGGTTAAATTGTGCTCGACTCCAGAGTGATCCTGCGAACCCTCAGTTAGGCCCATGCCCGTCCACACTTCTGGAACCAGTGTCAAGCCAGCTGCTACTCCAGGTCTGGGCCGATCCTGCCACCGAACTCTTCATATCCCCCAGGGTTTACTTGCCCCAAACTATCTTAGTCACGTATATATGTTTCTCTATGAACAAGCCACCTTCCTGCCGCTGACATGGCCGGGGGCCCAAGGGAGCTGATGCTGCCGCTGTATCCTTGGTGCCTTCATGCAAGGATGTGCTCCATCCTCGCACGGGGCCCACTTGATCCAAAGGCACTATCTTGCCATGCCTCCACATTCGGCCAGATCGCTCCTCTGTTCCTGAATGGGGCCAGTGGGCTCCCCATTAGATGGGCATTTCTCATGCAATACAGGACTCATAATTTCTCAATCTGCCCCATATGCGGTCACCTGTCGCTCTCCCACAGCTGCTACAGACTGTGTACCCTCCACTAGTTCCTTCTGCGCTCTCGCTGCTCCCTCCCGGTCGCAGACTCACGCGGTGCTTGCTACTATAAGGCCTTTCAGTGCGGACTCCACGATGAAGGGTTCACCTGCTGGGGCTGTTGCCATGGCACTGTACAAGGCAGTGTCTTCCTGCTGGTGTTTGCCGATATTAGTACCTGTAGTTCCCTTCAGCATGAGCGCCTCTTGCTCCTCACAGCACCTGGGGGCCATCTGACAGTCCAGGACCCACACCAGGCAATTCGGCGGAGTTCCATCTTTCACTATTATCTCCGGCAGGCTTTCACCCCCCACGAAGGAGCAACCCGCTGCACATGCAGGATTGGCAAAACTCCTCATGGCAGACTTTTCCTTCACATCAGGGGTAGCGGAGCACTCCGCGCCCTGCTTTCACCACCAGCCGGGGGCTCCGACCGTAACCCCTCTCTGCCAGACCTGATCCACTCTGACGGATGTATGTTCCTTTTTGCCTGACATCGTGGCCATTAGTACTTGGTGAGACGAGCGCAGCCGCCATGATTGATTCCTACAGGCTGTGGTTTTGGTCGGTGTTTGGTACCTTCCTGCAAACAAAACTTCTGAAATCTTAGGATGATCACAGCCACATACTCTGACACCTCTCACATGATTTTCATGTGGAAATTGTCATAACTGAGGGGATAGGGGCTCACGGAGCGGGCTCAAGTGCAGGGGCTCACCACAAAGGCATCCAGCGGCTTCTGAAGCTAGCAACGCCCCCTCACAGACAGACTTTTAAGTTGAACTCTTGGACTCAGACTTTCCTTAGTTTCATTCAGGTAGGGAAATCCCACCTTAGTATAGGGCAAGTTAGGCCTTCTATCATCTTGACATTTAATTTAATAAAGTATCTTATTTTGAATTTTAATTCTGTTGTCTGTATCTTGCTTCATGATGCATTCCCAATCAGCATAGGAGCAGCAGCGAAAGCCGTGGGAGTGGATGAGGTTGACCAAAGGCTGGATATAGATATTAAACAGACCCGGGGACATGGCGGAACCCTGAGGAACACCACAAAAGAGGGCTTCAGAACAGGAAAGAAAAGGGGCAAAAGAAATAATTTGAGTTCGGTCAGCTGGAAAAGATGAAAACCAGGTGAGATTCGGGCCCGAGAAACCAGCATTGAATAGGTGGCACAATAAGATGTGAAGAACAACAGTGTCGAAGGCGGCCGACCGATCTAATACAATCAGACCGCTGTGATGAGTCCACTGGAGTCATCACTGATCCCTCGGTGGTAACCTTCTCCATGTGGCCAGGAGACTGCAGCCGCTACCTGATCCTTAACCTGGGGGTGGCTGTTTGAGCGAGGATCACATGGGAGGAGACAACTACTGGGGGAATGTCATAACTTCATTGACTTGGATATGGTATCTCCCATGTGCCCATGAGGAAGACCCCCCTTATGCCCATGACCCAAATGGTCTATTGCCATGTGTCTGTTCCCCCCTTAGGGAAAATAGAGAAACCTTTTTCCTACACCCTTTGGGCCAAACTCACATCCATGGTCTGAAAAGTAAAAGCTCAAGGAAAACATTCTTCAGTTATAATTCCCTTTCATATAGCACTCATCCTTCATATGGAATCATTGAGAGAGGTTCTCCAAGCACTATGCATCAGTTGATATCAGTGTACTCCAATTCCCACAATCGCTGAATCAGTGAGACGAAGAGGAGGAAGGAAATGATGTAGAGCAGTAGGAGCCTCAAGCTCAAAGAACCTGCTATTTGTATTATGAAACCACCTGTGAGTGGGATATTGAAAAATGGAAATCAAACTATGCGAAGGAGCTCAAGAGAAGACGTTACATCTCCTTTGGAGGCTTGTGGTAGCTGGAGGCAAGAGCCAGTGGGGCGGAGCCAAGGGGCTCACCATCAAAGAGGGACCAAATCGTTGCCATAGCAAACAGGGCCGCAGAAATGCCAGGAACCACAAGACGATTCCTGGCCGTTCGGCAGCTGGAGGAAGCAGTGTTACCCTCACTGGGACCTGAAAGTGGGCAGGCGTGTAGGAGCGGAGCCACGGGAGAAGGCAGAGAGATGTCAAGGCAGTCCAGAGTGGAAGGCAAGTGGCAGAGATGCATCGCGTGAGCGCAAATGGAACAGAAGATGACACACACAGCCAGTGAGTCAACCCAAACGAAGCAGGGACCCGGGGCATTACAGCGACTGCGCCAAACACAATTTTAACTTTGTAAGGCCACCGAGACCAAAACGATAAGAAGATTGTTTGTGAGTCAAAAAGGCAGAATACAAAGGGAACCCCTAACAATGTACGAGTGCATCGATAGCCGGTATGTGGAAAACTGAAAGTGAACATTGAAAGCATCAGAAATACCGAATTGAGGAAAAAATATGCAATTATGACTGTAAAGAGAGACTGTTACATGTATATGGAAGCAAGAAGTCCTGGCAGCCGAGTAAAGCAGGCAAATTGCAAGTACATGAGAAGTCCTGTCAGGAGAGTACACCAGGCAGTTGGAAGTACTTATAAAGTCCTGGCAAGGAAGTATAATAGGCAGTTGGAAGTGCATGAAAAGTGCTGGCAGGGAAGTATACCAGGCAAATTGCAAGCCTACAGAAAAGTCCCAAGAAAGGACAGTGTTTGATTGAAAAGAAAAAACTTTTCAAAAGAAGGAAATCACAAGGATGAGCAGTTTTTACCTAACAGAATTGTTGTGGGCCAAGGAGAGACACAAAGAACTGTTAGAACAAGAGACATTGTCCTCCCATTGAATAATCCAGGGGAAGGGAGCCATCCTCTGGAACCAAGGTTCTCTTACCTTGGAGAACTTTTATGTTGGAGCTGTGTATAATTTGTATTTATGAACACTTTTAGCAAATACCAGGTTAAAGACATTTCTCTACTCACATTATCATTTAGTTTGTAGTGTGAGGGTCAGGATAGAAAGTTTGGATACAAGGATGTCTTTAGATTTCTGACAAATCCTTAGTTTTTGGTTATGGGTATGGAAACTCCTCTAACAGCAGGGTCAGAGGGGCATATTCCCACCCCGTTTACGTTAGTAAACGTCTTTAACCAAAAACATGACAACTTTGTGTCCAGCTTTCACTCATGTCCTCTTACACATTCCACTACACCTCGATCCACCATCTACGTCAAATCATCCACTATGAATACAAGAACCCCTGCCTGAAACCCGACTGAAAAGAATCAAAGAAAGAAGAATCTTCAAGAAAAGAGGTTAGTAGCGGAGAGATAAGGGACTCCACAAGTTTCATGAGATAGGAGAGAAGCGAGATTGGGTGAACATTGGCTGGGATCATATGGTTTAAAGAGGGCTTATTCAGTAGAGGCACTATCAATGCATATTTTCAAACAGCTGAGACTGTGCATTCAGCACACAACTAATTCACTGCTTGGACAACCCATGGAGCCAGCTCTGGCATGATCCCCCTGAGCACTTTAAGTGTAATTGAATCCAATGGGGAGGATGATTTCAGTTTGTCAGTAGATGCCAGAATATCCTCATGCGAGACAATGAGAAATTGAGACCACGGTGAGAAGAAGGAGGTGCCGGATCTTCAGCCAGCACCTGACTGGCCCTGAAAGAAGAGTTCGGAATATTTTGCTGGATATCTGCAATTTTTTTAATAAAAACTCCTGATAAAGTGTCACAGAAAGCCTGAGAGGGAACAACCCTGACTGGCAAACCAGAATGAGAGGACAATGAGCACACTAAGGAAAACAGCTCCAACCTCCAAATTATAATAGCAGCGCTTAGCCTCGCGAATAGCGCCAAAATAGCACTTGGATGTTTAGTTAAATTCTGATTTAGCAATAGAGCAGTACCGAGACCACCACTTGCGTTCAGCCCTCCTACATTTCAGACGCAAATCTTCCAGGTTCATATTGAACCATGGATTTGATGGCCGTTTCTGACTCTTTGTCAGGCAGGATGGTGGCTAATGTTATCAGCTCACACCCCTTCTGAAGTTAAAGTCTCAAAATCGTAGCTGCCTTCAAAAGTGGCAGGATTGAAGAAGAAATATCACTTAGCCTACACTTCATAGGCTCTCTGACAAGGGGTGCTACAGATGGGTGTGTGTCATCTAAATACTCAGCGTGCTCGTGCCTGGAGCCCCAAGCACTTTTGTCCTTGACCGCATGCCACATGAAAGAGAGTAATGCCCGGGCTGAATTTGTACAGGACAGCTGGATCTTTATGTTGAGGATTCTGCAGGTCAACCCCTTTGTTTTCCCCTGAATCCCTACTGTGTGTAACAGGGTCAGTATCCTGGCCCTGGCAAAATGGATAACGGCTCCTCTCAGTCTGGGCTGGGAGACCTATCAGGGTGGAAGCCAGAGCAAATCCTATCCCAGGGCTTGAAGGGGGCAGTTGAGACGGCCCCATTTCCTGTCGCCTCCCCAAATACCTGTTTATACTTAGGCAGTAGCCACTTGTATCATCTGTGAGAAAACTGAGGGCGTCCTCACATTTGCTCCCCTTGGAACATCTGCCCATATGGCCAGGGAAGGGCCATTGCTGTTGGATCCCGACCCTACGGGTGTACAAGTGAGGGAGGATCACCTAGTTGGAGGGTCCTTGGGGATTTGGGAAAGGGTGCTGGATGGAGAGACATGATATCCCCCTTCCCTAACACTGACTTACTATTCCTTCCCTCAGCCTTCATGGGCTATGTCCACTCATGACCAATATTTCCCTGTAAATGTTCACCAAGTACTGAGAAGAGAAAGAGGCAAACAGGAGCAATATACACTTCCTATTGCCAACACCACTGAGACGAACAATAGAGGTGTAAGAACATGCAGTACTGAAGGTCAGGCATGTCCCATTAATTGGGCTCATTATAGCAAGGCAATTCAAGTGAACAACACACATCTGAGGCCCCTTAATTGGGCTCAGGTGTATAAAGGAAGGAGAGGCAACCAAGTGAGTGGAGCAGGAGGAGAACTGCTGGGTTGGAGAGGGACTAGGCAGTCTGGAGACCAGCAACAATCCCGGAAGACCTGCAGGACCGGGAGCCTTCAAATTGGAAGGCGGGCAGACGGAGCTTTCAAACAGCTGACCTGCTGCAGAAAGAAGTTGGGAGCAGAGAGAACATGGTCTGCATTCGTGGGCGGGAATGGGAAAGCCGGTGTGTGCAAGGACGTGCCCAGCAAGTGAGCAGAACAAACAGTGAATGCAAATTATATTGAATGCCGAACTGAATTGAAATTGCTATTTGAGTGAAAGCACAGCATATTGAATACCAAATTGAATGGAAACAGCTATTTGATTAGTGATATTGAATTCCAAACAAACATTTGGAAGTTAAATCAACAAAGTAAATGACAAATTGTTTATCAGCAACATTGTCAACAGAACTAAAGCAAGTGGCAAACTGAACAAATACTTAAGTAATCAAACTACAAATGTGAGGAAGATTTATGAACGTGTGGCAAATCAAAGACTGGTACAGAAAAGGGTTGCACTAAGGCAAGTCAAGTTTGTAAAACCCAAAGTCTAAGGCAGAAGAGCCTGTGAGGGGCCAAAAAAAACATAAGGGGAGACGTTTGGTTGTCCGACCTGTAATGGATGGACCGTGCAGTCTAGCAACTGTGACTAGACCAGAGAGCTCTCTACTGTGAAGATCACAGTCATCCTGAATCAAGCCAAGCAGAAGCATAGGGTTCATGGTTGCCTGACCTGTGATGGGTGGATCTTGTGGTCTGATAACTGCGCCTAGACCAGAGAGCCCTAAATGATGACCAGCAAAGCACATTGTGAGTAAGCCACTGAGAACTGGGAACTAAAGGATAAAGCAACTCTGAAGGCGTATCAAGTGAACCTGTTGTTTACTTACACTGAACACTGAGCAATTGACATTAGCATACCTACTATTTTGTATTTATTTTATTTTGTTTGCTTGTTATTCGCTTATACAATAAGAAAGTACTGTTTCAAAGTGCCCACAGGGTAGGGAGAGAGCAAAGGTGGTAAGTACATTACAACACAATATTTAAGAGCAGAGGGGGCAAAGGGGAGAGGGACGAACCTACTATGCCTTGTGAGTAGGTAAGATGGAAGCAGGAACCCACTCGGAGAACATTTAGGCAACCCCCCTGCCAGTACAGTGAGGCCAAGGCTTGGAGATGATCAGTCAAAGGCAATGACTGAGCGGGCATTGAACCAAGCCTTCGTAAGAGCGAGAATGTCGAGGTCAATGTCTTCAAGAAGGAGACAGATGTCTGAGGAGTGTTTGTTGGCTGAGCGGGCGTTAAGTCACCAAGTGGAGAGGTTTTCTGAGGTGGGGTACAGGGGTGTGGTACATCATTCAGAGGAGGGAGAGAGAGAGTAGAAGAGGGAGATGCAGGCAAAGGAAGGAAGTTAATGAGAGAAGCCTGGATGTGGTCAAAGAGAAGGATGTTGGGTAGTGGACCCTGAACCAGAATGGTGCCAGTGTGACAGACATTAATGAAGCAATGTGAGGACTCGAAACCAGCCAAGAGGACTTCCCACTTGGTGCCACCATTAATAGATGAGTGGGTAGAAGGAGAGAGAGTGGAGATGTGATGAGGGGTCCAAAGATCAGGAGAGGGGACAGAGAAAATAAAGATATCAGTGAACACCTCTCTCGTGGAAGCACTGACATAGGTGTCTGTGATGGGAAGTCCAGGGTTTGCAATCAGGATATCTTTTCGTGCTTTTTCCTGATGGACTTGGAGAGAGCTGTGGGATAGGTGATAGTGTAGCAGTTAGAGAATATAGGACAGATGGAGAGAGCCATAGGAAGGCAGAGGTCTAGCCAAGGAATGCGGGAGGAGTGGCAGCACCACACAGTTCTGGCTAAACTCACTAAGAGGCCTAGTAGATTGAGTCGGAGAGAAAAAGTTTAACCCAGAAGGAATAGAATTACATTGGATACGTGGCAAAGAGATGTATAAACTATACACACCTAAAATATATTTTAAAAATGGAGGCAGCAAACAATGCAATACAGATGGTGCACAGGTAATGCTCTAAAGCAAAATCATGGGGAAGGTAACTCTGAGAGTGGAAAGAACTGAGAAACGCTGTCTTGGCAAAGAGAACCTCAAGACCTCCTTTTCATGAGATTAGAATAAGTGTGACCATGAAATCTTGGGGAACCCTGAGAGTTGAAAGAACTGAGAAACGCTGTCTTGGGGGAAGAGAATTAAAAGACCTCCTTTTTGGTGTGAACTGTACAAAATTGAACTTGGTGAAGGGAACCTCAAGATCTCCTTTCTGTGTGAACGGTTCCAAATTGAACTTGAGGAAGGGAACCTCAAGATCTGGTGGGACATTGTTGAAATAAGCAGCTATTAGAGTTGTGTTGAACTTGGGATAGGGAACCCAAGAAGAACTATGGACTAAGACTACACTACGCGCTCAACTGTCACTAGGCTTACAACATCGGGTCTCATTGTCTGAGTCCTCACAAACAGAAAGCCTTTAATGACAAATCTCTGATAGACGCCGCGTTTATAGATTTCAAACTTGCGTTTGATTCCGTCAACAGAGAAAAGCTGTGGTGAAAACTGGAGGAAAGGAATTGCCCAAACGATATACTGAATCCAATAAAATCGCTCTAGACAAATACTTCTATAAATATTTGACTCTCACAAGAAGGATATCTATCGCAGGAAATAACTACCTGCAACGGTCTTAAACAGGGGTGCCCCTTGGACATGACTCTATTTAATCTTTATACATTTAACTTTGCAGAAAACCAACAAATGCTTTTAGCAAATCCACCAAAACTGAATAACCTACAAATAGCATACGTGATGTATGCAGATGATTTAGTCATACTCGACAGAACACAAGTTGGCCTACAGAAAAGACTGACTCAGTTGGAAATCTATGCTTCAGACACTGACTTGAAGATTAACACAAAAAAACTCAAGTAATGTCATTAACAAATCTTTCAAAGAAAAAAATTGGTCTTTCTAGAAGGCAGCAAATTGGAGTTAACAACCACAGTCAAATACCTAGGTGTACTTCTGAATCAGTCTCAGGTCTAAAATGAATGGGTAGACCAATTAAAAACTAAAGCACTATCCCTAGCTCATCAAGGAAGAGTCCTATACCAAAAATACGGATCTTTTTCACTGAAGCCTGTCATCTCCTTTTATAGATTGAAAATTGTCGCAATTCTAACCTGTGGGTGTGAGGCAATGCTGAATGCTTCAAACAACATCTGGCTCTATGTAGAAGGTCTGATATGGCATAAAATTCTGTCATTACCTGCAGCTTATCCGGTTCCGACAATAAGATTCAAACTCGCTCTCCAATCTTTAGCATCCAATAGGAACTGGAAATGAAATTCATAATGCTCTACAGAAAGACTCTGGTCAAGGATGACATACCTGCAATTGACATCCTGAGACAAAAAGACATTTCCTCAAAACAAATGGTCTTGAACATGTGGAAGAAAACGTGTTACCTAATTATGGAGAACGAGGGAATATCTGAAGACATGCTAGTCCATCGTCCGCAGCATGCGAAGAAGAGACTGCAAAATAATAATTAGATCAAAACCATGAAAAAGAAAGAGGACTATCAACTTGTACTTCATGGTGGGACTGATGTTCGTGATTTAAATCAACTACCCCTATAGCTTCAAAAATTCCCTGATAAACGAATAGGGGATACTTTTTTGCATTTGCGCCTCAATTTGCTACCAACCCGTGAGGTATTGATGAAAACAAAACAACTACCCGAAACAATGGCGTTTTGTAGATTTTGCTTAGACGAAGATCAATTGGAATCCATCCATCACGTTATTATGACCTGTCCAGCTCTTGCTGAGTAAAGATCTTTGTTTAGAGACATGATCTCCCCCGATCATGGAACTGGACGCTAACCAACGCTGGTCACGAATCTTAAGCGGAGATGACAACATTCTTACATTTAGAATTAAACAATTCTGGAGAGCAATCACAAGCACAAATGACAAAAAAGGAGCAACAGTTCTTACAAGAATAACAAAGATTATACCATGAGAGATTGGTGTAAATAATAAGTTATAAGTAATGTATAAATAAAAAAGTTTGTAACAAAATATAATATTATTTTTTTTTAATAAGAAAGAAAAAAAAGAGGATACTGTTCAAAGCATGGGTGTCAGGGCCTTATGCTAAAGCCTCTTTTCCAATAACAGTCTCTTACTGCAGACGGCCTGTCGTAACAAACAAGCATCAAAGTTCCTCTCTTATCAGGATTTTCACATGCACAAGTTCTTGCTTTCAGTGTTCATCATGGGTCTCCCTCCTTAAGGCTTCAACGTCTTTTTAACACAATGTTTACAATTGGTCTCCCTCATTCGGGCTCAGATCCCTTTAGCCCAATATTCACATTTGGTCTCCCTCGTTTGGGCTCGGACCATGAAATCCCACTTTCTACGTTTTCCTCTTGATAGCAAAAATCGAAGACTTTCCAATGTGCGAGGGGTTTTGCATAAACCGTCACAGGACACCTTAGATTCACTTCACACAATGTTCTTATCAATCCTCTACTTTCGTTTATGCCACTTCTTGGCAGGATACCTTACAGAGACCTTCGATGGAGCACACAAGTAGTGCCAGATCACTCTGTCACTGGTATTGTATATTACTCTGTAAATATTCAAACATCCATCAGCAATTAAGCTTTCCTCGCATGTTTTATCACTCGCATTACCAATCTTTGTTCTTGCACTCTTTATACAATGTGCTGCTTGCAACCTTGACTTCAACACAGACCGGTCTTGCATCAGTCTCCCCAACTCTAGAGTGTTTGGATACGCTGTACGAATTCACCTGTTGATTCAAGCACCAGTATATAGAAGCAATGTTGTGGGTATCCAAAGACTTCAGAACATACAATTAACTATAGAAGGAACGTTCTGGCATTGACAATACTATGGTGGAAAGAAGTTACTCATCATAAGAACTACCCACCCGGGTGTGACTCACAAGGGGGGATTCAGAGACAGATGGTGCATGTCTGCTATTGACTGGTGACAGAGGAATACTGATCCAGAGGTCACTGGCATGTGTACCTGAATTTGACCTATTTAAATGAGGTTATAGGTGCCAGTGAAGGATTTAGTCTAATACATCTATCTACATCTCCGGAGTGGTGACACAGGGATTTGAAAAAGGCTTACTCCAGTCCATGAGGGGCAGGACCTCTTGATTTTGCCTCACGTAATGAGGAAGGTCTTGAAAAGAACAAGGACAGCAATTTCTGTTCAAATAAACCGGAAAACGTGTCGACGATCACACAAACTATTTGGAAATTATAGCCAAACGATATATGACATCTTAAAATAAGGACAGGGTCTGAAAAATAGATACGAAAAGATTATTGTAAACATTGGTGTAGTATTTGAGTATGACTACATGATGTATAGTAGGCCGTAAGGGTTTTATGTATGTATGTATGAATGAGGGATTGAGAGTATTGGTATCTGAGATGTGAAAGAATTGTTATTTCTTTTGTAGAAATAAAAATATTGTTTTATTTGATACATACAGATATATGTTCACTTAATGAATTGTTGAATAAAATTTGTATTAATTGAGATAATAATTTGTGTCACCCTGATCCACTGGTCCACCCTTTATTGTCCGACACACAATATAGGATTCTTCAGTCTGGTTTACTGGCCTTATGCTTTTTAATCTGAAAGGTTCTTGAAAACAATGGTTTCTTGCTGGAAAAGTGTAGGGTATCTTCCTTCTTGCGCACCCTTCTTGGTTTGCCGTCTTTCTTCCCTCGTTCACCTGCCGTCGGGAAAGCACTGCTCCTTCGTGTGCTTTGCCTCGCGCAGAATGTGCTCTCATACTCCGCCTTTGATCGTGTAGGGAAGTTTAATGGAAGTCAGGTGTAAGTGATTACCAGTAATTGCCTGACCTTGCCTGACCATATTAATGGAAATGTCAGGTACAATGCTCGGGTGTGAGTCTGTTTTCTCCCAGAGCGGGCTGTCCATGTAAAAGTGTTCGTGAAGGGAAAGGGGGGATAGAGTTCCTAAATATCCTATCGGGTAGAATGGGGTAAAGGTGTTACAGGGAGGGGGATACCACGTCTCGTCATCAGGTGTCCCACTCCCACTCCCCGAAGACCCCTCACCCAGGTGATCGTCCCACACTGGTCCACCCCCAGGAACTGGATTCAAAAGCGATGCCCGTGTCCTGCCCACCTGGATGACAGATCCCAGAGGACTAGCAGGTGAGACACCTTCTGGTTTCTCACACCTAGCAGTTCGGACGGGGCTGCTACCATTGGTGGCAGTACCTGGCTGGACCACTTTTGCAATGGCGCAGACGTGCTATAAAACGGTGGTGTGGAAGGTTGCCCAGAGAAATGCCAGTGTTTCAGTTGTATACAAAACCTTCCATCCATCACTTTTTTGGTGGTTATACCAGATCTGGCATTTTTACAGGACTGCTACACTCTGAATTTGCCAGTAGGGGCAGTGAACTCCCAGCAGGTCTGACCTGCCAGGAGTACTGGCCTCTACTGGAAAAGAATTACCAGAATCACTGGCAGCGGTACTACCAGTGCCAGTGATTGTGGCAAACCTATCACCATTGCCGGCACCCGTAATATCCTGGTGACACTTGGATATCGGGCACTGGTAACGGTAAGGAGGGTTTGCCGGTAACCCGGCGGTATTGTAGGCGGGTTATCGGCAAACTCATAATGAGGGCCTTTGTCTAGATTTGCATAAATTGCATGGAGGGGACCTCTTACATTTGCACTTACAAGTACTCTGTGGGCAGTTTTTGTCATTTGCACTACAAAGTGGAAAAAGAAGCAGTAAAAACAGGCAGAATACCTGTTATGCCTTATTTTTGTCATAGTGCATAGTATGTAAATGCTAGTAGTAGAAGGAGCCCCCTTTTGCACAATGTTACATTTTGACAGGTGGTCACCCCCCTGATTCCGGTTTTAGCCCCTCCCCCTTTTGATGTGCTTTGATATAAACTTAATATGAATTTGATATAAAAGGGATATAAACATGTTTGATATCGATTTGATATCAAATGTATATTGGCTATGAACAGTTTTCTATTTTATATCAGTTTTGATATAAAGGGAATATCAATTTTATATGAAATCTATATATAGATGGGAGCTACGCTCGCTGATGTTGTTCGCTCGAGCGCTGAGAGCGAAGTGAGCTCTGAAGACAGGGACTGTTAATCTAGGGTTTCACAAAGTGACGAAGTTATGACGTCACAGAGGGGTGCCGCTTCAGGGTGATAGGAAGCGGATATACATTTTATATCAAATTGATAAGCCCCCCCCAAGGTTTTTGATAGCAATTTTAAAAAATAGCTGCTCAGGGGTGTGCCATGCCTTTCAGCAACAAAATTACACCCACAAAAACGCACGCGCTGTAACTCTTTTTGGCAGTAGATGCTGTACAAATCACTATGTTAAATAAATAAAACATATGCTTTACCGTGGCATATGTCATCACGCGGCCTGTCGCCCTATAGTCAGTGCTAAAAGAGTTGCATACTTTAACACTATAGGTTTGTGTTCATTTCGTTTTTTGCACAACACTTGCTTTATAAAGGTTTGTCACCATGACCATGAACACCTGTACTTATTCGGCCAGCTCAAAGTTTTGCATCTGAGATTAAAAAGTTATGATATATTTTATTGTGTTTGCTTTCTATGGCTGGAGGGTTTTAGAATGAAAAGTCCTGGCTCTCATCGTGACCTTGCCCAACACCCATAGCTTCAACATCCTAGGAGTTATACATATACGCTGTAAATGTATAACTACAATGGGTTATTTCATTCAACCGAGGGCCGTCTGCCCCAAACGTGTTATCGTGGCTCAATGCCCTGAGAAACCTTTACATTTATAGGAGGATGTGTGCGCATGCACAATTATGTCTCAGCAGAAGTCTCCACACATGCACCCCTATTTACGTGTACATACTTTTAAAAGTTTAGCGTTCTCAACTTAGTTTGCAGCCTAGCGTGATGAATGAGGCCTTAAAATTCCCAGAAAGGTTGTCTTTTTTTAAAAATAAAGTGCAGAAGGAACATGCCATGAGGTGGCTTCTGCTATCACAAATTTTGTAGATGACCGGATTCTTGTGCAACATCTGTTAACCCAAACTATTGTCAATAAAATCTGAATTAAAATGGTTGTTTTAAATGTTAATAAAAATGTGTTATTTATAGCACCTATTGTGCATCATTATGTTCATGTGTTATGAGGCGAACGTTCCCGGGCATGAAGTTGTTGGAAATATATGAAGACAAATGGTTGACAGGAGTCTGTAGCTTCATCTGTGAAAATAAAAAAGCCAGCATCTGGAACAGCAACAGAGTTCTCGTCTGTGTCTTAACTTACAACGTGTGATTAAAAACATAGAAACAGTTTCTTTAGCCCGCATCCGATTGCTGGTCCCCACCACAACCTAGCGTTACACCTCCGAATGGAATAACTTTTTAAAAATCAACCAGCACTGGATGTTATTATGTATAATAAAAAGAAACACATAATAAAGAGCCAGCCCATTTTATGACTTTGAACAAAATATTTTATTTATATAAAAGGACATATTTAATACAGCACCATCAGGCCAATGCAGAGAGCAAATGATGTAATGCAATGAAGAATAAACATGTAGATTCAAACAACCAGCTCTCAGACCCTCAGCTAGGATGGGTACATCTCCTGTGTGTCTAAGATGATTTAAAGGTTGAATCGGCAGGGGCACTGTGACATAGTGATGGGGTTAAAACCTACAGAACAATGCTTTACACTTAAAAACTGTTCTGGCATCCGACAAACCCCAGCAACGCCGGTTGGAGTTCAATACCATTATCTATAGCTTTACATGATTGAGCACTGCTTCATGCACTGTCCCAAATGTATAACCCCATTTGTGAGAACAGAGCAGTGAAATCCGTGGTGGTTCCTTGGACCTGCATCCATAAGCCGAGACACCCCTGCAACACTGCTTACTGAGTTCCTTCGAGAAATAAAAAAAAACAATCTCCATGTTTGAACTGCCCCAGCCTGCATTAATTGACACCATTGGTCGTTCTGAAACTGGGGGCGGACCCCCATCATCCTTTGGGTCTTGCTGGACCCAGAAACAGATGGGGCGTTTTACGTTGGGTGAATCAATTACCATAAATCCAACGGCTGCCGGTTGTTGGTTGCCACAATACCCATCCAGAGACTCTGCTGTCTGTGCGGTCCATCTGTTGGTGTACACAATATCACTAAAAATGCAAGAAAAAACTAAACATTCAGTACAAAGCATCTTTTACACAGTGAGCATCAGCGCATTACAATATTCACCAACTATTAGAACTGTAGCACCGCACAGCGTGTTACAATATCAGCAGCAACATATTAAAGCCACTCTAATAACCAAGTACAGGGACCCTAAGAAATTGAAATTTCAATCTGTTTATATGAAAGGAGCTCTGCTACACCACTTCATCAAAGATGTGATCTTTGACCAAAATTCGAGTCCCACAGTGCCTGATCTGCTAAAACTCGGCCTTGGCATTGCACGCATTGTCAAGATTGCATAAAACACTGCAAAGGATAGAACCAGATTTGAAAAGTCCTCACACATTACTACTTTACCATTGTGTTTTAAAGCAGAGCTTGCAGTTTTCACATTTAAAGATGCAGGGTAACAATCTGTGCTTCCCTTGTAGACAGAGATTAGACACATTTTGTTTTTAAGTGTGCCATTCTGCATGCAGAATAAAATAAAATGTAACGCCTACTCTAAAACATGCACTGGCACAGTCAATGAATAGATAACACATCCGCAAACATATCAAGTAAGATGTAGCACCCTGACACTTGCCACCCTTAAAAATCTGTCATGCTGACAGTTTTTACAAAATAAATCTCTGGCTATAGTGTTTGCACGACATGTGTGATCTTTGGCACAAACTCAAATACTCAAATACTAACTTCACAGTGCACACATTCGAAATATTTCAACAAATTCATTGGCGCTGTGAAGCTGATACAAGGCATTGTGCACATGCAAATATATCGCATCACAAAACAACAAGTACCCCAAAAGTGCAGTCAGGGTTTATTTAATGTGTAATTTAATGTTTGGAATGGCAATAAGGGCTGCAGGTTGCAAGCTTTAATATTGAAGAGTCTGAATTATTGTATAGTGGCACTATAAACACTAAACACTAACAAAACCATTTACACATTTTCAACATCTTCAAAAGCGTTGTAGTCAAAATCCCAAAAACAGTTCTAGAACATAAGCTCTATGTCCATGTGATATCACACACACACAAATAGAATCCGGTGCTACCAACAGCTATGCGTTATCCTAGCCGACATGCAAAACCACAGAGCATTTTAAGAAAACTATACATTTTCAAACATGTAATTAAAAGCACATAGCTGTTAGGTTTAAAAATGCACAACCTGACTCAAAAAGGGACTGCCTCATGGCCTGTCTCAAAAAGCCCTTCCCATCGATAAATACAGTAAAAAAAGCCCTACCAAGCTTGAATAAAACCACATAAATTGTAAAAATCACAAAAACAATACATTAAAGTATTGAAATAGCCCCCACACTCCCCTCGTTGCTGTTGTTGAAATAAAACTCTGAATAAAAAGCAGGCCCAGATTCCAATCTGCAGACTTTGCATCAGTTATCCCAGTGTTTATAGAAACACTATCAAATCCAGCCGAGAAGCAAGGCCTCCCTGCAGAACTGCAATCACCTCTTCCAAGTCAATTAGTTACCATTGCAAGGGATCATCAGGCAGGCATCCTGACACTGGGGTTGACAGAACCCCTGCGGGAGTCAGAGTGGTGAAAGCTCAATGTTGTTTATTTATCAACAATGCACCGATTTATGTGTTTCTGTTTAGTTTGCAGAAATGGGGTTCTTATCAACAGAAGTAGAACATTCTTTTTCATGCACACTGCTTCCTTTGTGTTATAACAACATCTACAAAATACCCTCACCCCTGCAAGTGCTTCCTTGGACCAATGCCATTGTTCTTATCAAAAGAAGCAGAGCATGGTAGTTCTTGCATATTGCTTCTTATGTGTTATAGCAACATCTAGAAATAACCTCACCCCTGCGGTTGCTTCTTGGGACCAATGCCATTTTTCTTATCAACAGCAGCAGAGCACAGCAGTTCCTGCATACTGCTTCCTATGTGTTATAGCAACATCTAAAATTAAGTTCAGTCTGCAGATTCTTCCTGTGCTGGCCTTCAGTCATAAGTTAAAAATAGCCTTGCAAACAACCATTAGTTTTAGTTGGTAAACATTGTTCATGTGTATTAACATCCTGTATTCCGGCGATCTAAATATAAACCCCATCTGTGCTTTCTGCTGATGCAGCTAGAATACCTCTCTATGAGCCACCACATTCCTAGGATTCCCCAGGCCTTGTTGTAATATAAAACCCCTGGAGTGTTGATTCACAGCTCTTTAGTGGGTCTCAGTGGGACACATGTATGCCGTGCATGAGATGCTGTAGACCCCTTAGAAACAATAGTTTGACTTTTGTACGGGCTATGGGAAGCACACTTTACTAATAAAGTAAACTGCTTTTCATTATTTACGCTCTGTATCAAAGCCATTTCATATAAGATTGGTGTACATTTTGATATCAAAATCAATATCAACATTTTTGGGGATATACGAAACCCTAGATTCAGAATCCGTCTTCAAAGCTCGGCGCTCGATCGAGCAACGTCGCCGAATGCTGCTCCCATCTATATATAGGTTTGATATAAAATGTATATTCACTTTATATCAAAACTGATATAAAATAGAAAACACTTTATAGCCAATATAAATTTGATATAAAATCGATATCAAACATTTTTTATATCCTTTTTATATCAAATTTATTTTAAGTTCATATCAAAGCACATCAAACGGGCTTCCGGTCTTTGTTCCTCCCCGTTTGATGTGCTTTGATATGAACTGTCACCTGTCAAAATGTAATATTGTGCAAAAGGGGGCCCCTTCTACTACTAGCCATTTAAACATGGCAGGCACTATTTATAATGGAAGCCTCCTACTTTTCACAGATTTAAAAAGCATGCTGATTTCATAGGAATGCAATGCAGCACTGCCAGCATTTCATGCTTTCCAGCAGAAAAAGCTGCTTAAATCACTCATTGTGGTGGAACATGTGCTCCAGTGGCATTGCAAACATTTCTTAAACGACTGCCACTTTTTTAATTTGAGAAAGTTTTCTTAAACTTTTCTTAAACTAGAAAGTGGTGCTGCAATCTAAAAAGTGCTAGATTTATAAATGGGAAAAGTGTACAGTCGGGTTTGTATTTGAAGTCCTTTTTTGCAGTGCTAAGCCATTGCTGCTGGGAGGTAACTCCCCACATGTGGCTAAGCATTCCTTATTGTTGCTAGGGCTGTTGTCAAGCCATAAATCAGGCACATGCAAAAAGAGGCTGTAGAGACTTACTCTCACGAGAGCGGGGCAACTCTCGTGAGAACAGCCGGACAGGAAGCACAGCGCTGCACGTTCCTGGATTCATTCACGACGCGGGCCAGATGCAGCTAAGACTGCAGCCCAAGCACCCCCGCAAAGGAGGTAAGGCCCCAATCCCCATTTGCCATCCACCCCTATTGCAGACCGTCATGAACACTTGTTGTGTGCTGCCATATGCTATGTCCCACAGTGATGTAACTGTGCTGTCCTGATTGCAAGCTGGTAATAAAGGCCACATTTACTCCAGCTGGTGTCCGAGTAATCATTGTGGGGCCACAAATTAATTGGTGATGAGGACTTGAGACGACCCACAGAAGACAACATGCCATACCACCTCCAGCATTCTTCCAGTGCCCAGATAAGCCAGCCATACTGTGGCCGCAGTGGGAACCCATGTTTGAAACTTACTTGAAGGCCGTGGGTGGCACAAATTACGCAGCAGTGAGGAAGAGGGCAATGCTGCTAAATGCACTAAGGGTTGAAGGCGAGAGAATCTTCGCGGGACTGATACCGGAAGCAGTGGAAGGGGAAGGTGACAACGTCTACAACGAGGTGGTGAGGAGAATCTTAAAAAGGTTTTTGTCCAGTGAGAACATGGTTCTTCACAGAATAAGATTCTACAGTAAGAAGCAAGAACCTGCTGAGCCAGTGGACGATTAAGTTACAAAGCTGAGAGAGCTAGCCGCACTATATGCCTTTGGAGAGGGTGAGGAAGAAAGAATTTGTTACATATTGACCCTAAACACCAACAGTCGCAAGATACAAGACAAATACATTTTGGAGACAACTTTGCAGCTAGACAAGGTGATTCAAATAGCAAGGGCTGTAGAAGAGACCTCCAAAAGAAGAAAAGAATTCATAGGAAGCTGCCTGTAAATGGAAATGCAAGCACTACAATTCAAAGGGAGGCGCGAGAAATGGCAGCCGGATCCCAGGGAAGGTAAAGCAGGGAGAAGAGAACCAGCCAAATCTTACAGGTGTTCCAGCACCAGCCACCTCGCCAACGACAAGGAGTGTCCGGCTAGGAACAAAGAGTGTTATATGTGCCAAAGATGTGGACACGTGGCCGACGTCTGCACGTGGAGAGGCAGAAAGATGATGTCATCAATACACAGCGATGCGGCCCGGACAGAGGAGTCAGAGGAAGAGGGTTGTCCTACTGTCATCATGGTCAACAGTGTCACAGCCCGCAGAGAGAACCTGTCATGATTCCTGCCCCTCTTGTCCCCCAGCCCTCCAAGATGTCAGGCTGGAGCCAGGGCACAATCACCTACATGGCCCTCAAGGGCCTCTCCATCCCTCCAAAGACTCACTTGGAGTCAGACTTGGCGATTGTGGCACCAGACTCACTCACTCCCCTAGGATAACATTGGGGATTGGACTTGTAATGCATTGATGGGGACAAGATGGATGCCCCACATATTTTGGTTCCCAGATCAGCATGTGCGGTCTAGTCTTTTGGGTGTGGTTCAGCCCAGAGGCACCTGGGATACCCAGAGACTATTTAAGCTACACCCAGGCTGAGAAGCATGCTTTGTGTTTTCGGCACCTGCAGCGTGACACTCACCGTGTTCGGATCGGTCTCCAGTGGGCCTGCATCTGTCTTCTGCGCTCAGGTCTTGCAAGAACAAGAACACTGTTAGGAAAAGCCTTACCTGGCAGCCCTTCTGCCCATCATTCAACGCTCCTTCTGTTCTGCGGGCATCTTCGGCGGTGCCATTCCCATCCCGGCACACCGCTTCATAAAGAAGAGGAAAAGAACAGAGAAAAGGCATTAGTATACATTCTACAGCTCTTCGCTTATTTTTTTTTAAATACAGTACATGCTTCAAACGCTTACCTGAATCCCAGCCGCTCTGGGGAACTGTGTCTCTGGAACTTCTCATCCATCTGCGAGGGGGAAAAGACACTCCAGGTTAGCGTGGAAACATCTAGATGCGCCGCATACTGTGCTTATTCACCGCATTTGTTCTTCATAACCGGCATCCACGCGACGTCGCGGCACCTAAAAGACACAGAAAAAGAACTTAGTTCAATACCAATACGAAAAGGGTGCATCGCGCATCCCGCTCTCACTCACCTTCAGCGCCACTCATCTCAGCAGCACGCCGCCATCCCTGGACGCCGGCCATCATCTAAGAAGGAAAGGAACGAAGTTAGAGAACTGTTCAAAGACTCATTATACTTACCAGTCGGACTCTCGCCAGTGAAGTAACCAGGCACCAACGAGCCCGCATCAATCAACGCGCCCCTGCGCTGAAAGCAGGACAGAGAGCACACCATCCAAGAAAACAAGGCCCAGTCGCCAGTCAAATAGCCTCCAGGGAAGGGTTCGAGGTCGTAAGAGACCAGGACCGACTGAGTGACGTCCCCGTGGATACCAGGTGAGCGTTACAGAACGCAAAGCCTCACATCAAAATCCACCTGGGCGTCATGGAAACGTCAGAAACCGACCAGTTAGCTCAAATGTTGGGACAGCTACGTTCCGAAGTACATGCAGCCAGGCAGGAGACCAACACCCTGAGAAGGGAGCTGATAGTAGCCAAAGAACGTACTGATGATTTAAGCCGACAACTTCTCCAGTCACAAGCAGGGCATGCACCATTGTCGGGAAGCGTGCCCTCGATGCCAGCGCCACCAGCCAATCCCGTTCAGATAACCCTTCCTGGGGCAGTTCCCTTGGCCCCGCCTGAACGATTTACAGGGGATCCCAAGAGGTTTGCAAAGTTTATGAACCAGTGCCGCCTGCACTTCCTTTGTAGGCCAGGGGCCTTTCCGGATGACCAATCACGGGTTGCTTTTGTGTTATCCTACCTGAGTGGTAGCGCTGCGGATTGGTCTGTACCCTTTGTGGCCCAAGACGATCCTTTGCTGCAGGACTTCAGGGGCTTTCAGCAAGAGATGGAAAAGTTGTTCGCCCGCCGTACTTCTGGGCAGGCATTAGACAATGAACTTCTGTCCCTACGCCAGGGGAATCAAGACTTATTAACATACATAGCCACGTTCAATAGACTCGTAGTTGAAGCAGAATGACCAGTGGAGAAGAGAACCACGTTATTTCATTGGGGGCTGCAGGGGGAGGTGAAGGATGTTCTCGCACAAGTAGTGAACCCCCCGAAAGACTGCTCAGAATTCATTGACCTTGTTGTTCAACTGGATCATAGGTTGCAGGACCGAAGAGCAGACCGAGCCAGACCAGACCCTCACCCTATGTATGTGCGTTCAAAGGACAATACTACCCGAACAGCGGAAGGTTCAGGAGAACCAATGCAAATCGGGGGGGGGTCAGGTCCCCCTTGACTAAAGCGGAAAGGGATAAAAGGAGACAGCAGCAGTTATGTCTGTACTGTGGAAGGTCAGGTCATTTCCTTAAAGAGTGCCCTGTGAAGCCACTGAAGAGGACAGTAGGGGCCACGGACAAGGAAGATAGCCTCAAGGAATCAGAAAACTCCCCAGCCTGGCAAGTGTAGGGGACCACTTGTCGAGCGAAGAAAGTGAACTACAGACCTCCCATTTTGCACTACCTGTGGTCTTAATCAATCCCCAACAACCATCTCGGATGCACGCAGTAAGAGCGTACATAGACAGTGGGGCCGTTGGGAATTACATCGACCAGGATCTTGCAGCAAAGATGGGGCTTCTGTTATGCCCTAAATCAACCACCGACACTGTTACCACTGTCGACGGCACGGAAATAGCTTCTGGTCCAGTATCCCAATGCACTGCAGCTTTAACCCTTCAGTGCCAGGATGGACACCAAGAATCTATCATTTTCGACCTCATTAAGGCACGACAGTTTCGGTTGATTTTGGGAATGCCATAGTTAGTAGCTCACAATCCTCGAATCGATTGGCGAGCAAAGGAATTGGCCTTTCTGAGGCTTGCGCCCACACGTGTTATCGCCAAGAGAAACAACCAATAGACACCAGAACCTCCACGCTTGCGACGGTTCCAATCGGCACCCTCCAAAGTGAATACCAGGATTTTCAAGATGTCTTTCAGAAAGAAAAGGCTAATACCCTGCCACTGCATAGACCATACGATTGCCAAATCGATCTGATAACCGGCGCACAAATGCCTTGTGGGTGAATTTACGCACTCACGGAACCAGAAAACCAGCACCTGAAGGCCTATCTAGACGAATACCTGGCCAACGGGTTCATCCGTCCCTCGAAGTCTCCAGCAGCCAGTCCTCTATTCTGCGTACCGAAAAAGGAGGGGGACTTGTGAATGTGCATCGACTATCGTGTATTGAACCAGATTACCGTAAAAAAACGCTACCCCCTGCCACTGATCTCTGAATTGCTTGATCAAGTCAAAGATGCCCAAATCTACACGAAACTCGACCTGAGGGGGGCAAATCACCTTGTTCGCGTAAAACAGGGGGACAAATGGAAAACCGCTTTTCGCACCAAATACGGCTTGTACGAATAACAAGTAATGCCCTTTGGCCTTTGCAATGCGCCTGCTGCATTTCAATACTTCATGCACGATGTCCTACGGGAATTGATTGATGTCTGCGCTCTAGTGTACATTGACGATATCCTAGTGTATTCTGCATCAAAGCAGGACCACGTTAAACACGTCCAATCCGTATTGGAGAAACTCCGCCAACACCAGCTCTACGCCAAGCTCGAAAAGTGCTCATTCCACGTCTCCGAGGTGGAATTCCTGGGCTTTATTCTCAGCCTGAATGGAATCCGAATGGATGTACACAAGGTAGATGCTATGCTGAACTGGCCATCCCCAACTTCATTCAAGGGGGTTCAAAGTATGCTGGGTTTTGCAAACTTCTACCACTGGTTCATCCCAGGATTTTCGCAAATCGTGCATCCCATCACGTCATTACTAAGGAAAAGCAACAAAAAGTTCCAGTGGACAACTGAAGCCGAGGAGGCTTTCCAGGAACTCAAAGCAAGATTCACATCTGCTCCAATCTTATGCTACCCTCGCCCTGATCTCCCATACCTGGTGGAAACGGACGCCTCAAGCATGGCTATGGGAGCCGTCCTCTCACAAAAGAACCCTGAAACGGGCCAGTTACACCCTGTTGACTTCTGGTCGTGTAAATTCACACCCCCTGAACTCAATTACGCTATTCCAGACAAAGAACTCCTAGCCATTAGGTCAGCCTTTAAGGCATGGAGGCACTATCTCTTGGGCGCCAGACACACAATCACCGTAATAACTGACCACCGGAACCTCCAGTATCTAAAAACGGCAAAGGCCCAATCCTCATGGCAACTACGTTGGGCTCTTTTTTTTTGCTGAATATGACTACGTGATTACATTTCGACCGGGGGTGAAAAACGGGAAGGCCGATGCCCTTTCCCGTATGGGGGTGGAAGAGCAAGGGTATCAGACTCCTGATCCAATAGCAATCACCCCGAGTGACAAGCTCCTAGGAATCACAGCAACCATAACTCAGAAAGAAATACGTGAAGAAATCCAAAACCTGAGTAGTCCGGATCAATTACAAGCGTGGGGTGCGCAAGGAGAACATTACATGATAAAAGATCAGCTGCCCTACTTCAGGAATCATTTATTCTTACCAAACCAAGAACTACGAGAACAAGTCATGTCCGGTTATCATGATTCCTTGATCGAGGGCCACCCCGGAATCGCTTAAACCCTAGCCAAGGTAAAACGAAATTATTGGTGGCCCACGTGGCGTAAAGACATTATCCAATTCATCCTGTCTTGTGGAGTGTGTGCTCAAAACACGTAGTCCAAGCAGAAACCGGCTGGTCTATTACAACCATTGGAAATCCCACCAGCACCCTGCCACACATTGTACATCGATTTTGTTACTGACTTACCACCCAGTCAAGGGTTTAACACTATTCTTGTGGTCGTGGACCTGTTTTCAGAAATGGCACATTTCATTCCTCTTAAGGGGCTCCCAAATGCTTCCACTCTGGCAAAGGTGTTTCTTGAAGGCATCGTACGGCTCCATGGCTTCCCTTCAGTTTTGATCTCAGACCGAGGTACTCAGTTCGTATCAAACTTCTGGAGAAAATGCTGCTCTATGGCCCAGATTGACATCCGGCTATCCACCAGTCACCATCCCCAAACAGATGGTCAAACTGAGAGGACAAATCAGATGCTCAAGCAGTAACTGCGGTGCATGTTACACCAAGCTGAAGGAAGCTGGTTCGACCAATTATGGATTGCTGAATATGCTTATAATAATTCCCCACACCAGCACTGGGCAGTCACCCTTTTATACCATGTATGGCAGGCACCCACGTACTTCTGAGTTGGACATTCCTACAACCCTGGAAATGCCAGCAGTCAAAACCTTGCACACAACCATTTCTCAAACCTTTAAAAGGGCAGCTGAACACCTACTTCAAGCGAAGAATCAGCAAAAGAAGTTTGCTGATCAACACCGAGCAAAGGCCCCCGACTACCAAGTGGGAGACAAAGTCTGGCTGGCGTCTAAACACGTGTCCATTAAAGGACCCCGAACTTTCCGTCCAAGATACCTGGGTCCATTCACCATCACCTCCGTGATAAATCCTATGGCGGTCGAATTAGCTTTGCCGTCAAACAAGCAGATTTGTCCTGTGTTCCACGTGTCTCTCCTTAAACCTGTTCAACCTGGGACCAGGGACCAGCACACTTTACTAATAAAGTAAACTGCTTTTCATTATTTACGCTCTGTATCAAAGCCATTTCATATAAGATTGGTGTACATTTTGATATCAATATCAACATTTTTGGGGATATACGAAACCCTAGATTCAGAATCCGTCTTCAAAGCTCGGCGCTCGATCGAGCAACGTCGCCGAATGCTGCTCCCATCTATATATAGGTTTGATATAAAATGTATATTCACTTTATATCAAAACTGATATAAAATAGAAAACACTTTATAGCCAATATACATTTGATATAAAATCGATATCAAACATTTGTTATATCCTTTTTATATCAAATTTATTTTAAGTTCATATCAAAGCACATCAAACGGGCTTCTGGTCTTTGTTCCTCCCCGTTTGATGTGCTTTGATATGAACTGTCACCTGTCAAAATGTAATATTGTGCAAAAGGGGGCCCCTTCTACTACTAGCCATTTAAACATGGCAGGCACTATTTATAATGGAAGCCTCCTACTTTTCACAGATTTAAAAAGCATGCTGATTCCATAGGAATGCAATGCAGCACTGCCAGCATTTCATGCTTTCCAGCAGCAAAAGCTGCTTAAATCACTCATTGTGGTGGAACATGTGCTCCAGTGGCATTGCAAACATTTCTTAAACGACTGCCACTTTTTTAATTTTAGAAAGTTTTCTTAAACTTTTCTTAAACTAGAAAGTGGTGCTGCAATCTAAAAAGTGCTAGATTTATAAATGGGAAAAGTGTACAGTCGGGTTTGTATTTGAAGTCCTTTTTTGCAGTGCTAAGCCATTGCTGCTGGGAGGTAACTCCCCACATGTGGCTAAGCATTCCTTATTGTTGCTAGGGCTGTTGTCAAGCCATAAATCAGGCACATGCAAAAAGAGGCTGTAGAGACTTACTCTCACGAGAGCGGGGCAACTCTCGTGAGAACAGCCGGACAGGAAGCACAGCGCTGCACGTTCCTGGATTCATTCACGACGCGGGCCAGATGCGGCTAAGACTGCAGCCCAAGCACCCCTGCAAAGGAGGTAAGACCCCAATCCCCATTTGCCATCCACCCCTATTGCAGACAGTCATGAACACTTGTTGTGTGCTGCCATATGCTATGTCCCACAGTGATGTAACTGTGCTGTCCTGATTGCAAGCTGGTAATAAAGGCCACATTTACTCCAGCTGGTGTCCGAGTAATCATTGTGGGGCCACAACATAATTGGTGATGAGGACTTGAGACGACCCACAGAAGACAACATGCCATACCACCTCCAGCATTCTTCCAGTGCCCAGATAAACCAGCCATACTGTGGCCGCAGTGGGAACCCATGTTTGAAACTTACTTGATGGCCGTGGGTGGCACAAATTACGCAGCAGTGAGGAAGAGGGCAATGCTGCTAAATGCACTAAGGGTTGAAGGCGAGAGAATCTTCGCGGGACTGATACCGGAAGCAGTGGAAGGGGAAGGTGACAACGTCTACAACGAGGTGGTGAGGAGAATCTTAAAAAGGTTTTTGTCCAGTGAGAACATGGTTCTTCACAGAATAAGATTCTACAGTAAGAAGCAAGAACCTGCTGAGCCAGTGGACGATTAAGTTACAAAGCTGAGAGAGCTAGCCGCACTATATGCCTTTGGAGAGGGAGAGGAAGAAAGAATTTGTTACATATTGACCCTAAACACCAACAGTCGCAAGATACAAGACAAATACATTTTGGAGACAACTTTGCAGCTAGACAAGGTGATTCAAATAGCAAGGGCTGTAGAAGAGACCTCCAAAAGAAGAAAAGAATTCATAGGAAGCTGCCTGTAAATGGAAATGCAAGCACTACAATTCAAAGGGAGGCGCGAGAAATGGCAGCCGGATCCCAGGGAAGGTAAAGCAGGGAGAAGAGAACCAGCCAAATCTTACAGGTGTTCCAGCACCAGCTACCTCGCCA
This sequence comes from Ambystoma mexicanum, assembly GCF_040938575.1. Classification (NCBI taxonomy): domain Eukaryota; kingdom Metazoa; phylum Chordata; class Amphibia; order Caudata; family Ambystomatidae; genus Ambystoma; species Ambystoma mexicanum. Next base: position 157,321,527 of record NC_090935.1, on the reverse strand, counting down.
ACGACAAGGAGTGTCCGGCTAGGAACAAAGAGTGTTATATGTGCCAAAGATGTGGACACGTGGCCGACGTCTGCACGTGGAGAGGCAGAAAGATGATGTCATCAATACACAGCGATGCGGCCCGGACAGAGGAGTCAGAGGAAGAGGGTTGTCCTACTGTCATCATGGTCAACAGTGTCACAGCCCGCAGAGAGAACCTGTCATGATTCCTGCCCCTCTTGTCCCCAGCCCTCCAAGATGTCAGGCTGGAGCCAGGCCACAATCACCTACATGGCCCTCAAGGGCCTCTCCATCCCTCCAAAGACTCACTTGGAGTCAGACTTGGCGATTGTGGCACCAGACTCACTCACTCCCCTAGGATAACATTGGGGATTGGACTTGTAATGCATTGATGGGGACAAGATGGATGCCCCACATATTTCGGTTCCCAGATCAGCATGTGCGGTCTAGTCTTTTGGGTGTGGTTCAGCCCAGAGGCACCTGGGATACCCAGAGACTATTTAAGCTACACCCAGGCTGAGAAGCATGCTTTGTGTTTTCTGCACCTGCAGCGTGACACTCACCATGTTCGGATCGGTCTCCAGTGGGCCTGCATCTGTCTTCTGAGCTCAGCTCCTGCAAGAACAAGAACACTGTTAGGAAAAGCCTTACCTGGCAGCCCTTCTGCCCATCATTCAACGCTCCTTCTGTTCTGCGGGCATCTTCGGCGGTGCCATTCCAATCCCGGCACACCGCTTCATAAAGAAGAGGAAAAGAACAGAGAAAAGGCATTAGTATACATTCTGCAGGTCTTCGCTTATTTTTTTTTAAATACAGTACATGCTTCAAACGCTTACCTGAATCCCAGCCGCTCTGGGGAACTGTGTCTCTGGAACTTCTCATCCATCTGCGAGGGGGAAAAGACACTCCAGGTTAGCGTGGAAACATCTAGATGCGCCGCATACTGTGCTTACTCACCGCATTTGTTCTTCATAACCGGCATCCACGCTGACGTCGCGGCACCTAAAAGACACAGAAAAAGAACTCAGTTCAATACAAATACGAAAAGGGTGCATCGCGCATCCCGCTCTCACTCACCTTCAGCGCCACTCATCTCAGCAGCACGCCGCCATCCCTGGACGCCGGCCATCATCTAAGAAGGAAAGGAACGAAGTTAGAGAACTGTTCAAAGACTTATTATACTTACCAGTCGGACTCTCGCCAGTGAAGTAACCAGGCACCATCGAGCCCGCATCAATCAACGCGCCCCTGCGCTGAAAGCAGGATGGAGAGCACACCATCCAAGAAAACAAGGCCTAGTCGCCAGTCAAATAGCCTCCAGGGAAGGGTTCGAGGTCCTAAGAGACCAGGACCGACTGAGTGACGTCCCCGTGGATACCAGGTGAGCGTTACAGAACGCAAAGCCTCACATCAAAATCCACCTGGGCGTCATGGAAACGTCAGAAACCGACCAGTTAGCTCAAATGTTGGGACAGCTACGTTCCAAAGTACATGCAGCCAGGCAGGAGACCAACACCCTGAGAAGGGAGCTGATAGTAGCCAAAGAACGTACTGATGATTTAAGCCGACAACTTCTCCAGTCACAAGCAGGGCATGCACCATTGTCGGGAAGCGTGCCCTCGATGCCAGCGCCACCAGCCAATCCCGTTCAGATAACCCTTCCTGGGGCAGTTCCCTTGGCCCCGCCTGAACGATTTACAGGGGATCCCAAGAGGTTTGCAACGTTTATGAACCAGTGCCGCCTGCACTTCCTTTGTAGGCCAGGGGCCTTTCCGGATGACCAATCACGGGTTGCTTTTGTGTTATCCTACCTGAGTGGTAGCGCTGCGGATTGGTCTGTACCCTTTGTGGCCCAAGACGATCCTTTGCTGCAGGACTTCAGGGGCTTTCAGCAAGAGATGGAAAAGTTGATCGCCCGCCGTACTCATGGGCAGGCATTAGACAATGAACTTCTGTCCCTACGCCAGGGGAATCAAGACTTATTAACATACATAGCCACGTTCAATAGACTCGTAGTTGAAGCAGAATGACCAGTGGAGAAGAGAACCACGTTATTTCATTAGGGGTTGCAGGGGGAGGTGAAGGATGTTCTCGCACAAGTAGTGAACCCCCGGAAAGACTGCTCAGAATTCATTGACCTTGTTGTTCAACTGGATCATAGGTTGCAGGACCGAAGAGCAGACCGAGCCAGACCAGACCCTCACCCTATGTATGTGCGTTCAAAGGACAATACTACCCGAACAGCGGAAGGTTCAGGAGAACCAATGCAAATCGGGGGGGGTCAGGTCCCCCTTGACTAAAGCGGAAAGGGATAAAAGGAGACAGCAGCAGTTATGTCTGTACTGTGGAAGGTCAGGTCATTTCCTTAAAGAGTGCCCTGTGAAGCCACTGAAGAGGACAGTAGGGGCCACGGACAAGGAAGATAGCCTCAAGGAATCAGAAAACTCCCCAGCCCGGCAAGTGTAGGGGACCACTTGTCGAGCGAAGAAAGTGAACTACAGACCTCCCATTTTGCACTACCTGTGGTCTTAATCAATCCCCAACAACCATCTCGGATGCACGCAGTAAGAGCGTACATAGACAGTGGGGCCGTTGGGAATTACATCGACCAGGATCTTGCAGCAAAGATGGGGCTTCTGTTATGCCCTAAATCAACCACCGACACTGTTACCACTGTAGACGGCACGGAAATAGCTTCTGGTCCAGTATCCCAATGCACTGCAGCTTTAACCCTTCAGTGCCAGGATGGACACCAAGAATCTATCATTTTCGACCTCATTAAGGCACCACAGTTTCGGTTGATTTTGGGAATGCCATGGTTAGTAGCTCACAATCCTCGAATCGATTGGCGAGCAAAGGAATTGGCCTTTCCCGAGGCTTGCGCCCACACGTGTTATCGCCAAGAGAAACAACCAATAGACACCAGAACCTCCACGCTTGCGACGGTTCCAATCGGCACCCTCCAAAGTGAATACCAGGATTTTCAAGATGTCTTTCAGAAAGAAAAGGCTAATACCCTGCCACTGCATAGACCATACGATTGCCAAATCGATCTGATAACCGGCGCACAAATGCCTTGTGGGCGAATTTACGCACTCACGGAACCAGAAAACCAGCACCTGAAGGCCTATCTAGACGAATACCTGGCCAACGGGTTCATCCGTCCCTCGAAGTCTCCAGCATCCAGTCCTCTATTCTGCGTACCGAAAAAGGAGGGGGACTTGTGAATGTGCATCGACTATCGCGTACTGAACCAGATTACCGTAAAAAAACGCTACCCCCTGCCACTGATCTCTGAATTGCTTGATCAAGTCAAAGATGCCCAAATCTACACGAAACTCGACCTGAGGGGGGCAAATCACCTTGTTCGCGTAAAACAGGGGGACAAATGGAAAACCGCTTTTCGCACCAAATACGGCTTGTACGAATATCAAGTAATGCCCTTTGGCCTTTGCAATGCGCCTGCTGCATTTCAATACTTCATGAACGATGTCCTACGGGAATTGATTGATGTCTGCGCTCTAGTGTACATCGACGATATCCTAGTGTATTCTGCATAAAAGCAGGACCACGTTAAACACGTCCAATCCGTATTGGAGAAACTCCGCCAACACCAGCTCTACGCCAAGCTCGAAAAGTGCTCATTCCACGTCTCCGAGGTGGAATTCCTGGGCTTTATTCTCAGCCTGAATGGAATTCGAATGGATGTACACAAGGTAGATGCTATGCTGAACTGGCCATCCCCAACTTCATTCAAGGGGGTTCAAAGTATGCTGGGTTTTGCAAACTTCTACCACTGGTTCATCCCAGGATTTTCGCAAATCGTGCATCCCATCACGTCATTACTAAGGAAAAGCAACAAAAAGTTCCAGTGGACAACTGAAGCCGAGGAGGCTTTCCAGGAACTCAAAGCAAGATTCACATCTGCTCCAATCTTACGCTACCCTCGCCCTGATCTCCCATACCTGGTGGAAACGGACGCCTCAAGCATGGCTATGGGAGCCGTCCTCTCACAAAAGAACCCTGAAACGGGCCAGTTACACCCTGTTGACTTCTGGTCGTGTAAATTCACACCCCCTGAACTCAATTACGCTATTCCAGACAAAGAACTCCTAGCCATTAGGTCAGCCTTTAAGGCATGGAGGCACTATCTCTTGGGCGCCAGACACACAATCACCGTAATAACTGACCACTGGAACCTCCAGTATCTAAAAACGGCAAAGGCCCAATCCTCACGGCAACTACGTTGGGCTCTTTTTTTTTGCTGAATATGACTACGTGATTACTGTTGTGATGTGCTTGGTTAGTCTGATGTGGTTTGTCATGTGATTTATGATGTCACCAGAGTGCCTGTGGAATGTTGATGCATGAGTGAGGGAATGCTATGATGAGAGTTCTACGCTGTGTCAGTTGAGCCTTCCCTCCCTGGGTGATGGGTGCCGGTGTCTGGTCTGTCCTGTCTTGGTCTTTCTCTCTCTTCATTGCTTATGTCTTAATCCTGTAACTGTAACTTATGAACTGAGGTAAACTTATCAAGTAACCTAAAGCTGCCTGGACTGAGCTTTATAACAATGGCGACGAGGATTTCCTTAAAATCAAGAACCATATGCAGAGGAAGCTGATGAAACCAAGGAAACTAAGGAAAAAGCTGAGGATTGATATAACCTGCTGCGGGGGGGGTGCAGGATGAATCAGGACCAGAAGATAACAGATGACACCGCCCCCATGAACCAAGTAAGCAAACCCATCACCCAGGGTGAACACGGGAGGAAGGGGCCATAAGTTCCATTAAGGATAAATGCAGCAGCCTAGGCCATGTCGAAGGGAGTGCTGCGCCTTGGGAGAGAAGCAGGAAGAGGCCCATGAGACAGGGGTAGCCCAGGAAGGAAGTGAACCTGGAAAGAGTCCTTTAAATAAGGGTGCCCCTGGGAGTATCAGTCGTTTCTACTGCCCTCTATAATTGGGTATGCTGTGTCAGAAGAGAAACTAGCCTATGTTAAGCGGGAAGGTCGGGCCCCGCCTGCAGGCTGCTCTGCCAACCCTGCAAGTGTCCCACCGATGGGAGCTGAAGTCCCTGCGCCCAGCGAGTGATGCTGGAGTCATCTGTGAATGGGACTAGGAAAAGCTGCAAGTTTCGGGTCGTATATACAGCTGCAGCCTCAAAATTGTGTTTAAAGTGACTGTTGTGGCTGTGTGTGTGCATTGAAATAGCTTGCAGAAGGTGAAGAGGGTCGGAAACGGTTTAGCAGCACCAACATATTCGGAGAAAATAAAAAGTTTGAAAATCCATGTTGGGAAGTGCCAGAGTTTGGTATTGCTCCACTACATTAATGGAGCAAATTTTCGTGTATAGCGGAAGAGGGTGTATAAAAGAGCAATAGAAGCATTTAATGAGCGGCTGGAGTGAGCACTGAAGAAAGCGTGATATAAAGTCTAAGAGGAAAGGTTTTACATTTGCGGCTGAAGTGAGTGTTTGACATTGTCATAGGCGGCACCAGTGAACGACCGTTATTTCAGGGGACAGTGCAATGGTACCTTCATCATCGGTGGTGATTTCAAATGTTATGACGTAACGTTCCAGATGGGGGTATCGGCGAAACATCAGAATGCCACGTTCCCATGTTCTAAAGAGACCGTTTTGAAGATGCACCAGGACTAGGTGCGTAGGGTTAAAGAAAGGACCTTGCTTAGATCACGCAACGTGATGTTTCACGCTGCGTAATGCGGAAGTCAGAGTTCCGTAAAGGATTCGGAGTTTCTGTTTGAGGTTGAAGCAGCTCTCCAGTTTGGATTAATGCGGCGATAACCGTTGTGACAATGGAAGAATTCAGGCCGCCCTGCTCATTATGGGTGTCTGGTAGCTGCTGACGGTGACCCAGTAAGTCCCAGGAATTCGCTTTGATGAGGATTTATGCAGTGCGCATGGGTATAAAGGAGTAATTAATATTGCGGCTGGGTTTTTCTATCTCTAAAGGCTGTGAAGTGAAGAAGGCATCGTGGGACATTTGTCTTGTTTAAATAATGCAATGCTGTTGTTTATGATCCTCTATGTTCTGCAAATGGAAAAAAAAAATGTTTGCGGCAAGTGTAAGAGGAGGCTAAAATGCATTAGTGTCGTTTGGGTGATTGGTATGATTGGCATGTAGAGATGTAATGTGTTAGGGAACTAACATGTTTCAAGCAATTGCAGGTAAATGGACATTTTCGTTGGCGAGTGAAGATGTAATGTTTTAGAGAATTAACAAATTTCAAGCATTCGCAGGTTGGTGGACATATCAATTTCTTTAACGTTTTAGTATGTTTTGTTTGCATATATTAATGCAATGCAAGGTGCTAACGCAACGAGGAGTTTATTTAAGAGATAGGATTTAAGAGTTCTATATATAAGACTCTCCTGTATGAATAATACAGAAATGCAATTTACATGTTTTTTTTGGAAAAAATTGTGTGTACGCTAACTGCAAATCTATAGTGTTTATAATTGCTAAAAGAAAAGATGTTAATTGAGGATGCACAAATGTCATGTATATCCATGTTCTTGGAAAGTATGGAAGTGAAGGCATGTCACTAGCATATTATCTAGAATGTGTATGGATGTATAAAAGAATGAGTGGGTGCAACATTCAATTTTTTTTAACTAGAAGTTTTAGATACTAGGGAGGTAGCGCCGCCGCTGGTATTAACAGTAGGAAGTTTCACTGTTTATATGGGTTTGGTTGGGTGGTAGCGCCACTTGGAAGTGCACTCTATCAGTGTTTTTAGTTAGCGCTGTTTAGGTCAGGGAGATTGCGTTTTGTGATGCAACTAAAGTGAGGTAGCGCCTCGGTAGGTTTTAAGTGTGAGTAAGGGGAATCCTGAGGGTAGCGCCTTGTCAGGGATTTTGATTAGTGGTTAGTGAGAGTTGCACAAAAGGTGAATGGTACTGGAAAGTCTAGTGTCTTTGCTATAGCGGTAGTCTAGTGCTTTTGTTATGGCGGTAGTGCACTCTTTGGAGAATATGATTCTTATCCTAAAGGACAGCTTGTAGAAGTCAGGTGAAGCGGGTTGCTGGTAGGGGATGCCCTCCAGTAAATACTATGATAAAGTTGAAGATGCTGTTCGGGGTGATGAATCTCAGGGTGATTTGTTTATCTTTATGTGTTATGTGTTGACCCTGGCTATTTTATCTGGTCAGGGTTTGATTATGAGACTGGATTGTACTGCCATTGTGAAGAGTGTTAGAGTCAACCATATGTTTTGTAGATGGTCTTGGAGTTGACTGGCCAGCATCTCCAAGCTGTTTGAGGAGCTTTACACCATGGTATGGTCAGGTTTGCTTGATTGGCTTGGTCCACCTATATATATATATATATATATGTGCTTGTGTGTTTCTCAGGCATGTCTGTTGCTGGTTGTGAATCAGTGAGCTGTAGAATTTTACTGAACCTCTTATCTGTCTATGGTGATTTCGTTGTCATCCTGATGACTAGTATTGCGTCGGGGTGACAAGTATGTGCTTCGGGGTGGCAGCCTGAAGGCTCGCTTGTGGCAGGGGCGAGCAGGAGGACCAAAGTTGTTTTATGTTGGTTATGGTATTGTGAGTTAGGTATAGCCTTGGATCTGGGCTGGTTTGTGTCTAGTGTGGGAGACTAGAGTCTGCCCGTGGCAGGGGTGGATGGGAGGTGATTAGTGCTGTTATTGATGGTGTTTAAGAATGATAGGCGGAGTTCTGGAATTGCATAGTTGTGGGTTTTTCATGTGAAACCTCCATTGCTCTTGGGTTTGGATGAGATGTGAGTCGTTCCTTTGTGAAAATGTCTGATACGAGGGAGATGTGTTGTGAAGCTTTTGTTGCAAGTGTGTTTGGTAAGGGGGAAGATGTGTTGTGATGTGCTTGGTTAGTCTGATGTGGTTTGTCATGTGATTTATGATGTCACCAGAGTGCCTGTGGAATGTTGATGCATGAGTGAGGGAATGCTATGATGAGAGTTCTACGCTGTGTCAGTTGAGCCTTCCCTCCCTGGGTGATGGGTGCCGGTGTCTGGTCTGTCCTGTCTTGGTCTTGGTCTTTCTCTCTCTTCATTGCTTATGTCTTAATCCTGTAACTGTAACTTATGAACTGAAGTAAACTTATCAAGTAACCCAAAGCTGCCTGGACTGAGCTTTATAACAATTACATTTCGACCAGGGGTGAAAAACGGGAAGGCCGATGCCCTTTCCCGTATGGGGGTGGAAGAGCAAGGGTATCAGACTCCTGATCCAATAGCAATCACCCCGAGTGACAAGCTCCTAGGAATCACAGCAACCATAACTCAGAAAGAAATACGTGAAGAAATCCAAAACCTGAGGAGTCCGGATTAATTACAAGCGTGGGGTGCGCAAGGAGAACATTACATGATAAAAGATCAGCTGCCCTACTTCAGGAATCATTTATTCTTACCAAACCAAGAACTACGAGAACAAGTCATGTCCGGTTATCATGATTCCTTGATCGAGGGCCACCCCGGAATCGCTAAAACCCTAGCCAAGGTAAAACGAAATTATTGGTGGCCCACGTGGCGTAAAGACATTATCCAATTCATCCTGTCTTGTGGAGTGTGTGCTCAAAACACGTCGTCCAAGCAGAAACCGGCTGGGCTATTACAACCATTGGAAATCCCACCAGCACCCTGCCACACATTGTACATCGATTTTGTTACTGACTTACCACCCAGTCAAGGGTTTAACACTATTCTTGTGGTCGTGGACCTGTTTTCAGAAATGGCACATTTCATTCCTCTTAAGGGGCTCCCAAATGCTTCCACTCTGGCAAAGGTGTTTCTTGAAGGCATCATACGGCTCCATGGCTTCCTTTCAGTTTTGATCTCAGACCGAGGTACTCAGTTCGTATCAAACTTCTGGAGAAAATGCTGCTCTATGGCCCAGATTGACATCCGGCTATCCACCAGTCACCATCCCCAAACAGATGGTCAAACTGAGAGGACAAATCAGACGCTCAAGCAGTAACTGCGGTGCATGTTACACCAAGCTGAAGGAAGCTGGTTCGACCAATTATGGATTGCTGAATATGCTTATAATAATTCCCCACACCAGCACTGGGCAGACACCCTTTTATACCATGTATGGCAGGCACCCACGTACTTCTGAGTTGGACATTCCTACAACCCTGGAAATGCCAGCAGTCAAAACCTTGCACACAACCATTTCTCAAACCTTTAAAAGGGCAGCTGAACACCTACTTCAAGCGAAGAATCGGCAAAAGAAGTTTGCTGATCAACACCGAGCAAAGGCCCCCGACTACCAAGTGGGAGACAAAGTCTGGCTGGCGTCTAAACACGTGTCCATTAAAGGACCCCGAACTTTCCGTCCAAGATACCTGGGTCCATTCACCATCACCTCCGTGATAAATCCTATGGCGGTCGAACTAGCTTTGCCGTCAAACAAGCAGATTTGTCCTGTGTTCCACGTGTCTCTCCTTAAACCTGTTCAACCTGGGACCAGGGTAGCAACGCCATTGCAGCCAGTAGTAGTTGCCGGGGAGCCAGAATTCAAAGTCAAGGACATCCTGGATTCAAAGTACGTCAGATCCAGATTATACTGCTTAGTAGACTGGAAGGGGTATGGTCCACAAGACAGGACATGGGAGCCTTGTGAGTAGATCCATGCACCTCGCTTGCTTAGACAATTTCATCAAAACCATCCAACCAAACCAGAACCAGATAAAAGAGCCACCTTGAGAGGGGCCTTGGGGGGGAGTGCTGTCATGATTCCTGCCCCTCTTGTCCCCAGCCCTCCAAGATGTCAGGCTGGAGCCAGGCCACGATCACCTGCATGGCCCTCAAGTGCCTCTCCATCCCTCCAAAGACTCACTTGGAGTCAGACTTGGTGCTTGTGGCACCAGACTCACTCACTCCCATAGGATAACATTGGGGATTGGACTTGTAATGCATTGATGGGGACAAGATGGATGCCCCACATATTTCGGTTCCCAGAACTGCATGTGTGGTTCAGCCCAGAGGCACCTGGGATATCCAGAGACTATTTGAGCCACACCCAGGCTGAGAAGCATGCTTTGCGTTTTCTGTACCTGCAGCGTGACACTCACCGTGTTCGGATCGTTCTTCAGTGGGCCTGCATCTTTCTTCTGCGCTCAGCTCCTGCAAGAACAAGAATACCGTTAGGAAAAGCCTTACCTGGCAGCCCTTCTGCCCATCATTCAACGCTCCTTCTGTTCTGCGGGCATCTTCGGCGGTGTCATTCCCATCCTGGCACGCCGCTTCCTAAAGAAGAGGAAAAGAACAGAGAAAAGGCATTAGTAAGCATTCTACAGCTCTTCGCTTATTTTTTTTTAAATAGAGTACAAGCTTCAAACGCTTACCTGAATCCCAGCCGCTCTGGGGGAACTGTTTCTCGGGAACTTCTCATCCATCTGTGAGGGGGAAAAGACACTCCAGGTTAGCGTGGAAACATCTAGAGGCGCTGCATACCGCGCTTACTTACTGCATTTGTTCTTCATAACCGGCATCCACACTGACAACGTGGCGGCACCTAAAAGACACAGAAAAAGAACTCAGTTCAATACAAATATGAAAAGGGTGCATCGCGCATCGCGCTCTCACTCACCTTCAGCGCCACTCATCTCAGCAGCACGCCGCCATCCCCGGACTCCGGCCATCATCTAAGAAGGAAAGGAACGAAGTTAGAGAACTATTCAAAGACTCATTATACTTACCAGTCAGACTCTCGCCAGTGAAGTAACTAGGCACCAACGAGCCTGCATCAATCAACGCGCCCCTGTGCTGAAAGCAGGACGGAGAGCACACCATCCAAGAAAACAAGGCACAGTCGCCAGTAGAATATCCTCCAGGGAAGGGTTTGAGGTCGTAAGAGGCCAGGACCGCCTGAGTGACGTCCCCGTGGATACCAGGTGAGCGTTACAGAACCCCCACTGTGTAATCAAGGCCGACAGCAATGAGACAAGAGTTATGGCAGACTCTGGGTCCCACCTGTCCGTCCTACCCCTCGCCGTGAACAAAGCAATGGTTGGGAAGGAATGCGTGGAAGTACGCACAACTAAACACAGGCAACCCGTCTTCGCCGGAGCCACAGTGGACTTGTTGTTAGGATACATACTAAGCACAATCAAATACAAAGGCAGGATGACCAAGAACAAAGTGTATTTTTCTGAAAGAGGACCAGCAATGCTGGGTTGGGACGATCAAACCAAATTACATATTTGGCTAGATATGGCAAGATACCAGCATGGAAGGTCAAGTGCTATCGATCGTCTTGCATGGGTTGCCAGTATCCAGAGAAGAGTTTTGAGGACTTAGTCTCTGATGAACCAGGAATCACAGCCAAGCTGCAGGAATACACCTACGAGGTGGTACATATCTCTGAATGGAGGAACTGGCAGGCAGACTGCATGGCCAGATTGCCGAAGCACAGTAACACAGAGGACAACTTCCTGAAGGACAAGTGTGTTGTGGCCTCACTGGCAGATCTCCGAAGAAAACAATACTTAGAGATGAGTGAGAAACTCTAGAGAAAAGAAGCCGCCAATGACACAACCACGACAAAGATCATCCAATGGGTTCAGCTGGCCTGACAAAAGAACCGTCTCTGAGGGCCTGAGGCCGTACTGGAAAGTGTCAGACGAAATTTTGAGGACCAATGTATGCTGATGAGAGGTCCTCAAGTTATCCTGCCCATAGTGTTGAGCAGAACCATCATGTGCAGAGCCCATGCAGGGCACTTGGGGAGCAGTATGACAAGGAGGAGAGTGAGAGAGTCGTACTGGTGGCCGGGCATGGACCAAGATATAAGAGGCATGCGTGAAAGGTACCATGAGTGCTTCAATAGTGATAAGAGGTTGAAAGTGAGACAAACACCACTACACCACACGGAAATTCCAAACGGAGTGTGGCAGAAGCTAGGACTAGACTTCATAGGTCACTGGAGCCGATTAAATCCGAGCATAAGCACAGGATTGTGTTGGTCGACTGCCTATCGAAGTGGGTGGAAGTCGAGATTGTCCCAGACATCATGTCTGTCACAGTTATTGGAGTGTTGAAAAATATCTCCCAGAGGGAAGGACTGCCGAAGGAATTAGTCACTGACAAGGGTGTCCAATTCATTTCCCGTGAGATGGACACATTCCTAAAGGACAACAACATCCATCAGGCGAAAGCGGCGCTGTACCATCCCCAGGCCAATGGCTTGGTGGAATGGGCAAACAGAATGATCAAGGGGGCGATGCAACTAGCCACAGCGTCAGGGATGGACCCCTGTTGCACAGTCAAGGAGGTAGTAGCAGCCCACTGTTTGACCCCCAATGGGACTACCAATGTGTCTCCGTTTCGGCTGCTAAGAGGATGCTGAGTGGCATCCACCTTGGTTCCTCCATGGTTGGCATGTGTAAGGGAGGACGATGATGTTTACATGGAGGAATTGGTATGGTATGAGGAAGAGCAAGGAGCTCATGAAAGAGTGGAACGACAAAAGGAGGGTGTTCCAGATCTGTGAGGTCTGTGAAGGAGATTGGGTGAAAATTAATCTGTCACATAGAGTCCAAATTCAGCAGACCCATCATGGTGTGCCAAAGGGGTAAAAATCATGTGCGCACTCAGGATGGGCGGAGATGGAACTTGGAGCAAATGGCACTGTTCGAAAGAAGTCTCAGGGAAGCACCAGATCCCACAACTCTATACCATGTGCACGACAGTCACGAGAAGGGAGAAGAAAGAAGGGTTGACAGAAGTCCACCAACCCTGAGTATAGAAAGAACAGGCAGTCCGGGTGAGCAAGAGGCGTGTTGGAGAGAATGGACTGTATGCCTGAAGTGGAGAACACAGAGGGGATGAGGAGCGCAGAGGTCGTCCCCAGAGGGAGAGAAACAAACAAGCATGGGTCGCAGACTTTGTAATGGAGTAACACTACCTTGTTTTGTCTCCCAACAAAAGGAGGTATGTAGAGGCAACAAACAGAAAGCAAAACTCAATTACCCCTCTTTTAGTCCACCTAACATGTGGGTCAGGGACAAGGAGCACAAAATGATAGAGTATCTATTTTTTCTATCTAGAGGTCACATAGAACACATATTATTGTACTAAGGGTAAACAAAGTATAAACACATATTTTAATAATGAATTCAATTAAAAAACATACAAATGTATATAGTTGGTGCTTTCCACAAGACACCTACAAATATTTAAAGCAGGTTAGAATCACACAAAAATTAAAAAGTCCAGTAAAAACACATATTTTACTCGTAGTGTCTAAAGTTAGTATAGTGACAGGTATAGTAGATCACCTTGACAAATTGATTTTCAAAGCATTAATTGTCTTGTTATATTCGGGGGAACATGCTTGAAATGCACAGCACGGAGGTTTTAATGCTGTATAAAGACACATAGATTCTCGTGTCTAGATGTCTACCTATGTTTCGGCACAGGATTTACATGAACACCATCCCTGGTGTTAAGCTGTTATAGTTCTAGCCCTCTTCAGGACGATATCTTGTTTTTCAGAAGTGACAAAAAGTTCAACAGAATCCCCAGATTTTTCACACTTTTTTCCAATGCTGTAATAGGTGGAAATGCGAAATTTGTGTTAGTGCTTGGTCTAGGATAAAAACATATTGAAATGCTATTTTGATAATAGTTTATGTGACTAGGTTATCCAGATCTCCGCTTATTACTGACCTTTTTATGCTACAGTATGTAGAGGTGTACCCTTGCTTGAGCGGGCCAACTCTCGCGAGAGCAGGCAGACAGAGAGCGAAGCGCAGTACGCAGCAGGATTAATTCACGGCATGGGCCAGAAGCAGATAAGAGCGCAGCCCCAGCGCCCCTGCAAAGGAGGCAAGCCCCCAATCCCCACTTGCCATCCACCCCTATTACAGACCCTCATGAGCACTTGTTGTGTGCTGCCACATGCTATTACAGTGATGGTACTGTGCTGACTGCAAGCTGGTAATAAAGGCCACATTTACTCCAGCTGGCGTGAGTAATCATTGTGGGGCCACAACAGAGGCTTTCATGTCCCTGCACGCATTCTTTATCAAAGTATGGTGTTTGTAAGTAAAGTGTTCCTCAATACTCTCCTTACGTTTGCACGCATCTCAGAATTGGCCCCCTAGTCTGTTTAAAAGATTTTCTGCAGCGTGTTCTCCACTGTTCAGTGTAACACCACAAAGCAAACGTGACCTTCTGAAGGCGGTTCACTGTTGGAATCTCACGACTACGCAACGCCCTACCTGGCGAACGGAACGTTGCTAAACCGTGCATTTACCAAGCTGAGTCACGGCCACGCTCTAAAGGGAGTGGACCCGGCCACGCTCTAAAGGGAGTGGACCTGATGACGCAGGCCATCATCTTTTAATAGCTGCGGCTGTGCTCTTCCTCGTGTAGGTGTAATGCATATTTATAGGGTTACCTCATTCTCTCGCTGCCGGGTGTTGTTTGTCTCTGGTTTATTTTCAGAGGTGTGTCAGCTGACAGCGTGTCACACCTGGAAGCCGTCTGCATTCTGAATAAAGACGAAGATTTGGAGACGGTTTTCAAATAGACATAAATGTTGACATCCGAGTAAGAATAACAACTTGTTTTTCTTTAATTGCACATTTTAACGGCAGTCCACTAACGATAGGGTGAGTTGGCATGTTAACATGTGGGCCTGAGGGTGAAACAGGCATCCTTGCAGCTGACCTATAAATCCTTGGAAAGTGAAAAGGCAATTTTCATGTATTTCTTTTATACTTTGTGGGGCGCACTTTTTTAATATGTTATATTAGGCTGTCCAGGTTTACCCTGGACCAACAGGCTTACAAATTGTACTATGCCTAATGCTTCGGTTACTTATCGAGAATGGACATTATTCCGAGTCTTCCTCTTCCTCGTCAAAGTACTTACTTTTTAGGCCCACCTACATTGTCAGGAACCTTTTATTCAGTTAAATGACCCACACCTCCCTCCAGGACGGATAATACCTCCATAGCTCTCAACTCACACACTTTTGGCGGGTGTCACCCGCCTTGTAAAGAACTGATTCACCTGCCAAACAAACCTGCACGCCCATTCATTTCACTGGGCTCTCCATAGCTCTCAACTCACCCGCTTTTGGCGGGTGTCACCCGCCTTGCACAGGGCTGACTCACCCGCCAAGCCTCCTTCACGCCCATTCATTCCAAAGGGCGTCTCACCCGCCAAAAACAAAATCGGGTGATTTCATCCGCCTTTGCGAGACAAATGGTTGAGAGCTATGGCTCTCACCCGCCAAAAACAAAATCGGGTTTTTCACCCGCATTTGTGACAGAAATGGTTGAGAGCTATGTACCTCCCTCCACCAATCTTCCCGAGTTAACCAACCATTTGCCACCGTCCTACCATCCCCCACCAGGAGTGAGAGGTTACTCACAAGTACTGTGACAAAGAAGAGTAGAACTAGACGTAGTAACGATTACCAGTAAATAATCTAAACATTGCCTCCATATCCCTCTTCCTTATCCCAGTGCTTACTTTTGAGGAATACCAAACAAATTGATTATAAGGACACTGGCCCGGTTGAAGGTGTGTGGCGGCCCACTTCAACATGATGGTTAGGGGCCCCCTTTGTTTAAAGCGGAAAGCAGTCTGAGGCACCCGTGTGGGGGTCATACAGTATACTGGAGATAATGTAAGGCTAATAGTCGTCAGACTGCGAGCCAGCAGGGAGCTAAAACACTGAATGCCTGCTGAATAGCAATGAATCCTTCTTTGTAAGCAAGTGGCTGACATGGAGGAACCATTGTTGAAAGGCAATTAGGTGATAACACTTCTTTTTTCCCCAATGGAAATGACGGCCGGAAGAGCTATAGCCAACACAGTTTGTAAGGCAAGCGCTGAAAAGGGCACACTCTAACACTGAACGTAAGGGATGTCTGTGATGTCTTCGAAAATATTTCACCTAATGGAGATTTCACCGAATACATTTCACCGAAAAAATGAAATCTACTTTACATTTTTTCTACTTATATTTTTTTATAATGTGGGCGGAGACCCCCTCGCAGCCTGCCCTAACCCCTCCATACCCTAACTTATACCCTTACCCCACACCCCACCTATTATGCATTACACATATACCATTTCCCCTACCATTTTCGGTGAAATGGATTTGGTGAAATGGTATTCGGAAAAATCAACGGTAACGGAATGTAAGTGATATATAAAGGAATATATTGCAGTGTTATTAGACTGCTGACTGGTTAAAGGAATATATTGCAGTGTTAGGGGCAGTTCTTGGGGGGCACCCTTGAGGTTTGAGGTCCCTTTCAATTGAAAAAGTTGAAAGGCCATGACTATCCCTTATATGGCCTAGGAAAAACTACACAAATGTTGGCTGTAACACACCACATCAACAACTGTATTGCCAGACACTTCCCTCTGTGTGCTAGAAGAGAGAACACTGGTACTAAAAGCACAGGCCTCCTGACTGGCCACAGTCTGACTTGTAATACCTTATAAAAGTAGCCACCCTGCAAATATGCAGCAGAGAAACACTGAGTGCATCTGCCCTGTATGTCTCCACGTTTCTAGTTGATCTCCCCTGAATACTCACATGAAGCGGAAACACCCGCTGCCTTGTAAGCCATGCAAATGATTGTTCATATCCATCAACTAATGAAAACCACAGAGCCATCTGGCCAGCCCTGATGCACCATATGTGATAAACAAATTATCCACCTTTCGACAACATGCAGTCCTTTTAATGTACAGGAAGGATAGAGAAGGATAGCTCAGGGACAATGCTTTTGTCTTGGAAGCATGACAACATAGTGCAGCACAGGTTTGAATCCTGCTCCCACATTTAGAAACCACTCGCTGTTATTAAGCATGTTATAAAAGAACAATTATAATGAGCAAAGCGATCCGAAGCATGTCACCTTTGGTACGCCGAAGAGGAAGGATTCAGATGAAAAGCTGCAAACACAATATCCTGCGACCTGTGGAACCTGGACCTCACCGCTTTAGATGAAAATCAGAACACATTGCAGCACCAATGCATCTAGAAGAACTCAGAGTAAAGACTCTTTATATAAAAGAGTGCCAATCTCCCACAACCCCTGAACAGATATGTGATAGCCACCTTAAAGACTGTCCTCCGGTCGGAGTCCACTTGGCTCAAAATGTGGCCCCTGAAGAAACCACAAGACCAGAGCAAAATCCCAAGTAGGAGACCACAAATAATAGGAAAACTCTTCTCAAAATGCCTTCACAGCCATCCATGGAGCTGAAAAAGAAGATACAGCAAATCCTTTTCTAAAACCACCAGACAGATATGTCACAGGACATTGCCTGAAGCCCATTCTGTACACAGTAGGAAACAAAATGGTTCCAACGCCCATTGTAGCACTTCGGAGTAGCCAGCCTCCTGCATTTCTGAAGGGAGTGGGCCACCTGAAGAATACGTAGATGTTGCAAGCCTCTCTCCTCTCAGCTTCCACAACCATTTCATCAGAGATGTGCCCAGCACACCCGTAACTGACATGAGCGGGAATAAGCACATCAGTGGGAACTACACAAAAGCCGCCACCAGCTTCAGCAGAAGGCGAAACCACAACTTTCTTGGCCAATAGCGCACCACCAATATCATGTTGTGGGAGGACAATGACAATGGATATGGAGTGTGAAATGTGCACAAGATCACACAATAGCTCTGTGTCAAACAACATGCACTCAGGAACCAACATACATGTACACTAAAACCCAGGGTGTGCAAGCAGAACGTGATAAGACTACAACTATATGACAAGGGATGTGGCGTAAGTACTTAGAAGCTCCTTATGATTTCAAAGAAAGTTGCCAATTTTCTCACCCACCATTGCAGCTACAGGGACTGTCTGCGCTAACTATACGTACAGACAAGCAAAGGCAGGATCTGTGAGCTAACACCCTTGATGGTAATGTATAAGGTAACTTGAAGACAATGCTCACGAGGATGAGAAATGCCACCTGAAAGGTCAGCAAAGCCCACGAATCCTGTTGACCAAGCAGGGACCCAGAAGGGCTAAAACAGCAAAGGGAGGATAACTTAATACATAAGACTCCTGACAAGGGACACATAGGAATAGTGATTACGTAATAGTGAGGAAAACATAGGCATTCACACAGGAACTGGATACAACAGCACACTACACCTAACAATCAGTACGGAACAAAGGGAGATGAGCAAGGGAAAATCAGGAACAGGATTCCAAGAGAAACTAAAGGCACAGGAGCAGGGAACACGAAATTACAAGCGCAAAACCTCCCCCGCCCGACCCAGGGAAGGAAAGGAAAAGTGGGACAAAATAGTAAATCTATAAATGAGGGGAGTCTAAAGGATCAAGTTTACACTGCAGAAGTGGGCATGGCCAGCAGCAGAGTAATGCAGACGTGAGCCTGCAGAGCGCTGCATACGGCTCGATAAAATCCTACCAATATCCTGAATAAATTGCACATTTGCCCAGCAAGAGGGTGGATGAAGCCCTGGAGAGCTGGTTCGCTGCCTGGGACACCGGCTAGTGGTCTGGAGGCAGGTTGGGATGCCGGCACATCGAGCAGGCCCTTGGAGGAGGAGCAGAGGGAGACCTGCCGCAGCATCAGGCAAGCTGCGAAATATTAAAGCAGGCCTCCCACAGCACGAGCGCCCTGATCGCGGGCAGAACACAAGGACACCTCCACAAATAGCGGGAAGCTGGTGGAGCGGCATCCAGCCTGACTGGGAGAGTTCAGGAAAGCACTACTAGGAGCAACAGCAGTGGACTGGGAGGACAGTCACAGCAGGTGAGAGAACGGGTGAAAAGACCAGTGCGGGTCCCATGAAGCCTGGATGAACAGTGTGGGCACTGTGGGGGACTGAAGCCGGGAGGAGGGAGAGGCTAACTGCCACAAGCATCAGGCCAGTGGGGAGCATAACTGGTAACAACAGATCCGGCACAAGTGTCAGGCCAGTGGGGAGCATGACTGGCATTAACTGATCAGGAAAGGAGCCGGAGAGCTGTGCCTGCATCAGGAGCCAGAGGGTCAAGGATGCAAACTACAACCAGTATAGAGGGGAGGCACCATCTGTCATCCCCCATTAACAGAGAGGGTCAGCGACCGAGAGAGGACTGACCAAATAATTTGGAGACTGGTGTCACCTCTACCAGTGTGGAGCCCAAGAGGGGAGACCTAGACCTGTGGGAGTGTGCAGCTAACGGCCCCTGCAGACAGGATTGGGCCAGAAAAAGATTGTACAGAGAAGCCCAAGGCACTGGATTAGATCGTGTGAGAGCACCAGCACAGTAGACAGGACCCATGTACAACCATACTGGGTGCACCCCTATAAGGAGAGGTAATGGTGAATAGAAACGTACATGGCAGTGAAATCAAAGCAGCATTAGCAGACTGCAGACCAGCAGGTGGATATCGTGGGCCCCGAACAAGCAGCAGGAACAGTAACTATGGAGAATCTTATGGCAGCAATGCAGGACTCAAGGAAAGTGCTGGGCACCAAGATTCAGGAAGCAGGAGTGGATGTCTCATTGGTGCCCGCCTACCTGAACAAGCTAAGCGACAGAGTGCCATAGGCAGAACAGTGGGTCAGCGATTTAGTGGACTCTGTGGCAGAGCTGCAGAATCAGGATAAGGGCTTGGTGGGTGCGACAAGAGTCCTTGTAGACTTAAATGTAGAGAAAGCAGAAGATTGGGAAGGCTGTTCCTGGAGATGTAATATTTGATTGGTGTGAGTGCCTGAAAGAGAGGAGAACAACTGCACAGAACTCTTGGTAGAGAAACTGGTACTGGATGTCTTACGCCCGCGAGGCCTGTCAAAGTTGTTTATGGTGGAGAGAGCACGCAGAGTGCCAGGTCGACCGCTGCTGCCAGGCGCACCCCCTAAAGAAATAGTAGCTAAAATCCTTAATTTCGGAGACTGGGACGTGATCCTACAGGAGGCAAGACGGGTCTGCTGCATACAGCTAGGGAATGCAAGGATCCTTATTTTCCCTGATTTTACTCAAGAGGTACAGAAACAAAGGTGGTCCTTCGACGCTGTGAAGCAGAAGCTTCGCGATAGCAATCTGAAATACACAATGTTTTTCCTGGCGAAGTTGAAGGTACTAGCAGACGGGAAATCAAATTAATTTATGTCTGCATCGGAAGTGTGGGCATGGATGGAATCCAGGAATGTCGTGGGAAGAGGCCCAGAAGATCAGCATGAAGGGGAAGGACGAGGACATCAGAAATATCCCAATGGGACACCTGCACAAGGATGGAGACTGGGGAAGGAGGCAGGTTGTATTGGGGACAGGAGTCAGGACCTATAATAATGGAAGGGACACCAGAGTGCGAGCATTTCGTTGGGTGAGCCGGAGCAAAGCCACACCCTTGATCACAGTTCCATCGACCCTGGAGGTCTGCCACAGAGGAGGCAGAAGGACTGGATGGTTGCAAAGCAAGCTTCGAGAATGACTTGTGGTGTAAGTAAGCCACAATTAAGCGAGAACAGCTACTGCAACATATGTAATTTGGGGATGTTGACAGTTGGGAGGTTGGAAGAGGAGGGTGGGGCCATGCGAGATAGTAGGAAGTATTGTTGCCTTGAAGGTTTGGGAGGGAGGGCAAGAGAGGGATGGGAAGTGGGGAGTTGGGATGTAAGGGGGAATTTCTGGTTGAAGATTGTACAGCAGTCAAATCACACGATGGAACAGGGCTCCTCAATATGCAGCACTAGGATGGTGAATTGTCAAGGCCGGTAACAACATCCCAAGGGGCCAATCAGGGCCCAGATCCCAGGATATGTCCTAAGGGGGATGGATGGCAGTTAAGATAGGGACATGGAATGTCCATTGACAAGCCACGGCCAACCGATCCAAAGTATGGAATTTCTTGAAACTACATGGTGTCCAGGTAGCTCTGCCACAAGGAACACATTTAATAGGACCAGTCCTGGAAGATGTTTGTAAAAAATGGGGAGGAGCAGTGGTGGGATCCACGATCTCACAGTATGCCAGCGGGGTTTTGATCTGGTGGAGGATAAGATAACGCTGCACATTGAATCAACTAAAGGGGACTCAGAGTGACGGACTCTCATGATAAGGGGCAAAGGCTCTGTATAGTAAACTCATTTGTGTGGTATCTCAATAAACAAGCAGGGGAGCTTTTATAAGTTTGAGTGTATTTATTTACAGACAACCCAGCACTCCCTCACTATCCACTCTCCACTCTCCAACTGACCTCAATCAACAGTCACATTCTCACGTTCCAATCATGCATTCTGAATCCAAACATTCTTACCATACATGCTGTGAAGGGAGCACCAGCTAAACAACATAACACGTGCACAAGCCACGTGATAGAATATGGAATACAACATACCCCCCCTTATGAACAAAAAACAAATTAAACTAAACAACTATATACAAACAGCAGCTAAACAATGCTCAGTGTGACTACAGAACTAACATCTAACTGCAAAATATGAATATGTAAAAACGTTCAAACATGGCATATCTAGTATGCTGCTAAATCTGATTAACTGTAAGGTGTACATCACTAATTCATCACATAGTCCCTGGACCATGTTGGAGGCTTCCTAATCCTACCCCTTTACCGGCTCATCCCACTGTCAACCCCACTCACACTCACTCATGTGGGCATGCCACCTTGCTCTGCTCTCCTCAGCATAATTTCCCTTCCAGCCTCTTCTTCAAATAACTCACACATATTTCTCATTCTTCCTCACATATCGCAGACTCACCTTGCCACCTCCACCTGCTCACTCGTTTGAAATTCCACATGGAACCATCCTGAACTCTGACTGTGTTCATAAACACTTCTTTGACTCTCATAGGCTTGGAATATTTAGATTCCCCTTTTCTCACCATCCTCCTGTTTTTTATCCTGACAAAATCACCAGGCTTAACTTTCATCATGATGGTCTTCACATGACTCACATCCTTGTCCTCATTCATCTTCAACTTCCTATGGTTTATCCACACCGGATTCAACACTGTATTAGGCTCTCTACCCCTCAAACAGTGATTTGCCAGTGTTGCTTCTAACCTACGTTCTACTACTCCATACTTTTTCCTGCAAAGCTCTCTCAACTGACATATTATCGTTCAAAGCTTGTTCCACAGTTTCCACTATTACCCTGTTACATCCTTCTACTAACCATTGGTTTGAGGACGATAATTTGCCAAAAATCTCCACTCGATGCGTACACTTCTGGCACACTCACACATCTCTCTGCTCCTGAACTGTGCACCATTGTCACTGATAATCACCTTAGGGTATCTCTCTCTCCTGAATACTTGTTTCATGTACTTAATGACTTCAAAAGAGTGTATTCTATTCACCATCTTAACTTCCATCCACCTAGAGCAATAATCTACCATCACAATCAAAAATTTCCTTTCCTCGCCTAAATTGTCATAAGGACCTAAAATATTGATGCCAATCTGTTCCTACGGATGTTCGGGTCTATGGGCCTCATTACGACCCAGGCGGTAAGTTACCGCCTGGGCCGTGACTTTACCACCATGGCGTAAACTACGTTTACGCCATGGTGGTTGGCGGACTTACCGCCCCATTCCGAGTTTGGCGGGCGGTAAGTCCCCAATCCCCATTCCCATGTTTGCCCCATAGGGCATAATGGGAGTGGGGAAGGCGTTAATTACGCCACCGTAAATTACGGTGGCGTAATTAACTCCATTGTCCCTTAGCGCCATGGATTTTAACACCTGCTAAAAGCAGGTGTTAAATCCGCCATGGCGCTAAGGGACCTCGTACTCAGGCGGTAAGGGTCGGCGCTGTTTACGCCGCCGTAAAACCCTTACCGCCTGAGTCGTAATGAGGCCCTATGTATTTTAATAGGTGCCATCTTCAACGCTTTGCAGCTCTTATCACAATTTTGGCTGGACCAACAACATCTCAAATATCTCTCTACCATAATGTCAATTCCGGGCCACCAGTACTTAGAACAAACATTACATTTCGTGCCCCAGGAACTCAATGTCTTTGTTGAGCTTTCTCTATCAATCCGTCATTCAAACTTCGGGGCGGTATCAACTTATCTTCTCTCAATAGCAAACCGTCCTCCACAGAACATTCATCCCTAATCTCCCATAATTGAAGGCAACCTTCGTCCAACAGTCTTTTCTCAGGCCACCCTTTCTGGTATACTCGATGACCTTACCTAACACTTCATCCTCCTGAATCTCCTCTATCCACTTTTCTCTCGAAATTACCTCCACTACTACAGCCACACCTTCCACCTCTTCAGTTTGATCTACTTCTTCCATTGTGAATGGCAACCTCAAAAGAAAATCAGCTACTTGATTTTTGTTTTCCTGGAACATACACTACATCAAAATGATAGTCCTGTAATTTTAAACTCAACCTGGCTATCCTGGGGATGCCCTGCTCCTCCCTCACACCGATAACACTTCCACCAATGGCTTATGGTCAGTACAAACTACAAACTTGTACCCCCACAGATACTTCCTGAAATAGTTTACTGCCCATACGCATGGCAACATTTCTCTCTCAATCACTGAGTACCTGCTTTCAATCTCTGTTATTGCTCTTAACGCGTAACATATGACTTTCTCATTACCACTTCAGATATTTGTGACAGAACCGCCCCTAAACCAACACCTCTAGCATCTACAGTCACTCTGGTTCGCCTACCAAACATGAATCCTCCCAACTCGATAGACTCGCATATACAACTTTTAATGCATTCAGCCCACTCTTCATGCTCAATATCCCACAGATGTCCACCGCTATATTCTTTTTTTTTTTTTTTTTTAACTTCTTTTTATTGGTTTTACAACATAAAAGGAATGGGAGAGAACAAACAAAACAGAAACAAAAGTCCCCCTCCCATTTTCCTTTCCCCCTTCCTCCCCCCCTCCCTCTCCCCAAAGGCTGCCGCAGTATGTTCGTGGTCCGTTGCCGCCTCGGGGCCGGCGCCGGCCGTTGTCAAGTTCGTAGCGGAGGGGCCAGTCTCCCGGTGGCCTCCCTCCTTTCCCTGGGAATTTCCCTTGGTCTTGTCTTTGCATGTGTTTGCTGGTCTTTCCCAGTTGGAGTTGCACTGTTCAGAGTCCGCGCTGGTCACGACCTCGTCTCTCTCCTCCCGTTAGTTCTCTTCTTCTGAATTATGTAGTGCCTCCCGACGTGGGCGGTTCAATTTCATCGTTTCCTGAGTCACCTGGATCGGTAATGTCAGTCGTATCGTCCTCGCCTCCGCTGCCAAACAGGTCTTGCACCAGGGAGTTCCATGCTTGTAGTCTGGCTCCACTGTCGCTCTCTCCCCCTTGTGTAGCTCTCGCCCAGACTGCCGTCTCTGCTATTGCCCATTTTTGTAGGTCGGCCCACCATCCTTCCTTCGAGGGGCCTTCGCTCTTGTTCCATGCCATCGCTATGCGGCGTTTCGCTAGTATTGTCATTAAATCCTTCATTTTTGCCACGTGTGTCATCTGCCGGTGTCCCCTTGGGAACAGGCCCAATAGGTATGTTGCTGGCGTTCTTGCTGGCATCTGTATGTCTGCTGTCAACGCCTTTTCTCTCACCGTGTTCCAGAAGTCTGCTATTTGCGGGCACGACCAGAACATGTGCACCATGTCGGCCTGTTCGTCTCCGCACCGCGGGCAGCTCCGGGGTTGTCCTTCTCCCATCTTTGACATTCTCTTGGGGGTTAGATATGCTCTATGTACTATGTATATCTGCAGTTGTCTGAACCTGGCGTTTCTGGACACCTTTTTTGTGTATATGAGGACTTTGTTCCATTCCTCGTCTTCGAAGGGTTGTTGCAGTTCCTCTTCCCACTTCATCCGTGCTGTTAGTGTTTTTTTGTTGGTGTGTCCCAGTATTTGCTCATAGAGTCTGGACACCGTATGACCTCCTTCGGATATATCGTACCATGCCTCTAGTTCCCCTTCGGTGTCCTCTGGCTCTGGCATAGTGCTCCACCTCTTCTTTATTGTCTGAACTAGGCTATTGTGCAGGATGAATTGGCCCCTGTGTACATCTGTCCACCGCTATATTCTTATTCATTTCTTTGAGGATACACACATCCTCAATTTACCATTCTGTTTCACTGCCACTACAATGGGGCTCACCCATTGAGACGACTCAATCTTTTCGATAACGTCCTCCTTCTCTAGTCTGTCGAATTCTTACACTACTTTGTCCATCAACGCGAAAGGTATCGGTCTGGCCTTACTAGGTATTACAGGTTTTGCCCCTTGTTTCATCACTATTCTGTGAGCATAATTCTTTAACAAACCTAAACGTTCTTGAAACGCATTGGTGGGGTCTTCTCTCTCATCTTTCTTTACCTCAGTATTGTCATCGCTCCTTACCAGCAACACTGGTTCCTTTTCACATGGATCTAGTCTCATCCTTAACGCCGCCTGGTCTCCCCAACCAAGTACGTTTGCACCCTCGCCACGTAAATCTTTATCTCTGCCTGTCGATCTTTGAATTGGACTATGCTTTTAAACCATCCTGTAATATGGATTGTCGTGCCCTCAAATCTTCCAGGATTTCTGATATCAGGTGGAAATATCTTTGCTTTGAGTCCTTCTTGTCTCAACCTCTCCAATGTTCCATTCATGATTATGGTGTAAGGCGAGCAACTGTTCACCCTTACCGAGAGCTTATAGTTTTCCAGTATTATGTCACAACGCGGACATTTCAATTCATTGCCAGGCATAAAACGGACAACCACCACTCTTTCTTCATCTGACTCCTCATCATCCTGTACCACTGACACTCTTTTCTTATTCCTGCACATCACTGCGAAATGTCTTCTCATTCAACAATTTACACATTTCTGGTTAATTGCCAGGCAATTTTTTTCATTCGCATAATGCCCAAACCTGCCACATTTGAAACATTTGTCTTTGTCTCTGCTTTGAAAAGAAGCTGTCCTTGTCTCGCTCTTGAACCACAGCCTCCTCATGTTACTTATGATCTCTCTGTGGTCTTGTTCTATCGGTTTTCAGTTCTTCCTACTCGACTCATCAGCACTTTCTCTTTCACCCTTGCTCTGCACCACACTTACTGCTACTTGCACCCCCAGTTCTTGAGTAGGTTTGATTAAGCATTGTCGAACTCCTTGAGCTTGGACTGTCTCTAGTTTTTTACTCTTCATATCTTTTGAGCATAATTGTGTATGTTCAAATCTTTTGGCTATGGTAATAGTTTCTGGCAATAGTTTCTGGTAATGTGGGATTCCCTACCATTCATGACCTGCCTTGTATTAAGGAATCTTTGTTGTGTATAAATATTTGGTCTCTGATTAGTTCGTCTAGTGTGATAACTGTGCCAAACGGCAAGTTTGAGCTAATTTCCTCAGGGCAGATAGGTATTCTTTAACTGACTCTTTTTCCTTTTGTGCTCTTGTGTAGAAATTGTAACTGTTGATCGATATATTCACTTCAGGAGCATAATGCTTGTGCAATTGCCTCAATGCTTTCTCATACTCATCTATATCACCTGCTTCGTCTCTGACAATTTGGGTAACTCTCTATATTTTCTCTGTCCTTCAAGGCCCAAAGCGTGTAACAATAACTACTTCTTCTTTTGTGGCGATAACCCATCCTCTTCCACTGTTTTCATGTAGTTCTTCCAGTACTCTCTCCATTCTGGCCATACCACACTAGGTTGGCCTGGGTTTGGCAGAAAACTTGCTGGTGTATGAACCGTTAATCCTTGCATGCTCTTTTAATTTCCCTCTTTTTTTCTTTACTTGTTCTCTTCTTACTATAAGGTTCCAACCTCTCTGCTATTCCACAAGTAACTAGTATCCTTCAACTCCCAACATTTCAGCAAGGGAAATATAAAATAAATCTTTTTTTAAGTACTGTGAAGAGGAAGAGCTTGCTTTGTGATGATTACCGCCTGACTCAGTTCTGAAAAAACATAAAATATTCAAAATGGCGTCACGTTATCTGATGCTTGCATGTCCTTTCCTCTAATGATCCTCTTTTCCTTTGAATGAGGCTTTCTCCTTTCGTCGGCGTGCACGCGCTATGCCTTTGAACTCAGCGTTCAAACGTATACGATTTATTTATTTCTATACTTCGTTGTTGCTGCTTCCCATATGCCGCCGCTGCATTACTTACTGGACATTTCTTTCCAAGCTTACTAATGTAGACTTGTGGATCGGCACAGAGGGAGCGTATCCCTCCGGAGCTGCCAACGCTCTCACTTCGTACGTGGGTTCTCTCACAGCTCGGTCGCCAACTCCTCGTCACCAAAATGTTGTAGCTCAATAAAACAAGCAGGTATGCTTTTATAGGTTTGAGTATCTTTATTACAGACTACCCATTGCTCCCTCACCATCCACTCTCCACTCTCCAACTGACCTCAATCAACAGTCACATTCTCCCGTTCCAATCATGCATTCTGAATCCAAACATTCTTACCATACAAACCGTGAAGTGATGCCAGCTAAACAACATAACACACGCACAAGCCACGTGAGAGAACATGGAATACAACAATATGCACCCAATACAGATAATGAGGAATACTTCCAATCAGTGCTGACTGTAGCGGGAGGGGAAAGGGCTGACATTTTAATCTTGGGTGGGGACTTTAACTGTTATTAGGAGCTGACCAAGGACTGGTCAGGCACAGACACAGCACTCAGGCGGAAGTCCATGAGATCGTTGAATAGAGTGGTGTCTGAGTTGAACCTGAATTATTGAGAGGATCACACAGGGATGACAGGGCATACTCCTTTAACTCGACACACTAAATACATGGTTAAGGTCCTATCAGATCAGGCCCCGTTGGTGAAGATGTTTAGCAGAATTACCAAACACATGGCTATACCAACATGAAGATTGAAGACAGACTCCATAGAAGATGCAGCAATTGACAGCCTTGCTAGAGCACAATGTTGGGTCGGTAGAGGAAGTAGGTATGATGTGGAAGGCCCTAAAAGTAACAGGGGATCTGTATCTGTAAGGCATTGGGATTACGGAGAACCATGTTGAATGCCCTGAAGGAATCTGAACAACGGATTAGAGGTTTAGAGAATGACATGCGTAGTGGGCACAGGCTGGGTAAAGACCTAACGGAAGCACTTCTTACCCAGCGGGAACTCCAAGAGGCGCTGACCACTTTGACAAGAGTCAATAAACGAGGAGGATAAATGGCGAGGAAGACAAGGCAGGGAGCCTATTATCTTGGCTGAAACAGAAGGAATCTATTAGGGGGGCTTTGACACAGATCTATGATGAACTAGGGACACAGGCAGTCACACAGCAGCGTATTAATGAAGTATTCCAGACATATTATAAAAAGTTATACACCAGTGAAGGCACATACACAGAGGAGGAAGCAGAGGACTTGCTAAACATAGCACAGATACCTCGGCTGCCAATACACCAAAGGGAGGAACTAGATGCTCCCATAGAGGAGGAGGAGATTGGGAAGGTGATCCGGTCCATGCAAAGGGACAAATCTCCAGGCATGGATGGGCTGCCAGTGAAATTTTACCTAACATACGCAGACATATTGATCCCCCAGTTGAAATAAGTCTACGAAGAGGCATTTGTGAAAGGCACCCTTCCTAATACTATGCGAGGGGTGCTGATTACAGTACTGTTGAAACCTCAAAAAGATCTGAATCATTGTGAGTCGTCTAGGCCTATCTCTCTCACTAATGTAGATGCTAAAATATTAGGGAGTGTGCTGACATCGACACTATCTAGGGTGGTCCTGGGACTTGTACATCCAGATCAATGTGGATTCGTAGGGGGGAGAAATATCTCCATGAATATCAGACAATTACATTACATAATGGAGCAGGTATAGGGCTCTAAGGAAGAGCTAGCGATAATGGCCGTTGATGCAACTAAGGCTTTTGATTCCCTGGAAGGGCCCTGGCTTTTCTGGATACTACAGGCATTCGGTCTGGGGCCCAATATCCAGAAGTGGATCCACATACTGTATAGGGAACCAGTGGTGCAGGTTTTAACAGGGGGCTGGATCTCTTCACAATGGACATTAGAAAGAGGTACTAGACAAGGGTGCCTTTGTCTCCACACTGTTGTTTGCCATGGCCCTGGAGCCCTTGGCGGGTACTTCAGACACTACATATTAGATACAGGGATCAGGAGCCACTGTATCACCCTCAATATATCTCTCAACGTGGATAACACACTGGTACATGTCAGTAACCCAAGGGAAAACATCCCGATAATCCTGGAAGTGCTAACCAATTTCAGGCGGCTCTCAGGCTTTCTGGTAGACAAGAAAACATTGTTATTATTCCAGCTGGTGGCTTTACAAGGAAAGCAGGTACTGCTTGCTAGTACCTGCCAGCCACATGTGCTGCTTATCTTCCAACCAACCTTGTCCTGCAAGGGTGGAGATAAAGCAGTGGGGCAGGCTTTTTAGGAAGCATAATCTTTTGATTAAAACGGCATACTGGCTGCCAAAAACCTGGAATGGAATCCGAAGGGAAGTAACATGGTAGATAAGGGTTTAGTGCTTACAAATCAACACAGCACTGTTCGGTAAGGTTCAGAAGTAAAGTCCAATAGGGCGTAAACACAAAATCAGGGTGCCAAGTGGCAGGAATGAGAGCGAAGAGAGCACATTGTGACATATCAGCCCTGACCTGCTGCCCCAGAGCCTGCTCAGCACTGCCAGAATTAGCAGGATGTGTGGCAATGCATACAGTAGTCCCTGCCCGGGCCACTCCAAGGACACCGTAACATACCCCAAAGTGCCCATGGTGCAGGAAAATGCAGGTAAATGGAGCAGTACAAAGGTAGCTGAGCATTGTCTGGAGTGGCATAGAGATCCAGGTGGGGCAACCCAAATCCCACCCCAATCTTCAACCCCACCTCCATTGAAATCAACTGCCCCCAGGTTTGACTCCGCCCATTAACCCAAAACTATGGCCAAGTCCCTCAGAGCAGGAGACTGAGTGACCCCTGTCAATTCACATAAATAACTGCTGGTGTGTTTGTTATCTGGACAAACACCAAACAACCTTGCAACACATTCAAAACGACCTCCAGGGCCCTTGCAATTGCTGCCAACTCCTTCTAGTTAGAGGAATGAGCCTTTTTCCCCTGATTCCACATGTCCTGATGAGTGAGATCCCCCATAGTTGCTCCCTCCCCATAATGCTGGCATCAGTGGTAAAAGTGATCAGTACTGATTGCACCAGTGAGAAACCCATCCTCAGTGAGCCCAAATCCATCCAGTAGAGAAAACTGTTTCTCAACTGCTGAGTCACTGGAAACATAGCCACAAAGTCCTGCAGAGCTGGGCACCAATGTTGAGGAAGATGAGCCACCAAGGGCCTCAGGTGCAATTGTGTTCACAGAACCACAAGCACACAAGTTGTCATATGCCCCTGAGTCATGAGCAGACCATGGCTGATGCCACCTCTCTCTTACTCAACTTCTGCAACAAACCGTGAAGAGGAACCACTCATCCCATCAGGAGCAAGAACCAGCCCAGGTCTTTCCGAAATCACACCCCAATGAACATCAGATACTGTGAGGGCAGGAGATGGGATTTCCTCCATTTGACTAGGTAGCCTAAGAGGGTCAATCAAGAACACGTAGACTGAACGCACTCCGCCAAAAGGACCTTTTAGGATGCCTTCACCAACCAATCATCTAGGTAACAAAAGACCTGAACCTCCGCCAGGTGAAGCGTAGCCTCCACCAGAGCCAAGATCTGTACAGAAACCCTCAGGACGGTCCACAGACCAAATCGGAGCACCTGGAACTAAAAATGATGCCTCACTATTGCAAATAGCAAGACCTGTTGATACAACCTCCTGATCTGGACGTGGTAGTAGGCTTCCTAAAGGTCTTTTGAGGCCAGGAAGTCCCCTTTCCGCCCTACAAGAATAATCCTGTGTAGTGTCTCCATCCAGGAAGTTTGGCCACGTATATGTTGAGCCACCTCAAATCCATCAGCAAGCAGAATTCGCTTAAGCACTTTGGAGAAGAAAGATAATTGAATAGAACCACTGACCTGCATGGGCCCCTGGGCACTCCCTAGATGGCTTTCTTGACCACCAATTCCTGGATTCCTGTACTGCAAATCACCTGGGCGTTTTTCTGAGCCAAGGTGTTATGATGGATGCTGAGTGCAGTGGAGCAGCCAGGAAGTCTGATTTGTAGCCTAGAAGCTGTCATGAAAAGCCTCTAGGTGCTTGCAGTAACCTGCACCTGCATTAACCTACTGGGCTATCATGCATGTATTTAGAGCTTATTCGAAGCGTGGAGGAAAATGCTGAACCAGCCAGGCCTCTCGAACTGGGTGAGCCCGCATGCTTGTAAGGGGTTAACTGCGAAGGCCCTTCTTGAAGACAAAAACATCTAGTTTACAAGAGGCTCTGCGCAGCCTTTAGGAGCCAGGCACAGCCTTGCTCTTCTTTGCTCTGCGAGTCAGGTGAACTGATAACACAGGAATGTAAGACCTTCCCAAAACAACATACACGGAGCCTGGGAGCCAAGACTGACTGTTTCTAGTTGTAACTTTCCAGGCGAAAACATGTTGTGCTGCATAAAGGTTGGGCCCAGAAGATTCTCGAAGAGCTAATACGTCATAGTGATTGACATGCAGCCCCTAATAAGAGAACTTTACCTGGGCCAGCTAGGGAGGGACTCTTCCTGGGCCGTTCATGAGACGCGCGCACGGAGAGAAAACAGCGCCTGGACTACCAGCCGTGCACTAGAGGGCCGAGACTCCTAGCATCACAGCCCCGCTCTGGTGCTGGCCTTTGGGGGCTTGGACAGTCCCCCCCCTTCTGAGGGGTGCCAGACACACTGAGTGGCGTGGGTCTTAGGTGTGATTCAATCGTATCTTCATCCACGATTCCTAGGAGCGTAAGATATAATTGCATTTCATCTGTGACTGATAATTGGTATTATTCAGCTTGCACTTTCATTCCCATATTATTGTAAAAATGCTGCTTAATTCTCATTAGACACTGTAGTAATAAATGCAAGCATCACAATGTGATTGGCTTTCTTCCAGACTGAGTTCACTGTGCTTTGCATAGATTCTTACTTGTGTGGGAAGGTGATTAGGAGTGATTTTATTGCACTAAGGGCTGGCCCCAGGGAAGTGCGGGTTCCTCTTTCACAACAGAAGCACCATTTGATTGAACCTTGGATCTGACAACCAATGATCCACAAAACTACAGAAATAACACAGATGCTCCTCCCTCCCCCCACTGGCCTCTGCTGACAGTGAGGACTTTTGCTACTCCAGCTGAGAACGGAACTTGGAGGACCTATGATCCGCGATCCGCCGTCTCACCCTCCTCGCTGCTATGTCTGGGAGGAGGACACAGGCCTTCCAGCCCTCGAAGCAGTCTGCTGAGATTAAGGGGATGGCTTGCCCTTACACCAGAGCTTATCATCATGCTTTCCACCTTAAATATTTAATGCACCTTATCTTCCAGTAGGTACCAAAACAATTGGGCCACTCAAAAGTCTGTTTTAAAGTGATTGCATTCTGAGTACCTTTGGAGAGCCAATCCTAGATATTCAAGTGACTCTTGCCTGAACATACTGCTCTCATAGCCATAGCAGCAGTTTGAACCACACCAGAAACAAAGTCCAACAAAATGTTTACTTGAAGACGCTTGTACACCAAAATGGAGGCACAGTCTGCCTTCTCAAAGATTGCCTTTGGCCTCATTACGAGGTTGGCGGTAACCCGCTGGTGCGACTGGCGGGTTGCCGCCAACCCCATAACACTGAATACGGCGCCTGACTTCCCATTACCACCAGGACATTACAAGTCCCAGCGGCTCGGGAAGTCAGGCGCCGGATTTTGTAACTTCCCATTCCCATAGAGTTCCATAAGACTCTATGGGAGTGGAGAGACGGAAGCACTGTCACAGTTGCTAACGGTGTCAGCGCTTCCAAGAAGAATCTGCCTAATGGGGCTGCTGGCCTGTAGGGTACAGCGGCCCCGGGCGGCAGACTCGTAGTTTGGCGGTCCTGAAACAAGGGTGCTGGTAAGCTTACCAGCCCCTTTGTTTGCAGTCCACCACACTTGTAATGAGGCCCCTTATCTTCTTTCTGAGGTATTTGTTGCAAGAGCCAACTGTTCCCCAATTAGAACTTTTTAAATGCTGCATATGACTTTCGTTCCACTGGATCACACACTGCTGCCTCTTCCGCACCCACTAAACTGGCCAAAATGGGATCAATCTCCACAAGCTCCAGCAAAGATAGTTCTTCCCCTTTCAGAGGTTAAAGTTTGTTCAGTGTCCTGGCACTCCAATAATACTTTTTCCTTTATATCGGATATAAGAAGAAGCCCCCATTTCGGAGACTTCTTGAACTGTACATTATGACAGAGTCACAGAGTCAACCTTCCATCCTATGCACTGTCCACCTTAGCCTAGGGCTGAAAGGACCCTGATACGCACCCCAACTCAATCATATAAGCATTCTGAATATCTTCTAGCACAAGGTGAAACATTAATGCACAAGAAGCCTTGCAGACTAACCCCACAGTATTCTTCCCAAAGACCCTACCAGAGAATCCCTCTAAATTAGACCCATGAAGGAGGGCAGACAAGCACTGCATTATTCCTGGACCCCCTTCCCAGCAGAACTGCTTGTGCAGAAGAACGGTTTTCTCCCTCCCCTGTGGATGCAGAATTTAAAGAGAGAAATACTTCCTTTCTCCTCCCCAAAGGAAAAAAATGATTTTGCACAGGTGGGAACTTACTAGCAGTTTTCCGATTCCTTGTGATGGCCTTTCAACACCAAAAACCTACAAAGCTAACTTCTGTACAGAGTGTCAGCCATAAGGCAAGGCAGGAGCAGAGCAGCAGGCAAACAACAAAGAATGCAAAATGGCAGAAAGCGTGTTTAAATCTTCACTGCCCTAGCTTGGAATGGGTAGCCAATTAATCAATTTAAATGTTTGCCCAAGCCAATGGGAGGACAATGGGGTATTTAAAACTGAGGCTAAGATCCACAAACAGTGTCTCTGAGCTGGGAGCTGAGGAGAGGAGTTTGTTGAAAAATCTGGAGAGCACCATAGAAGGGTCCCCTTGAGCAAATCCCAGAAGGTGGAAGTGCTCCAGTGAGAGGGAGAAGAGCCTCTCGAACCCCAGAAGAGCGGTGTGCTCCAGTGTGGGGGAGAAAAGCCCCTAGTACCCCAGAAGAAGGATCTGCTCTAGTGAGAGGAAGAATAGCCCCTTGAATACCAGAAGAGGGTTGTGTTCCAATAACGGGGGAGAAAAGCCCCCTGAAACCTTAAAAAAGGGGTATGCTCCTGTGAGGAAGAGGTAAGCCCCTGGGACCTGTGATTAATCTGATGGACTCGTCACTGTTTTCCCAGCAGTGAACTACTCCCAAGTGGCCAGGGGGCAGCAGCCACTACTTGATCCTGACTCTGGGGGAGGGTGTATGAGGGAGGATCACATGGAGGAGACGGCCTTTGGGGAGATTTCCTGACTCGGGTGAAATGCGTTATTCTCCTTTCCCCTTTCAGGATGAATCCCCAATATGAGACAGTCTAGTGTTCCATTGTGATATCTTCCCGTTTTCACCCATGGAGAGTAGTGGAAAGCTTTTGTCACATTCTAAAAGCCAACTCTCAACTAACCGGCCTTGTAAAATTATGAAAGACACTTTTCCCAGACCCACATACTCTTCTTCCAAACATAGTTTGACTTTACAGCCTATGGAAAACATTGACACAATGGGGGTCATTACGAGTTTGGAGGTAGCCATGGTGGTATTAGTGCCATGGCTGCCTACAAACTCGTGTCCGGGTCCGGGTTCCTTGAATGGGGACTTACCGGGTCATTCCAACCTTGGAGGACCCGGTAAGTCCCCATTCAAAATACCCATCCCCATTCCCATTCGAGCCCGCATAGGGCTCAATGGGAATGGGGAGGGAGCTAATAACGGGCCCATCAATAACAGGCCTGTTATTAGCTCCCTGGTCCCTTTGCGGCTCCCGCAAAGGACAGCTGGTTTTACCAGCCGGCCTTAGTGGGACCCGCTAAGGGACCTCGTAATGCAGCGTTAAGGGGTTAACGGCACTGGCATCCTTACCGGCGCCGTTAACCCCTTACCTCCAGCCTCATAATGAGGCCCAATATCTCAAAAAAGGACTACTTTTGCCATAATCGACACAACACTTGGACGAAGAGGAGTAATGAACATCACTTCTCACTGTCAGCAGTCTAGTTCTTCCCTTAAGCCTATTGACCAGAGCCAATATAAAAAGGAGAGAAGACTCAAGAGGTGTGTGAGAGGCCCTTGCTGGAGGACCTGGTTGCAGGATTCGTGGGACAGAAGGGAAGGAACTGTCGACTGCTATTTGGGCCAGAGGAGAGGGGAACCCTTGCACCCCAACTGCCAAGGTGGAGCTGAGAAGTGCTGGAGGAGCCAAGAGGACCAGATTGGCCTGTGAGAAACCAGAATGTGTCTCACCCACTGGTCTCCGGGGATCTGTCATCCAGGTGGCCAGGACATGGCCATCGCTTTTGGATCCAGTTCCTGAAGATGGACCAGTGCGGGAGGATCACCTGGATGAGGGGTCTTTGGGGAGTGGGAGTGGGACACTGTATGGTGAGATGTGGTATCCCCTTCCTTATAACACCTTTGCCCCATCCTAACAAGAAGGATATTTCGGAACTCCAACCCTCAACCCCTTTACAACATGAACACTTTCTCATGGACAGCCCACTATGAGGAAAAACGGACCAACACCCGAGCCGTATATCTGACGTGTCTCAATACAATGGTCAGGCAATGTCAGGCAATTACTGACGATGACACACACCTGACTTCCATTAAGCTTCCCCAAACAGAGAAAAAGGCAGAGCACGAGAGCACAGCAGTTCCAAGATGACAGTTTAACAAGAGGAGGAAGACGGGGAAACAGAAGAGGATCGCAAGGAGGGAAGTTCCCTTGACCTTTTCCATGAGGAACTGTTACTTTCATGAAGCCTTGAGAGTAGAAAGCGTAAGACCAGGAAACCAGGCTGAGGAATCCTGCATTGTGTGTCGGAGGTACCCGGGGCCCTCCCGCGTAGATAAACAAGGCAGGGAGAATTGCCAGCTGCTGTGGTACTGTCCTTGGCTTCAACTACAAAGCAACGTCAGTGAAATCAACAGAGCCGGTGAGTTGGAGAGATCGATACAGGACCGATCTGTGTTGAATCCAAGATTGCAAGTGGCAACATTGTATGGCGAGCTATGGTGGAAAGAACATTGTATGAAATGTGTGTGATAACCAACGCAAGTAAAGTTGAACTGCAGATGAGTGATTAAACTTTGAAACCAAGATACAATACCTTTGACAGAGTGGTCCGGCACAGCGTGTGTGCTCAATCGAAGGTCTCTGTGAGGTAACCAGCTAAGAGTTCATGAAAGTGAAAGAGTGGCATAGGATTGTGATTCGTAGTGGTCCTGCGATGGGTCAAGTAAAATCCTGCGCACAATCGAATCTCTTCAATGTTGATACAGTAATGAAAGTTTATAACAAAGTAGATAAAGTTCGTCCGAGCCCGGCATAGGGAGATCAATTGCAAGCTTTGAGTTAAAGCACGTTTTGTGTTACAATAGATAAATTGGTCCGAGCCAGGCTGAGGGAGACCGATTAAAGATTTTGGGCCTCATCACGAGTCTGGCGGTAACCCTTAAATCCGGCGGTAGCGCTATTACCGCCCAATTTAAGGGTCCGCCAGATCATGGCTTTGGCGGATTTCCCCCCAGCTCTCAGCTGGGGGAAATCCACGGCAAAATTGCAGATTTTTGGGGCGATTACCGCCGGCGGGAAATCTGCCGGCAGTAATAGCGGAAATTTTCCCCATTGGGCCCAATGGGGAATGAGGAATTCCCGAATGGGCCCAATGGGGAATGGGCAATAACCCTTCCGCCAAACCCGTGATCCAGCGCTAATAGCACCGGGGGGTTTGGCGGTAGGGCTATTAGCGCCGGCGCTACCGCCCAACTGGTGATGAGGCCCTTTGTGCCAAAGCAGATCTGAGCCCGGCGGAGGGGGAACCGGGGTGAACCGTGAATCACCTAAGAAAATTGTGGATATGTGAAATATGAAAAGGAAAGGAACTTTATTGTTTGTTTTGTTGCACCAGGCCCTCTGGGAGAAGAGACTTTGGCCCTCATTACAACACCAGCACTAAACCATGGCGCTATTAGCACCATGGTTGCTGCCGGTATTGTAACGAGTCCGCCATGGTGAAATGGAGAAGTACCACCCCATTCCAAGAGCCCCATTTCACCATGGCCCTTCGCCATTCCCATTTTTGCCCGATAGGGCATAATGGGAATGGGGAAGGCGGTAATTACGGTACTGCAAATTGCGGTACCATAATTAGCACCAAGGTCCCTTTGCGGGTCCATTCCGAAACGGCTGGTAAAACCAGCTGTTAAGGTGGGAACCCGCAAAGGGACCTCGTAATCAGGCACTAAGGGATTACTGGTACCCTTACCGGTACCGGTAATCTCTTAGCGCCAGGGTCGTAATGAGGCCCTTTGAATGCCAAAGAGACTTTGGCACAGAAGGTCATGATGTTGAAGTTTTTAACAGCATCCTTGTGCTAGAGAAGCCAGAGACTGTGCTAAACTCGAGTGTGTCACTTTGTCACATGCTGAAATCGTGGGGAAGGGAAGCCAACGGGTTGAATATCCTGATGTATCATTTCTTGAACACTTTTGTTTTGCATGACATTGGGCCTCATTACGAGGTGGGCGGTAAGGGATTACCGGCACCGGTAAGGGCGCCGGTGCCGGTAATCCCTTACCGCCCTACTACAAGTTCCCTTTGCAGGTCCTCCCTTAACGCCTGGTTTTTCCAGGCGTTAAGGACAGGACCCGCAAAGGGACTTTAGAGCTAATAACGGTACTGCAATTTGCGGTACTGTTATTAGCACCTTCCCCATTCCCATTGAGACCTATGGTGGCTCAAATGGGAATGGGGAAGGGCCCTGGTGAATGGGGAATTACCGGTCCCGCCAACCTTGGAATGGACCGGTAATTGCTCCATTCACCAGGGCGGAGTCGGTAAGGTTTTGGAGGCAGCGATGGCGCTAATAGCACCATGGTTACCTCCAACCTCGTATTGAGGCCCATTGTTTCCCAGACTATGGGCCTCATTACAAGGTAGGAGGTAGCCATGGTGCTATTAGAACCATGGCTACGCCCTTACCGTATTCCGGGTCTGGGTTCTCAAAATAGGGACTTACCGGGTCATTCCAACCTTGCAGGATCCGGTAAGTCCCCATTCCGGGAACCATTCCCCATTCCCATTCAAGCCCCCATAGGGCTCAATGGGAATGGGGATGGAGCTAATAACGGGCCCGCTAATAGCTGGGCCGTTATTAGCTCCCTGGTCCCTTAGCGTCTCCCGCTATGGGACCTCGGAATAGGGCGGTAAGGGTTTACCGGCACCGGTCTCCTTACCGGTGCCCGTTAACCCTTACCGCCCACCTCGTAATGATGCCCTATATTGCATTTAGAGGTAAGGATTGTTAATAGGTTTTTTATTATGGGCCCTTTTATTTTGACAAGAACCCACTAGGACTGCATTATTATTATTTGATGGTTCTAGCTTGCTCCCATCTTTAGATTTACGATTAGATAGGCGTTTTTCAAACCCAATTGAAGTTTAATAAACACCCTTGAACGGTGATCACTTCGGACCGTCTTAATGGTGAACCATGCCTTCCTTACAATCCCTACTGCGAGAAACCAGAAGGTGTCTCACCCGCTAGTTCCGGCAAATCTCTCTCTCAGGTGGCCAGGGCATGTCCATCGCCTTTGGACCCAGACCCTGGTGGTTGACCAGTATGGGAGGATTACCCAGTTGAGGAGTCCTTGGGGACAGGGAGTGGGACAACGGATGATGAGATGCGGTATCCCTCTCTTCCCTGTAGCACCTTTACCCCATCCTACCCAATGGGATATTTAGAAACTCAACCTCCACACGCTTTTTCTGCACGAACACTTTTACACCGACAGCCCGCTCTGGGAGAAAACAGACTCACACCAAGCTGTGCACCTGACATGTCCCAATACTATGGTCAGGTGAGGTCAGGCAATTATCGACAATCACTCACACCTGACTTCCATTACACTTTCCCACACAGATAAAAGGCGGAGCATGAGAGCACGCTTTGAGCGAGGCAAAACACATGAACAAAGGGAGAAAGACGGACAGGTTCGTGAGAGGGGAAACTCCCTTGACATTTTTGGAAGGAAACTGTTACTCTCAACAGAACTTCGAGGCAGAAAACGTAAGACCAGGAAACCAAGCTGAAGAATACTGCATTGTAAGTTGGAGATACCGAGGGTCCTCCCGTGTAACTGACCAAAGCGGGGAGGAGCAGCAGACCCTGTGGTATCGTCCTTGACTCCAGGAACAAAAAAGTGACAGAGAACAGCACAGCTGGTGAGTTGGGGAAATCGATGCCAGACTGGTCTGTGTTGAAGTCAAGGTTGCAAGCAGCAACATTGTGAAAACAAACATTGTTAAACGTGTGTGATGAAAGACGCAAGTGAAGCTAAATTGCTGTTGAATATTTGAACATTAAAAGTAAAATAAATGATACCGTTGATAGAGTGGTCCGGCACTGTGAGTGTGCTCAGTCGAAAGTCTCTGTACTGTATCCTGACAGGAGAAACAAAAGTAGAAGATTGATGTGAAGTTAGTTTGTTTGTTTGTTTATTGATTTATATGTCGCACCAAACCCTGAGGTATCTGGGCGCATCTACACATAAATTACAAGTATACTTTCAGCATGAGTTACAATAGTTACAATTACAATTAATTTCTACTTAATAAAACAGAGAGTATATACATGTTATACATGTTGTACAGGTGCAGAAGAAAATACATTAGCAGTCAATGGCAATGGTTA
The DNA here is from genome assembly GCF_040938575.1 of Ambystoma mexicanum. Classification (NCBI taxonomy): domain Eukaryota; kingdom Metazoa; phylum Chordata; class Amphibia; order Caudata; family Ambystomatidae; genus Ambystoma; species Ambystoma mexicanum. Next base: position 157,281,630 of record NC_090935.1, on the reverse strand, counting down.
CAGTACCAGGAGTCGTATGACCACATGTGAGCAAGGCTCAGACTATCCAGTTGTGTCAGCGGTCCTTAGCTACAAGCCAATTTATGGTGTTTTGCCTAAAGTTAGGTAAAGGTTGGTCCACTCTCAGGGATGGAGAGAGGGCATTCCAGGCATGTGCCGACATAACAGGGAAGCTGTTCCCCTCTGCTTTTTTAAATTTGAATCTAGGAACGCCCAGACAGAATGAATTGGCAGTCCTTGTAGGTCATGAGGTGGACTTTATGATGATTCTCTCAGAGAGGTAGAGTGGGGCTGCTTGATTAAGACATTTATAGGTTAATGAGACCGTTTTAAGTGTAATTTTTTCCTTAGTGGAGAGCCATTTATTCTGTCACCTCAGCTCCGAGATATCCTTAGCTAAAAGCCAATTTATGGTGTTTTGCCTAAAGTTAGGAAAAGGTTGGTCCACTCTCAGGGTGGAGAGAGGGCATTCCAGGCATGCGCCGACATAACAGGGAAGCTGTTCCCCTCTGCTTTTTTAAATTTGAATCTAGGAACGACCATACAGAATGAATTGGCAGTCCTTGTAGGTCGTGAGGTGGACTTTATGATGGTTCTCTCAGAGAGGTAGAGTGGGGCGGCTTGATTAAGACATGTATAGGTTAAAGAGACCGTTTTAAGTGTAATTTTTTCCTTAGTGGAGAGCCATTTATTCTGTCGCCTCAGCTCCGAGATATGCTCTCTCCTTGGTATGCCAAGTGCTGTTCTAAGTGCATTGTTTTGGAGAATTTGGATTTTATTAACAATGCACTTGCTCTCACCCAGGTACAATGCGTTGCAATAATCCAGCTTAGAGAGGATGAGGGCTCTAGCTAGGATTGTACAACTTTCTTTGGAAAGAAAGGGTTTGTAGGCCGTCATCAGTTTACAGGTATATACTGTAGAGGAGGCCAAAGCATTGACTTGCTTACTTAGTGTAAGGGCTGAATCAAGTTAGAACCCTACAGTTTTTACTTCTTTAAACACTTTAATGTTATTCCCATTGATATTGAAGGAGGTGTATTTAGTGCTAAGTTTGTTGAGTTTAGCTGTAGTTCCGAGTATCAGGAGCTCAGTCTTATCGTCATTCAAGCATAGGCCATGTGCGACCATCCATGCCTGGATGATAAGGTACATTTTAACCACTAGTGCTATATCCTTGTCGTACTCTCCGTAAGCAGTATGAGGATCTGCATAATTAGTGCAGGTGACACCCAGATGGTCCAAGACGTCGAACAATGACTTCGTAAATATATTGTACATTGTTGGTGAGACACAAGAACCGTGTGGCACAGCACAGGTTAATGGAATCGGGTCAGCGGCAGCTAGAGGACAGAAGACTCTCATGGTCCTATTGTTCAGAAAGGATTTGATCCAAGTAATAGCATCCTGTGAAAAGTGAGCTGCAGATGCAAGATGTTTACATAGTACTTCATGATCCATTAAATAGGAGGTGGCAGAAAGGTCAAGGAGAAGTAGCAAGGCCATTTTTCCTTTATCCTTGGGTTCATCGATCTGGGTCTCTAGATCTATTGATGTCGATTCAGTACCATGTTGTGGCCTGAAGTCAGATAGGTGACTCCTAGAACGTGATTGGTCTCTAAGTATCGCTGAATCTGAATGTAGGTCACTTTATCTAGTATCTTGAGTAGGAACGGTGCGATAGTAATCGGCCTGTCATTAGTAGGAATGGTAGGGTCCAGAGATTGTTTTTTAGGAGGTGTAAGACCCATGATTCCTTCAAGTTGCTAGGGACAGTGCCAGACGAGAACAAATAATTAATTAATTTACAGATAAAAGGCGCCAGTCTCTAGCGGCATCTTTAATTATCTGAACTGGGCAACTATCTGCGTGACACCTTGAGGGTTTGAGGGAGACAATGATTTTTTTACCTCATGAATGGAAAACTGAGAAATTGAAGCGATGAGGAGGTTTAGTTAAGGGAGCCGGGGTAGAAGCGTGCTGGCCTCTGTTTGGTAGGTGAGCTCTTTTGTCAGCAATCTTGTACTGGAGGAGGGACATTTTATTCGTTAAGGAATTCTGGATTTTAGCACACCAGAGTTTGTCCTTCAGGCAGTCGTCTGTCTGAGATATGGGAGCTTCCATTTCTCTTAAAATGGTAAAGAGTTCCTTAGTACTTGAGCTAGCTTTATTAATCCTATCATTATAGGTTTCCTGTTTGGTACGTATTATTTCTTTTTTCTAGGTGGCAGCTATGTTGATCAGGTTTGTTTTGTTTTTCTCAGTAGGTAGATTTCTCCAAAGGACGTCTAGTTTCCTTTTATCCATCCGCTTTCAGGGATTTTATTTGGGGAGTGAACCATGAATTCAGGTGAGCTCTAGGTTTAGTTTTCTGCATTTTAAGTGGGGCAATTGCGTCTAGTGCTTTAGTCATGGTAGCGTTGTAAGCATCTACTAAGATGTCTGGTGTCAGGTCTGCCCTGGTCCTAAGCGCAGGAGCGATGCAGAACCAACCACCCCCTCAATGGTCTTGGTGCCTGCAAGTCAAGGCTTACACAGGCCTCCTTAACCAGAGTGGGGAAGGAGGGTTAGGGTCTCGATGGCTGGATAGGTAAGGGGGTTGTAGGATAACCGGATTGAGGGATAGGAAGAGGCTATGGATAGGACTGGGGAATTCAGGGTAAATATGATGATTGCACACTTTTGCTGCCACCCGTGTTTTAACTGACACTTTTTAGAGGGGGTTGATTATCCAACACCTTCACACGTTTTCACCAAAAATATACATGCAACATGAAATTGCTAGCCTCAACACATGGGTTAACCTCACTACCACAGTTGAGTATCAATCACTGGTTTGAGCCCAAAATACATAGCACAAAGTCAGTTAACATGCACTTGCACACTTAGCTTTTTCAATGTTCTAGTCCAGTCCTGCAAGAGCTGTCTAGTCCTGTGCCACGTCTCTGAAGTCCTTGGGTCCAGTTCAGGCTAAAGGAAAAACAAAGATAAGCATTAGCGTATGCCTCAAAGTTTAGATAATCTCTCACTCCTCACGACACATTCAAAACACACGCATCCTGCACACAACGTGCATTAGGTTTTCCAATTCCCATTGGTGTGCGCTGCCGCACGTGGCTCGTAACACCTAATAATGGGTGCTGCCCATCGCGGTCTTCCTTCAGACCGACTATACCAGACAGCGTGCTTTCACTGCTTACGCCCGCTAAGTGTAAATTGCACTGGGCGAAAACATGCGGAGCGGCTATTATCCCCAACCCTCCTTGGTTCCACTTGTTCTGAACGCGAACAACACTTTCCCGAACAATCCAGCCCACTTATCTGTATTCGGGTGCGCAGGGGCTCTGGAGGGTCTAGGATATGCCCCCTGCACTTTTCCCCTCTGTCCCTCCGACTCCCAGGGCCGAGCGGTACTTATCTTCTGTAAGCGAGGGGCCGGATGATCTCTCCAGAGGCTCTGGGCCCCTCGCGTATGATTTTCCTGGAGCTGCTGGGCAAATGTCCTCTCCCTCTGGTTTCTCAAGCACAAGCCCCGTGCCTTGGGGCTTGCGCATGCGCGTTCGCGTGCCACACCCGACACGGCTTCTGATTGGCTCATGGATCCGCGAGGCATGCTGGGAAATGTAGTCCTGGCATGCCTTTTGCTGGATGTTGTAGTTTCTGAGTCCCTTCTGTCTACACATAGGACACAGTAATCGTCTATAGGGCTGTAAACCCACAAACAAATGTCTTTTGAACCCTGTACACCCCCCCACAATCCCAATGGTCCTTTGCCCATGCCTTGTTCTACCCCTAACATCTGGATTAGAAAGGTCTGGCAATGAGTTGAGGGTAGCGGTTATGAGTGGTATGATCGTATCCACTGTGATATTAAAAATAGGGATTCAAAAAGAAATATATAACAAGGCTAGTTTCTGGAGGTCTTCTCACCAGGTCTGGCTCTGTCAGTATCATCAATGTTCAGCACAATCAAAAAGAGATTGTTGGTTAACTCTTCTCCACAACGTTCTTGCACTCTGTTCAAACAACCTCCAATGTCTTTAGTTCCTGGGGATTCCCTTCCCCAAGCTTCAATCCTCCCAAGTTTCAGACAAAGCAAAAGTATAACACAGTTTTCTCAGGGTTCCCTTCCCCAGGTTTATGCCTCTCTGTTTCACCAAATATGTATTCACCTTTGTTAGGCCTCTTAGGGTTCCCTTCCCAAACTTAGACACCTTCAGTTCCAAACACAAAATTCAACTTGTCAGGATATAGCATTTACTTATTTACAGTTCCTTTCACACATAACCTTCTGAAAGGATAAGATCAGAGACTTTCGAAAAAAAACGTCAGGTTCTTTGCTCCTCCTAAGCGCGACCACTCTGATATTTGGCCCCATCTCTGAATTTGAATGGAGGATAGCACAGGGGCAACGTGCTGGTCTTGGAAGCTAGAGCGTGCTGAGCAACAGAGGTTCCAATCCAAAATCTGCACTTAGAAACTGAATTCAGGTATTAAGTGAGTTACTAAAAAAACAATTAAATAGATAAGAATCAAATAAATATTTCCTGTATTTGCCTTTCTTCTATCCTTTCATCTTCAGGTGCTTCCTGCACCCCTTTGGTATCTTCCACTTTGCTGTGCACACTTGCACCTTCTTTGACTTTCGCTTCTTTCACCTTGTCGTGCCCTGGCATCTTCCTTTCATTCACTTTCTCTCCACTGTGACTCTTGCACATTTACTTCTTTACTTAAGTGCACCCTTTCAACTGCCCTTTTCCTTATCGTGTCTCTTGCACACTTATTTCGCTCTTCGGTGCTCGCTTGTACCTTTCCTTTACTTTCGGGTCTCTCGCACCCTTCTTATTCACTCTCAAGCCTTTTGCTTTCTTTCTGCTCTCTTAGCGCCTTCCTCTCACTTGCCATTCACTTGCTGCTTTCTCTCTTGCTTTCCGCTTGTGCCGCTTTGAAAGAAACTGTCTTACTATTTTCCTGCTCCAGAGTTTCTCCTGCTTACTGACTTGAAACTCACCAGGTAGCATTCCACCGGTGAGTGGTCTCTCCGGGCATATGGGATTGAGGTCAGGGTCTCAACACCTGCACCTCACACCCCCTTGAGATGGCACTTTTTGCAAGGGAACAAACCCTTTTCTGCACAGCGCCGGCAGGACACAGGCTTCCTCGCTCCGGCTCCCTGGAGACACGGCTCCCTTGCCAAGATGCACCCCTTCACAAACACTGGGTCAAGGGCTCAGCATGCCGCTCACATCCAGATCCTCCAGCCTTCTCTACCTACAACTCCCTTCTCCTTGGCTTCTCGGCTCCGATCAGGATTCACAGCTCGCTCTATTGATGGTGCAAAACCACACCTTTTATACTTAAAACGGGAGTCAAGTGGAGTCAGGTGTGAATAGTCAGTGCTGAATGCCTGAACCTGCCTGATTTATTAATGGGACAACTCAATGGCATTAGGTGGCAGTCTTCCTTCTGTTTCTCAAGGTGTTTCTTGCAGGTAATCCTTACTACTCTCTGTTGCCTCTTCTTCTTCCCAATATTAGTCGGGAATGGGGAGGGGGAGATGGGGCAAGAGGGAAATGGGTATTTACAGGCTAACCCACTATACTAGGAAAAGAGGGGAGTCTCCTGGCTCCATATTTATAGACCTGGGGTGATTTCCTTTCCCTCTCGTGTAAGCCTTGTGAAGCTAAATAGGTGTCAAAGTGGGAACGGCATGTGTGTCTTATCTGGCCCTCCTCCTTATCTGGTGTTATGATGTTTCCATCTCCCTCTTGGATTTGGGACCAGGGTGCCCATATATCCTACAAAGGCTTCCGGCACTTCCTCCTCCTCGCCTGCCATCCCTTTGGCATACTGCCTCTCACATGCACTCCCACAACAACAACCCTGGACTCCCCTGCTGAGATGATCCGCCATCGCTCGTCCAGCCCCTGGGTTGGAATCCAAAAGCGATTGCCCTCCCATGGCCATCTGAATAGAGGATTCTCCGGGCCTACATGAGAGAATACCCCTAGGTTTCTCACACAGGGTATACTACTACTAGGCTTTAAATCATTCATAGATACCTAGGTACTTAGCTTTACATGTAACATGTTCCCTTCACATGTTCAAGCTGCATGTATCTGTGTGAAGCATTCTCCACCATATTTATTCAATAACCCTTATGTTTGCCTCTTAATACACTCCCTTCTTTCAGTTGGCAATGGTGCTGTTTTTATTTGTCTAATCACAGTAGCCTTTCTGGTTGGTGTTTAAACCTACCCAGCTATATGCATGAGAGGCACAGGTAGCCCCTCCATGTTGGCTTATTACCACAAGAGCTGCTTCCACAAAAATGTACACCGTAATGCACGTGGTATAATGTGGAAATAATGATTCCACAGGCTTTCTTTTGTCTGTTTGCATTTCATCAAATGCACTGTGCATATGTGGCCATGGCCTTCCCATGTGCAATGGAACTTGTGCAAGATGAAATATTTAATTTATGCAGGACTTTGCTTCATCAGTATGTGCTCATGTATTATGACTGTGCTACATAAGAGTGTTTACCTCAGGTGTGGGGGCCCACTGATAGCTGGCTGCTATGTGGAATGTGTTGCTTTATACCTTCTACGTATAATGTCATTTAATGCGGAAGAGAAATAACATTCTTAAAGCAAATGTCCTACAGGGTCATTTGACTTTACATATTTCATTCTGCTTGCATCTCTGAAACACAAACTCAGCCGCTGGTGCATTATCACGGCACAACTGAGTTGTCTTTTTGGCTCTCAGCGCGAGCCTTCATTTGTTTTCCTGCTTTTATTACGACCTTGGCACATGAATGTATGTTATGTCTTTAGCCAACTGCACTCTTTGCTTGCTCTGCTGAGAATGGAAGCACTCGCTGTAATGACAACGCTATTCTTCTTGGACTTAAGACTATGGACTTTCCGATAGCTTATAATGCGCTTTCATGAACCTTGTGTCTATTGACTCTCAATGCATTCTTGTTTGAACGTGTTATATTGTGAGAGCTCGCTAACCGAGTTCCAGTTGCCTTCTGGTGTAGTTCACTCCCGAGGCTGTATTTACAATTCAGCCTCTTACACGGTTGCAGAACACGCTGCATAATTGTTGGAAGTCTGCTGTTGTTGATACAGAAAGCTGGGGCCTAGATTTGCAGAACACGCTGAAAATTGTTATGGAAATGTGCTGTTGTCGATACAGAAAGCTGAGGCCTAGATTTGCAGAACACGCTGCATAATTGTTATGGAAGTCTTCTGTTGTTGAGACAGAAAGCGGAGGCCTAGATTTGCAGAACACGCTGCATAATTGTTATGGAAGTCTGCTGTTGTCGAGACAGAAAGCTGAGGCCTAGATTTGCAGAACACGCTGCATAATTGTTATGGAAGTCTGCTGTTGTCGATATAGAAAGCTGAGGCCTAGATTTGCAGAACACGCTGCAAAATTGTTATGCAAGTCTGCTGTTGTCGAGAAAGCTGAGGCCTAGATTTGCAGAACGCGCTGCATAATTGTTATGGAAGTCTGCTGTTGTCGATACAGAAAGCTGAGGCCTAGATTTGCAGAACACGCTGCAAAATTGTAATGCAAGTCTGCTGCTGTCGAGACAGAAAGCTGATACAGAAAGCTGAGGCCTAGATTTGCAGCACACGCTGCAAAATGGTTATGGAAGTCTGCTGTTGTCGAGACAGAAAGCTGAGGCCTAGATTTGAATAAACACGTTGCAGAACACGCTGCATAATTGTTATGGAAGTCAGAAAGCTGTTGTCGAGACAGAAAGCTGAGGCCTATATTTGCAGAACACGCTGCATATTGTTATGGAAGTCTGCTGTTGTCGATACAGAAAGCTGAGGTCTAGATTTGCAGTACACGCTGCATAATTGTTATGGAAGTCTGCTGTTATCGATACAGAAAGCTGAGGCCTAGATTTGCAGAACACACTGCATAATTGTTATGGAAGTCTGCTGTTGTCGAGACAGAAAGCTGAGGCCTAGATTTGCAGAACACGCTGCATAATCGTTATGGAAGTCTGCTGTTGTCGAGACAGAAAGCTGAGGCCTAGATTTGCAGAACACGCTGCATAATTGTTATGGAAGTCTGCTGTTGTCGATATAGAAAGCTGAGGCCTAGAATTGCAGAACACGTTGCAAAATTGTTAAACAAGTCTGCTGTTGTCGATACAGAAAGCTGAGGCCTAGATTTGCAGAACACGTTGCATAATTGTTATGGAAGTCTGCGGTTGTCGAGACAGAAAGCGGAGGCCTAGAGATGAGGAAACACGTTGCAGAACACGCTGCATAATTGTTATGGAAGTCAGAAAGCTGTTGTCGAGACAGAAAGCTGAGGCCTATATTTGCAGAACACGCTGCATATTGTTATGGAAGTCTGCTGTTGTCGATACAGAAAGCTGAGGTCTAGATTTGCAGCACACGCTGCATAATTGTTATGGAAGTCTGCTGTTATCGATACAGAAAAATGAGGCCTAGATTTGCAGAACACGCTGCATAATTGTTATGGAAGTCTGCTGTTGTCGAGACAGAAAGCTGAGGCCTAGATTTGCAGAACACGCTGCAAAATTGTAATGCAAGTCTGCTGTTGTCCAGACAGAAAGCCAATACAGAAAGCTGAGACCTAGATTTGCATAACACACTGCAAAATGGTTATGGAAGTCTGCTGTTGTCGAGACAGAAAGCTGAGGCCTAGATTGGAAGAAACACGTTGCAGAACACGCTGCATAATTGTTATGGAAGTCAGAATGCTGTTGTCGAGACAGAAAGCTGAGGCCTATATTTGCAGAACACGCTGCATATTGTTATGGAAGTCTGCTGTTGTAGATACAGAAAGCTGAGGCCTAGATTTGCAGAACATGCTGCATAATTGTTATGGAAGTCTGCTGTTGTCCAGACAGAAAGCTGAGGCCTAGATTTGCAGAACACGCTGCATAATTGTTATGGAAGTCTGCTGTTGTCAAGACAGAAAGCTGAGGCCTAGATTTGAAGAAACATGTTGCAGAACACGCTGCATAATTGTTATGGAAGTCAGAAAGCTGTTATCGAGACAGAAAGCTGAGGCCTATATTTGCAGAACGCGCTGCATAATTGTTATGGAAGTCTGCTGCTGCCGATACAGAAAGCTGAGGCCTAGATTTGCAGAGCACGCTGCAAAATTGTAATGCAAGTCTGCTGCTGTCGAGACAGAAAGCCGATACAGAAAGCTGAGGCCTAGATTTGCAGAACACGCTGCAAAATGGTTATGGAAGTCTGCTGTTGTCGAGACAGAAAGCTGAGGCCTAGATTTGAAGAAACACGTTGCAAAACACGCTGCATAATTGTTATGGAAGTCAGAAAGCTGTTGTCGAGACAGAAAGCTGAGGCCTATATTTGCAGAACACGCTGCATATTGTTATGGAAGTCTGCTGTTGTCGATACAGAAAGCTGAGGTCTAGATTTGCAGTACACGCTGCATAATTGTTATGGAAGTCTGCTGTTATCGATATAGAAAGCTGAGGCCTAGATTTGCAGAACACACTGCATAATTGTTATGGAAGTCTGCTGTTGTTGAGACAGAAAGCTGAGGCCTAGATTTGCAGAACACGCTGCATAATCGTTATGGAAGTCTCAGTTGTCGATACAGAAAGCTGAGGCCTAGATTTGCAGAACACGCTGCATAATTGTTATGAAAGTCTGCTGTTGTCGATACAAAAAGCTGCGGCCTAGATTTGCAGAACATGCTGCATAATTGTTATGGAAGTCTGCTGTCGTAGAGAGAGAAAGCTGAGGCCTAGATTTGCAGAACACGCTGCATAATTGTTATGGAAGTCTGCTGTTGTCGAGACAGAAAGCTGAGGCCTAGATTTCAGGAAACACGTTGCAGAACACGCTGCATAATTGTTATGGAAGTCAGAAAGCTGTTGTCGAGACAGAAAGCTGAGGCCTATATTTGCAGAACACGCTGCATATTGTTATAGAAGTCTGCTGTTGTCGATACAGAAAGCTGAGGTCTAGATTTGCAGAACACGCTGCATAATTGTTATGGAAGTCTGCTGTTATCGATACAGAAAAAGGAGGCCTAGATTTGCAGAACACGCTGCATAATTGTTATGGAAGTCTGCTGTTGTCGAGACAGATAGCTGAGGCCTAGATTTGCAGAACACGCTGCATAATTGTTATGGAAGTCTGCTGTTGTCGATATAGAAAGCTGAGGCCTAGAATTGCAGAACACGCTGCAAAATTGTTATGCAAGTGTGCTGTTGTCGATACAGAAAGCTGAGGCCTAGATTTGCAGAACAAGCTGCAAAATTGTAATGCAAGTCTGCTGTTGTCCAGACAAAAAGCCAATACAGAAAGCTGAGACCTAGATTTGCAGAACACGCTGCAAAATGGTTATGGAAGTCTGCTGTTGTCGAGACAGAAAGCTGAGGCCTAGATTGGAAGAAACACGTTGCAGAACACGCTGCATAATTGTTATGGAAGTCAGAAAGCTGTTGTCGAGACAGAAAGCTGAGGCCTATATTTGCAGAACACGCTGCATATTGTTATGGAAGTCTGCTGTTGTAGATACAGAAAGCTGAGGCCTAGATTTGCAGAACACGCTGCATAATTGTTATGGAAGTCTGCTGTTGTCAAGACAGAAAGCTGAGGCCTAGATTTGCAGAACACGCTGCATAATTGTTATGGAAGTCTGCTGTTGTCGAGACAGAAAGCTGAGGCCTAGATTTGAAGAAACACGTTGCAGAACACGCTGCATAATTGTTATGGAAGTCAGAATGCTGTTATCGAGACAGAAAGCTGAGGCCTATATTTGCAGAACACGCTGCATATTGTTATGGAAGTCTGCTGTTGTTGATACAGAAAGCTGAGGTCTAGATTTGCAGAACACGCTGCATAATTGTTATGGAAGTCTGCTGTTATCGATACAGAAAACTGAGGCCTAGATTTGCAGGACTCGCTGCATAATTGTTATGGAAGTCTGCTCTTGTCGAGACAGAAAGCTGAGGCCTAGATTTGCAGAACACGCTGCATAATTGTTATGGAAGTCTGAGTTGTTGATACAGAAAGCTGAGGCCTAGATTTGCAGAACACGCTGTATAATTGTTATGAAAGTCTGCTGTTGTCGATACAGAAAGCTGTTGTCGATACAAAAAGCTGCAGCCTAGATTTGCAGAACATGCTACATAATTGTTATGGTAGTCTGCTGTTGTCGAGACAGAAAGCTGAGGCCTAGATTTGCAGAACACGCTGCATAATTGTTATGGAAGTCTGAGTTGTCGATACAGAAAGCTGTGGCCTAGATTTGCAGAACACGCTGCATAATTGTTATGAAAGTCTGCTGTTGTCGATACAGAAAGCTGTTGTCGATAAAAAAAGCTGCGGCCTAGATTTGCAGAACATGCTGCATAATTGTAATGGAAGTCATCTGTCATCGAGACAGAAAGCTGAGGCCTAGATTTGCAGAACACGCTGCATAATTCTTATGGAAGTCTGCTGTAGTCGATACAGAAAGCTGGGGCCTAGATATGCAGAACACGCTGCATAATTGTTATGGAAATCTTCTGTTGTCAATACAGAGCCTAGATATGCAGAACACGCTGCATAATTGTTATGGAAATCTTCTGTTGTCAATACAGAGCCTAGATATGCAGAACATGCTGCATAATTGTTATGGTAGTCTGATGTAGTGGATACAGAAAGCTGGGGCCTAGATGCGCAGCACACTCTGCATAATTGTTATGAAAGTCTGCTGTTGTCGAGACAGAAAGCTGAGGCCTAGATTTGCATTATATTTTGCATTTACGTTCATGTATAAATAACCATAAACTATTTATTAGAGCTAATCATACCTTTCCCACAATGTTGCATTCACGCCGCTGTGGTTTACATTTGCACAGTGCAATTGCATACGTGTAGCAAGGCTCAGGATGCGTATGGTTCTAGCGTGGGATAATAAACAAAGCTTATCCTCAGTAACCGGTTCTTCAGTTAGTCGATGAAGTTTAATGACATGGCTGTATTTGCATTTACAATTTCACATTTTTCACCTGCTGCATGAAATTTCATGGAATCCTGGGGCCTACCTGCCTTTTGCAGCCACACTCGGGTAAATGACAATACTATTGCATTTTAGATGTGCTTGTTATCCCATTAGACAGACTATATTGCAGCTCACATCTTGTAGCTGTGAATTGTATTTGTCCTGTGTGTTTATTGAATAAACGGAAACAGAACACACATTTTATCTTATTCGGAGAACATTCGGAGTCTTTATTGGGCTATGTTTTAGTACCTATTTGCCTAACTTTCTGTCCTTTTTCAACTGTTCTATACCGGGGAGTACAATTCAATGTACTGAGTGACCTGTCTAATGCTTAGCGACTGTTTATTATATTTGTTCATGTTCTTTCAGTGTGCCTACTTTACTCAGTTTGTTATTAGTCTATTATAACCTTATGCTTATGGTTCACTACTATCTAAGCATTACATTCTATGGCCCTCATTACGACCCTGGCGCAAAGCGAAAAACGATGGCGGTAAACGATTACCGCCATCGTCTTCCGCTCGGGCCGATTACGACCCGTGACCGTAAACTACGATGTCACTAGCGGCATCGTAGCTAACGCTGCCGCTGACTGCGCCAAGGGCGCGCGCACGCGAACATCCACACCGTACTTAGCGCCATGGCGGAAAGGTGCGGGAATGCCGACCCAAGCGGACATGCCCCTAACGCCATCACCCAGGCCGTTAAGTACCTTACCGCCATGGTGCAAATTACGCCATCGCGAACCAACCGTAAAGGGCCATGTAAAGTGAATGCAGCTGCCACAGGTGCACAGAAACAGCACAAGTGAAGGCAATACAGACACAGGAAGTACAAAAAGAGCACACCCCACCCCTTCCCACACCCAGTCACACTCCACAATGATACCAATAGGACTAGCAATGTTGGGGCTGGAGGACCTGATAGCAATGCGAGTGCTACAACAGCAACTACAACAACCACAACTACAACAACAACAACAACAACAGGCTGCACAGAGGAGACGCAGGAGGAGAAGGAGGGCAAGGCAGGCCCAGCAAGCCCCACCAGCACAGCCAGTGCCACCACGCAGGCAGCCCCCAATCCCACGCATCAGACCCAGCCCATTCAACCTCACCGCTGAGCAGATCCACACCCTGTACCGACTGGACCGGGACACCATCACTACCATTGTGGACATGATACACAACGACATCGTCAGCATGATTGATACACCCACTGCCACCACCCCCCTACTGAAGGTAGTGTCCGTGCTCCACTTCCTGGCCACAGGCACCTACCAGCACACAGTGGGGCACTTGCATGGCATATCACAACCATTATTCTCGCGTACACTGATGCAAGTGCTCGATGCCCTCCTCAAGCACACAGATGACCACATCTCATTACCACGGTCTGCCCAGGAGATTGCCAACACCAAAGTGGGTTTCCATGCACTGGCCGGCATACCTGGTTGCATTGGTGCCATTGACTGCACCCATGTTGAATTGGTGGTCCCACATGCCATGGAGGTACCGTACCGCAACCGTAAACATTTCCACTCAATCAACGTGCAAATGGTCTGTGACTCCAACAGGATCATCACACATTGTTGTGCCAGATTCCCCAGATCAACCCATGATTCTATGATCCTTCGGAACTCAACAATACCACGCTACATGGAGCGACATGCAGGCCCAAGATCCTACCTACTCGGTGAGTCTAATGACATGAGCATGGAAATGCAAAGTGGGTGTTGAATGACGTACCAATGCATATTACATCTGGCAGATACAGGGGGGTGGGTGCAACTAGCAGTAGCCAGATCATTCCCTGTGGCAGCACTGACGTCAACAGAGAAGTGTACACATCATGCCTGACCTAATCATCCCAACATGTGAATGAAAGTGCATCCCAAAAACGACACAACCATTTGCAAGTGCATTGTGCAAATTGTGGCCGCATTGACCCTAAAGAATAACACCAACATGCACGTCACCATGCACCAACTACTGAAAGGCCTGTCCCCCACAACTGCGCACAAAGGAGGCACATGAAAGACAGGGACATCAATGCACCACTACAAGACCCACAAACTGTCCCCATTGACACCAGTAATGCTCACTGGGGTCATAATGAGCCAGACATCGATGTTGCTATCATGTGAGCTTCAAGCTCACAGGACACGTGCAAGGTCACATGAATGACGGCCTGAACGGACACAGTGGATGGCCACTCACAAGGCAATCGTCCCCCCTGCATTGTGTTTTAGCACGCAAAACAGTACATGAGAGCCATGAACACATACTGGTTGCACAGTGTAAATCCATAACCACAACTCCAATTGGTGCACAGTAACAGTCAGAATCAAGGCATGGTTGTGCGTCATGTTCACATATCAATCTCGTTCCTGACACATTCTTTTCTCACATTTTACAGGTGATGCGGGCTATCCCCTGAAGAGGTGGCTCCTCACACCAGTCCGGAACCCATCGAACCAGCATGAGGAGGACTACAACCATAACCATGCACGTACCCGTGTGGTGATAGAGCATGCTTTTGGCCTACTGAAGGCACGTTTCCGCTGCCTCAGCAGGTCTGGCGGGGCACTCCTGTACCGCCATGAGAAGGTTGCAAAGATCGTCATGGCATGTGTCATGCTACACAATATGTGCATCAGACGAAACGTGCCTCTGCCCCCTGACGCAGAACCACACCCACCTGATGATGGGGATGATGATGATGGGGATGGGGCAGCACCTCAGGGAGGCAGCGATGCACAGGAGGGCCATATTATGCGTCAGAATGTCATTGACCGATACCTCTAGCACACACAGCGAGTGTGTGACATATGGATGGCACTTGGGGCACTGTGTGTGTCTGGTATGTCAACACTGTGGACTGTAACAATAAAGCACACATACGCAATGAGCAATGTCCACACTTTTAGTTTGTGAGAAAAGAAAAAGTGTATTGTACTACTGAATAGGTATAACAGTACCCCTCCCCCTCCCCCCTGCACACTCCAACACACCCAATACCCCCCTCCCCCTCCCCCCTGAACACTCCAACACACCCAATACCCCCCTCCCCCTCCCCCCTGAACACTCCAACACACCCAATACCCCCCTCCCCCTCCCCCTGAACACTCCAACACACCCAATACCCCCCTCCCCCTCCCCCCTGAACACTCCAACACACCCAATACCCCCCTCCCCCTCCCCCCTGAACACTCCAACACACCCAATACCCCCCTCCCCCTCCCCCCTGAACACCCTGCAAACATGTGACAGTGCCCGTGGTGAAGTGAGTATAGTTCAGCACACTATTGACTACCCCCTCTCCCGGAACCTGGGGCCCCCCTGCCTGTGCTCCTCAGGGTCCTGGATGACCTGCGGACGGGAGAGGCTTGTGCTGAACTTGCAGCCGAGGATGTACCGGGCTGCTCAGTACGGCATGTGTCCAGAATTGTCTGGATGAGCTGGCTCATCATCTGCCGCCCTGCAGCAAGTTCGGTGCAAATGTCCCTGCTGGCAGTTTGGATGGCAGCCCTGATGCCATCAGCACTCCTCTCCATGGCTGCACTGGTACTTACACATTCTGCTACATGCTGCGTGAGGAGTGTGCCCAGTGCTTCCTGCCTGTTGGCAATCTGCTCCAGCGACAGCTGGAATTCTGGCCCAATGGGGGGTGCCAATGGGGGACCAATGGGACTACTCCCATCTTCCACAACTCCCACTGGGCTTGGAGTTGCTGGCCATGAATTAGCTGGCGATGGGCCCAGGGTGTCATCTCCATGATGGCTGATTGGGGATAGGTGTGGTGAGTGCAGTTGTGTGTTGTGGTGAAGTCCGGTGTCATCCTCCACATCACTGTCGGAGCAGGCAGCGATGGCTGCAGTCTCCCCAACAGTACTGCTCCCTGCTGACGCATTGCCCTCAGTGGGCAACAGTGGGTGTGGTTGGGCTTCAGGTGCTGTCACGACCCCTTCCTCGGGGGACTTTGCTGCCCTGGGCTCTTCAGCCTGGCGTGGATTCTGCCTGGGTCCAGCAGAGGTGGATGCATGGTTCCCCTCTCCCACTTTCCTGGCCTTCTTGGCTGGGGTGCTGGTGCTGTCGTCCCTGCCAGTGTCCGATTGCGAGCCTGTGGTGGAGCAGAGGAGGGTGACTGTTATTGATGGTTCAGCGGACATTGAGCAGGCATTGTGAAGAGTGAAATGGATAGATGGTGGAGTTAGTAGCCCGTGACATACAGGTTGCCTCCCTTTAGGTTCGGTTTTGCATGCAGGTGTGTGTCTGCCTACTGTACAGTGTACATGCTGCATGTGCGCAGGGTGTGGCTCATCTGCTGATGTGTTGCGTCTGCCACATTGTGATTGTCACGTGCAAGTGTATCAGGGTGTCTTGCAAGGCTGGATATGAGGCACCTACCTGTGTCTCCAGATCTCGGGGCCCCTCTCTCCATCTCGCCGACACCTTCGATGCACTCAATGCCAATCAGAGAGGCACATGTCTCCTCCCATGGCTGCATCTTCAGTGGGGAGTCTGCTCCCCCGCCAGTTCCCAGGGCCAGGTTACGGTTGGCAGACATAATGCCCCGGACCCTGATCCGCAGGTCGTCCCATCTCTTGCGGCACTGTTTGGAGGTGCGTGGGGTGGTTCCAACAGCACTGACACGTTGTGCCACAAGTTCCCACACCTCCTTTTTGCGGCCTATGGCTGTTCGGGTCATCTCATTGGAGAAGACAACATCAGCCTTCTCCTGGAGCGTGTCTGCAAGCATTTGCAGTTCCTCTCGACTGAAGGGCTCCTGCCGCTGCCTGTCACATGCCTTCTTGACAACTTTAGGCATGGTTGGCTGTGGAAATGGGTGGGTTATGGGAATGTCAGGGTTTGAGGGTTGGTTGTGGTGTGGTTGGGTAGGATGGCAATGGATTGTGTTTTTTAAGATGGCTGCTGTGCTGTTTCCCGTTCCGCCGCGATTACGCTATTTCCGGTTCCGCCTAATTGCGGTCACCTCTAATTACGGTGACCGCTGACTACGGTCGGCGCAATGATGGGTGGCGGTAGGTCACCCTGCGCTGTTAACGAGGGCGGTAAGGGCTGTTTACGGCATGGCGTAGTTTACGTTACCGCCATGGCGTAATGCTCGTGCGCGATGGGTCGTAATGTGGCGCTCTTATCGCCATCGGACCATGGCGTTAACGCTCATTACGCCATGGCGGTTATTTCAATCACTTACCGCCTGAGTCGTAATGAGGGCCTATATCTTTACACTCATTAGGCTTGCCAGTTAATGGCGCTGAAGACACCTCCAACTAAACTATATGCCTGGGGAAGGCCTAATATTTCCCAAGAAGATAGAACACCCTGAATAGGCCAGGGTAAAAGCATGTATATATATATATATATATATATATATATATATATATATATATATTATTTTTGTAATTATTTCTAGTACTCTTTTCAGAACTATTTCCTGAATCAAAACAAAGCTTCCATCTCTTCTCCTTCTAGGGCATCATTTATTCTGGGCTCCCCTTCACTCTGTATCTGAGGCTTCTGGGTTCATTTGGAATGCCACCCCTTCAATTTCTACGCTATCTAGATCTGTTCACATAATGTGCAAAAATTCTGCTGTTACTGAGATGGCGGTCCCACTGGTTCTGGCAACGTGCACTGCCGGAAACAAGGTTGCATTACGCCTTGACGATTGAACGCATCCCGGGTTTGCAGAACGGGTGGGACCGCCATCACGGTAACACCGGCGGAGATGGCTGCACCACCACAATGTGTAGCGCACCACAGAAACACCGGAACTGGAAATTCTGTGATTGCCGGAAACCTCAAAGACTCCGGCGGCGCTTACTTAAATCACAATCTACTCCAATCTGCCTGTTCTGGAAGTAATCCACCGCTACTGAGTGCTGGAACCCACTGAGCAACATGACATCACGCATCCCACAAACCCGCCAGTGCAAGCCACGCTTTGGAGAGGCGGAGCAGAACATGCTTACCGACTGCATAGTGGAGCATGCGGGGGACCTCTACTTGCCAGACCAGCGCTGCAGCACACATCTGAGGAGAAGGCCATATGGGAGGAAGTGGCACGGAAGGTGACTGCTGTGGGTACCACCCCACGAAGTGTGAAGGACTGCCACAAGCAGTGGAACCTCCTAAGCTTGAAGTTACGTAATATCGTGGCAGCACACCACAGACACTGCACGCCCACAGGTGGCGGACAATCCTCCTCCCGAAACTGCTGCCCTAAGAGAAGAAGTGCAGCCGTGTGCTGCATGTGGAGGGAAAAGAGGGGGTCAGTACTGCGGAGGCCAGAGCCAGGACACCTGTTGAGGCCGGTGAGTACACAAAGCACCACAATATAAACCACACACCAGCCCACCCTGCCCACCCCTTACCACCACTGCACTGAATGGCCATAGCACAGGCCACATCACCCAGATTCGAGCCAACACTAGCATTGACCCCCCAACAAATTGAAATGTTACAAAGCAAGCCACATGCCCTACCTCCCATGCATGCTTAATAACCAACCACATGACAAGGCTCCACACAGTGGCCCACATCCTGAGTGTGGCAGTCCCGAAACAAGGTTGCCTGTAAGGTCACTGGCACACATGTCACGGGACTGGCACACTCATCATGAGGACCCATCACATTGGCTGCCAGGGCCGCACCGCCCAACATGCATGTCCCTGGCGTGTGCAGCAGTCCTGGCAGGCCGAGCTGGTATGGAAGCACCAGCACCGCTAGCAAAGCTGCTGGTGTCTCAAACTCAACATTCCCATGGAAATGGACATTTACACATTTACCGGCGCCTGACTTCCCGGCCGCCAGACTCGTAATGAACCAGTGGCATCGGGAAGTAAGGCACCAGCAAATGTTTACAGGTCTGGCGGCAACCCGCCAGTAATACCGGCAGGGTTATCACCGGCACCGTAATGAGGCCCAATTACTCGCAGTGTCACCCACACACTGTATCACACACACACCCTGGAGGTACCAGGTCAATACCTTCATGCCAAAACAGTACGACAAAGCACCAAACACGCGCCTCCCACCCCAGATTCTATGAATGGTGTAATAATATATTCCAACTCCAGTCCTAGAGTATGTGGACAAGGTACTGGATACTGCATTTTAAAAAGTCACTGTTAAATGGCGGGAGTAACAACATGGCCTTTGCCCCTAAGTCACATATGGACGCCCCCCATAAGAGATCGATTACCGGTCATGGAAGATTCCAGGACTGGTTCGAGATGGGAGTGGAAGGGGTAGGGCAAGTCCTGAAAAAAGATGGGTTTATAGAGCTAAGTGAGTTGGAGAATAAGCTAGGAGGGGAGAGGATTTCGGTTTTAAAATATCTGCAGCTCAAAGGGGTCCGGATGTCCAAAGACTTGAAAGAAAGCCTGCAAAGGGAACTCACGAGTACAGAGAAAGTGCTGGACACGGGGAGAGGGTCTAGGGGCATCATTTCTGCACTATACCAGGCCCTATTGGAAGCACGGGGAGATGTAGAGGTGTACAGGAGGAAGTGGGAGAGAGATATGGGAATAGAAATGGAAGACACTCACTGGTGAAGGATGTGCGAGAACGCGCGCTGTACTTCGAAAGCCTGCCATTATAAGCTCCACTGGCTGAAACTGTTGTATAGGTGGCAATGGGACCCAGCGAGATTGTCACAGATGTTTCCGGGGACAGACCCTAATTGCTGGAGGGGATGCAGACAAAAAGCAGATTACTGGCATATGTGGTGGGCGTGTGACAGGGTGCAGAGATATTGGAAGGAAATTCTGGGATGGATAAAAGAATTAGATGGGGATGAAAAATGATTAGACCCTCTACTGGTGTTATTAGGGATAGAGGTAACAGACAGGGACTGGGCTAAGCTCCCACACATGCCACACTTAATGCTGCTAGCAGCAAGGGCGGAAATAGCGGGAGGTTGCAAAAAAGCGATGCTCCCTAGTGAAAAGCAATGGGCTTCGAAAGCGCTGGACATATACAGAATGGAGCAACTCACTATTATTATTATTATTTATTATTATTTATTATATTTGTTACACACCCAGACCCTTGGGTATCACAGTGAGGTTACAGACAGTTTGTTTCTATAACATTCAGTGGGGATCATTTACAGCAAAAGTACAATCAGAAAGTCAAAGCGAATTTACATTTACAAAGAAGATAGAAGTGACATAAGTATTTACAGGTGCTAGAGTGGTGGCGTTATTCATATTGGTTGAATAACCATGTTTTGAGAGACTTTTTGAAGGCCAAAAAGGATTCCTCTTTTTTGATGCTGAGTGGAAGGGAGTTCCAGTATTTTGGACGTAGACATTTGAAGCTGCTGCCCCCCGCTCTGGAATTTCTGAAACGAGGTGTGGCGAGGAGTAACAGTTTGTTGGATCACTAGACAGATAGATGATTAAATGCCCACAAGGGAACTGGAATGGGCCCCTTCCTGGGAAAGTATGACCCTGAGAGATCTCAATCGAGTGATCATTAGTAGCCCCGGAATTTCAGGGGGGACCGAAGCACCGTAAAGGGACAAGAAAACGGATGGAGAGTGCAGGGACGTATGGTCGGAGGGGAGCCGGGGGAAGATGGCTCAAAGGAGGCTACGATTGTGCCTGCCACGGACTTCGGAGGGAGGCAGAAGTGGCCGATTAGAGAACTTGGAGAGTGAACTCCAAAATGAATCAATGGAAGGACGCATTGTGAGGACCCCGTGGAAGGGAACCCTAGAGAACTATATGCTACTCTCGCCCGAACAGCCTATTCATTTGTAGGTGGGTGGTGGGGGGAGTTTGTAATCTGGGGGGGTGGTTGGGGTGATCATACATTTTTTTCTTTTCTTTTTTTTTTTTTTTACAGAATAAGTAAAACTTTCACATGGCACGACAAAATAAGTGAACGGTCCACAGTAACTCGATGTATGTTAACCATGTTGATTTACCAATAAAACACAATTTGAAAAAGAAAAAAAAGTCACTGTTGTATAAGTGTTGCAATATAAAAGTGTCGTAATAAAATGTACATGTACAGTGTATAACCACACCTGCATGGTCACCATGTTGCATGTAACTGTCCAATTGGTAGCCCTGCTAGTCACTCACATCATGCCTTTCATTAACTCACAGGCACATCATCTGACACGGATATCTGACACTGACACTGACAACCAGATATGTCGAGGGGCACCAGACGTGCAAGGCGGACGAGACAACTTCCATCCACATCCCGGGACACGTCCACTGCCACAGTTGCCACAGTCCAACAGGCAGCTCCCTTGGAGGACACAACACCTGTCACTGTCCAACAGGCAGCTCCCATGGAGGACGCCCCAGCTGCCACAGTCCAACAGGCAGCTCCCGCGGAGGACACCCCATGCTGCTACTGTCCAACAGGCAGCTCCTGTGGAGGACACCCCAGCTGCCACTGTCCAACAGGCAGCTCCCATGGAGGACACCCCAGCTGCCACAGTCCAACAGGCAGTAGGTACTGTACAAGGATTACCCACAAGGGTAATTGCAGGGGGCCCGTAACAACCCCCACCCCAGCAGCTTGTCTACCTTGTCACTACTGACTCCAGTGATGGTGGTGCAGCAGGAGATGCCAGTGTTGATATGAGGGATGACACAGACCACACACCAGATGTGCTAGATGCATTTAGCCCAACTGGCATGTCCAGCCCACAGCGCTCACCCTAGCCCAGCATCAGGGAAAAGGAGGAGCGTCTGAGACGCATGGAGGAATGGCAGGACACCCCCACTGCCCTGGTGCAGCAGCACCTAGAGGAGGCCTACCTCATGAGGGAGAGCGCACAGGCCACAGGACATCGCACTGCTCGTGCACTTGGGCCGGTCAACTGATGCAATTTTTTTGTTGGCCAGGAGGGTCCTTGAGGAGAACAGCGTGATGTCAACAATAGCGGAGACAATGGCACTGGCCCTCCAGGTGTGCATGGACAGACGGGGCAGCGGGCAGACACCATCGGCCTCCACCAGCACTACATCTGCGAGCTTGCAACAGGGCTCCCCAAGATGGCGATCCATGCACCTGTCAGACACAACACCCAGTTCTGGCCCTGTTTCCAGGCGTGGCCGCAAGTAGTGCTACCTGATCCTGATGACATGGATGTCACATGGCCAGGGAACACTTGGACTACGTGCGACTAGTTGGGGATGCGGAGGGGGAGGGGTACCTGGGTAGGGGGAAGGGGTATTTGGGGAGGGGGAAGGGGAGGGGAGGGGTAGTTGGGAAGGGGGAGGGTCAGGGATAGTTGGGGAGGGTGTGTTTTGGCCACCTGCAGTTATTTTCCTTGAGTTTAAATACACTTGGTGTTGCATACAAATTACAACTAGACATTGGGCCTCATTCCGAGTATGGCGTTAAGGGATAGCGGCCACCGCTAACGAGAGCGGTGGCGGTAATCCCTTACCGCCATACTCCGAGTTCCTTTTGCGCCATGGAGGTTTTAACACCTGCTTTTAGCAGGTGTTAAAAACCATGGCGCTAAGGGACCTTGATGTTAATTACGCCACCGTAATTTACGGTGGCGTAATTAACGCCTTCCCCACTCCCATTATGCCCTATGGGGCAAAAATGGGAATGGGGAAGGGTAAATGGGGATTGTGGAATTACCGCCCCGCCACCCTTGGAATGGGGCGGTAATTCCGCCATCCACCAAGGCGCTGCCGGTCCGGGTACGGCGTCAACCAAGGCGTTAATAGCGCCATTGGTTAGCGCCGTACTCGGAATGAGGCCCATTCCTTCTTATTGTGAGTATAATGTGTTTAATTTCATGTGATCTGCAGTTTGTGTCACCAGTCCTACACCATGTGGCTGTGAGAAGTGTTCAAAAATAGTGAAAGATGAGTACATCACGTGCATCACAGCCATCCATACCCTCCCGGCGATGTCGCAATGGCATCTCGTCATCGTTGTCATCGGAATCACCTTCTTCAGCAGGGTCAATGTCTGGGTGTAGTGGAATGTTGCGTCTTATACACATGTTGCGCAACATTGCTCAGCTCAGGGCAATCTTGCCCACCTTAATGGGGCTGTACATAAGGACACCACCCGATCTGAGGCAGCGGAACCTCGCCACAAGTGATCCAAATGTCCACTTAATAGTGCCCTGTGTCCATATATGTGCACAGTTGTAGGCCTCTTCAAGCATGTCCTGTGGTCGTCTGATGGTTGTCATCAGCCATGGCGTGAGGGGGTATGCGGCATTGCCTGCATGGGAGGGACAGAAGGGGGATGCAATCATTGTGGTGCCACTGTCATGTCAGTGAAGTTTGCATTGACTCATTACAGGCACAAGACGTAGCAAATGGCACAGATTGACTGGTGCAATGTCATACGTAAAGGCATATCCCAATTCAAATGGTTGGTCAGTCATTTGATCTGAGACTGATCTGTGTGCTCACTGTCTGCAGTCATACATGGAAATGGCCTTGAATGCTGCTACATGTATCTATGTTGGTATGTATACAAGGGTGCGTGGCTGCCTACCAGGAGCCTTGTATATGGTACAGTGCTACAAATCAGGCTGCCGCAGCACCAAAGAGGTTTGACCCTGCTGGGCACAGTGCGACCGGTAGGCAGTGTGCTCACGTGAGAACCAGCAATGTTACCAACAGTGCCGATCTTCCCGTGACAACATTTGCAATGCATACTATGTGACTCCATGGTAAGGGGATGTACATTTTTCCGTCTCCTTGCTTCCCAGGCCACCGGGCCTGTAATGACCCAGTGGCACCGGGAAGCAAGGTGCCGGAAAAACATTACGAGCCTGGTGGGAACCCGCAGGGTACACCGGCAGGTTTACCGCTGACCTCGTAATGAGACCCATTGTGATGTGCATCTATTTTGGATATGGCTACATGCGTGCAGTGATATGTTTCTCGTTGATCAATCAAGATGCAGCATGTGTGTGGTTGTCAAGCATTGTCAATATTGGGTACTGTTTGAGGTGGGTTTATGTACTGTAATGTGCAATTGTGGCTTGCTGTACAGTTGTGTAGGGGATGGTGAAATGTTGATTTGCATGGCTACAATTGCCTTGGTCCCTATGCAGGGTTGTTGACTGGGTGGTTTGGAGTCACTTTTCCATCACTGATTCTCACACGCCTTGCCATGTTGGCCTATGCCTTCTGACCCTCCTATGCCCTTTACATGAGCCCATGCTGTGTCCGTTTACATGGCGTATATTGGTCATCACTACCATTAATTCATGTGTGCCACATTCTGGTTTGCATTCATGTCACATGCATATTGTGCACCCTCTTCTCAAGAAACCCACAGCTGACCCTTCTTGCCCGGCTAACTATCAGCCAATCTCCATCACTCCTTTTCTGGGCAAACTCCTGGAAAAGCTAGCCATCTCACAGTTGAACCTTCACTCTGATTTTGTTGGTTGTCTCCACAACCATCAGTCTGGTTTTAGAGCTGCCAGAAGCACGGAAACTGCTCTCCTGAACATCTGTGAGGATTTTCTCTCCAACCTTAACTCTAACATCCCCTCTGTCCTTATCGTACTCAATCTCTCTTCTGCCTTCGACACAGTCAACCATAGCATCCTGCTCTACTGTCTCAGTGACAACCTGGGTATCACCGATCAGGCTCTGGCCTGGCTGACTTCTTCCCTCTCTGATCGACAATCCCAGGTCTAACTTGGCTCCTTTCTTTCATCCTTCTCCCTTTCTACCTGCGGTGTTCCCCAGGGGTCTAACCCCTTACCCTAGCTATTCAAACAATACCTGGCATCTCTCGGTCACTGCATTGCCATTTTCTGCTCCAATTTTCAGTGCTATGCTGATGACTCAACTCATTTTCAGGCTTACCTCAGCCACCTCTTCTCCTTCTCTCATCTGCCATTCGTGATTGGTGTACCACCAATGTTCTCTGCCTGAAAGCCAGCAAGACGGAGATCCTCCTCATCAGCACACCTTCACCCTCCTTTCTTGTCACTCTCTGGCTGGTCTCCCTTGGCCCACCTCCTACTCCCACCTGCGAGGCTAAGAACCACAGGGTCATCTTTGACTTCACGCTTTCCTTCTCTGCCCACATCTCTGATGTCTCTAAAAAGTCAAACTTCCTACTGCACCTCCTCAGAGGTATTCTGCCTTTCCTCTCCTTCCACCAGAAGCTCACTGTCTTTCGAGCACTGGTTCTCTCTAGGTTGGATTATTGCAACATCCTCTTTCTAAATCTACCTGGTTCTACTCTCTGTCCTTTGCAAGGTATTCAGAACAGGACTGCGAGACTTGTCCTTGGCCTCAAGCCCTGGGATCCTATCTCTCCAGCCCTGAAATCCCTCCATTGGCTCCTAGTGGCTGGAAGGGTTAAATTCAAGACCCATTGCATTGTCCACAAGGCTTTCTGGGGCCTGGGTGCAAAATACCTTCATTTGTCCCTCTGTAAATACCTTTGCTCCCGAGCTCTTTGCTCCTCCACCACTAACTCCCTCAGGGTCAGTCCTTTTTCAAAGAAACGAGCTGGGGGTAGTTCTCTATATTCGGCTGGGGCCTCCCCCTGGAACAGCATCCATGTCACTCTGAAACTTGAGAAGAACCATCTCCGGTTCCGGAAGCACCTCAAGACCTTCCTCTTTGCTTCGGCCTTCACTCCTCCTCTCCCCTGCGGATATGTTCTGTCTCGGCATCGTGCACCTGGTTACCCTCTGAATTTTGGGCCCAGGTACCTGCTCACCCTGCCACCCACCCACACTGCCTCCTGGGAATCACTTACACTGGAGTCTGTATCTGTTACCCTACAGCCCCCACTTTTTATTTCTACATGCATCAGGCACACCCTGTCTCTTAAACCTAGCACTTGTCACTAGCTGGCTGCACTACCACTGTTTGCTGCTTTTTATTATTTATTTATTTATTATTTTTTATTGCTTTGCTCAGCACTTTCCATGCCCCCTCCCATGCATTTGCGTATTCTCAGTGTATCTGGACCTAGTAAGATCGTTGTTTTGTTCTCCCTTATTCCCCCTCCCTTGCCTCGTTGAGCTCTGAAGCACTTGTGTACGAGCGCAATACAAATACATTATCAATATCAATATGGGTATGTGCTCCTGTGACAGGCATGTGTACTGGCTACATGCTGTGGGGTTCACTGCTGGTGGTGAGTAGGGTTGCATTCAATTGACTGGTCTGTGGCGCAAGCGGTGGGGGATGTGGCCAGTATTATTGCTGGGATTTGTGCAAATGTTGTGATGCATTCTAGTACATGTGGTGCTTTTGAGATGCCTCTCTGACTTTACAATGATTGGGATTGGGTGTGATCCGTCTGCCCATTTGATGTATGCATTCCATGCCATTCTACTCAAGGATGCTATTTGTGTGTATTAGGTTGTATAAAGCGCATGCTCTGGTGCCTGTCCCGTCCCCCCCACTACACAGAGGTCATGCATTGGTCAGTCTACTCATCCAACAGCCAGGTGCATTGTGGTGAGTGCAAATGTACCCCCCACTACATAGAGCTCATGCATTGGTCAGTCTACTCACCCAACTGCCATGTGCACTGTGGTGAGTGCAAATGTAGCCACCCCCCACTACACAGAGCTCATGCATTGGTCAGTCTACTCAACCAACAGCCAGGTGCGATCTCCGGTGTACCGTGCCATGTATCCTGGCAGCATGGAGTTCCTCAGTACCATTGAGTCATGGGTAAATCCCAGAAAATGAGCACAACAATGGGTGATGAGGTGTTCAGCATCACAGACCATCTGCACATTTAGAGAATGGTATAGTTTCTGGTTCTGGTACACTGCCTCAATGGCATGTCTGGCCACCAGCTCCACATGGGGGCAATTCAAGGCACCTATGCCTGCCCCGGCATGGAAGCCCACTTTGGTGGCATTCACCTAGGCAAGTGTTCAGGGTTGGGCAATGCGGTCTGCCACATGGCGTAAAAGTGCATCCAGGACCTGGAACAGGACACTTGAAAAACAGGGTTGGGACAGCCCGTGCAGCACACCCACGGTATGTTGGTAGGTGCCGGTTGCCAGTAAATGTAATACCGAAACTACCTTCAGCAAGGGGGGATTGCAGTCTGTATGTTTATCAGGCTGACAATTGAGGTAATGGTCTCCCTGTCAAGCCGGTATAGTGTGTGTATTTGGCTTCGGGTCAGGTTCCAGGGCGTTGCCCTGATACTAGGTATTGGTGGCTGCCTGCGGGGTGCTGCCTGCTGTTCCTTGATGTTCTGCATGGCCCTTTGTTTCCTCATTCGCCCCCTGTACCTCTGCTGCCTCCTCTGCCTCTCTGCTGCTTCCTCTTCTATCCCTCCTTGCAGGGCCCCCAGCCCAAGTGCTGCTACTGGAACTGCCAGCATGGTTGTGTTGGGAGGGGGGTTGGGTGTCGGTGTGGTCCTTTTATACATTCACTGTGGTCAATGGTGCGCAGCGGGGCTGATTGTGGGCACCTGGGGCCTGTTGCTGCACACCTGCCACTGTGTAATGCCTGGTCCGTGATGCCAGTACTACAGGCGCAGTCTTCACAGTGCTAGCACCATTTTTATGGCAGTGTTTCCATGTACTCAGTACTCGGAATGTGCCCGTATTACCGCCGTGCTGGTGCTTCAGGCACGTCTGGCGGAACATTCTGCTGTTTACCGGATGTGGTAGTGCGATGGCTCTGGGGTTGCAGTAACAGTGTTTCTGCAATCGCGACTCGTGATGTCACAGGTTTCCCCCTTTCTCACCTGTTTTCGTTGTCTGATGACTTCTTTAGGAGGGGTCTTCTTTCGTATGGTTCGGGTCTTATACAAGCCCACTCGGACGTCCAAGGCTTCCAGTGTTCGTTCAGCTTCGGATCAAGGGAAAACTCCAGGAAATTCAGAAAAAGGATATGAAGCACACGGAGGCGGTGCAGGGGTTCCAGGAAGGGCTGGATAAGAAGGAGGGAAGGTAAATTGGAAGAAGGGGTTCCAGGAACCAGGAAACAACAGAATAATACAAGGGGGAGTACGGAGCACACGTCCGGTCACAGCTAACAGCAGCGTTGAGACGCGTGGAGCCGCGGGGGTGTAGCCTCTTTATAGAGTATGCTGCATAGAACGTGAAGCCTGGTGAGCAGCATTCTGAGCTTGCAGCCATGTTGGTATTATTATGGAGTGTAATCCCCGACGTGTCAGGGACCAGGAGGCCCAGAAAGGGCGAGTTTGATGGTTCATGACAGCATGCCTCCTCCGAAAACCCGTCCCGCCGGGTTTGCCCGGGTGTATGAGATGGAACCTTCTGAGTAACCTGGAGGTATTTAAGTTTGAGATAGGTTCCCAAGTGCGTTCACTGGGGGGATATCCTTTCCATTCCACCAGGTACTGGAGTTGGCCACGTCTATATCTGGAATCACAAATTCTGGAGACTTCATACTCCAGTTGGTCATTGACGAGCACTGGGTTAGGCCAGAGGTTATTTCGAGAGGTCTGGACGTATGGCTTTATTAAGGATGTATGAAAGACTGGGTGGATTTTCTTCCAGGAGTCTGGTAATTTGAGTCGAAAGGCCACTGGGTTGATGATTTCCTTTATAGGGAAAGGCCCATAATACCGGGGAGCCAATTTATTTGGTTGTAGATGTCGTGGCAGTAGCTTCGAGGATAGCCATACTTTATCCCCTATTGTGTTGGAAGGGCTCTGTCTTCTTTTAGAGTCCGCATACAGCTTGGTCTGGGTCCTGGCCTTCTCTAATTGTTCTTTGGCCTCTCTTTGTACATTAATGAGTGTTTCAATCCAGGAGTCGACTGTAGGAACTGGTGTAGGATGTGGAAGGACAGAAGGTAGAACCGAAGGGTGGAATCCTTGGCTACAGAAAAAAGGGCTGGTCTTAACGGCCGAGTGATCCGAATTATTATAAGCGAATTCAGCCACTGGTATTAAAAGGGACCAATCGTCCTGGACCTTGGTAGTGAAGCAGTGGTCGAAGTGAGCGGGAGGGGTGGGGAGCGGTGCTCCTCTACTTTTTTAAATGACCTTTTACAACCCCTATACTTTTATTTTAAAAAGAAACCGTTCCGGAATGGTTTCGTTTTAAAATAAAAGTGTAGGAAGAAGTTGAAACCTTCACTTTCAATGCAATACACTGAACGTTCCCTTAAACAGCAGGTGCAAATGTTTGGGGGGTGTATTGTGTGTGGGAGGGGTCGTGACGATGGGGTGTGTGGGGACTGGGTGCAGGCCAGCAGGGAACATAGTTCCACTACTTCTTTTCGTACACTTTGACCACTGTAGTGAAGCAACGGAGATATTGTTCCAAGGTTTGGTTAATCGGCTCTGTAGCTCTGTTGGTTTGGGGATGATAACCTGAGGAGAGGGCACGTTGACTTCCTAGTATCCGGCAAAGGTGTTTCCAGAACTGAGAAATGTATTGAGGCCCTCTGTCCGATATGATCTTGGAAGGGAGTCCATATAGTCGGAATATGTGTTCCAGGAAAATTCCAGCAAGTTCTGACGAGGATGGCAGTTTATACAGGGGTGTAAAATGAGCCACATGAGTGAACAAGTCAATGGTGACCATGATGGTTGTGTATCCCCTGGAAGGTGGTAATTCCACAATGAAGTCTGTAGCTATGAATTCCCAAGGCCTTGTTGGTAGTGGAGGTTGATGTAGTAGACCCACCGGTCTTTTGTTGTCGTGTTTGTTTTGATTACAGACAGAGCATGCCTGAACGTACAGTTGTACGTCAGCTTTCATTCCGGGCCACCAAAATTGCCTTTGTATTAGTCGAAGGGTATTGGTAATACCACGATGTCCGGAGTAAAGGGTATCGTGACAGAGGTTTATTATCCTTTGTTGTAGTTTTTGTGTTGAAATGACCAAGGCATTATCTTTGAACAAGTATCCATGTTTAGTCTTCAGATTCCACTGGTTCTTGCTCGAGATGTCTTTCCAGAGCTCAGAGGATTGAGTTTTCATGCAAACTTCATCTAGGAGACTGATTGTCTGAGTTACAAATATTGTATGGGGAAACATCTTAGGAAATGTTCGGTCTTCAGGGGGTTCATAGTCAGGATGCCGAGACAGGGCGTCAGCGATTATATTTTGTGTTCCAGGAACATGGTGAATCTGGAACTGGTATTGGGCAAAGAAAAAGGCCCAACAGGCCTGACGGCTGTTCCTGCATACCAGGGCCTGTAATACTTGGAGATTTCGATGGTCCGTGCGAACCTGGACAGTATGTTTATCTCCTAGAAGTAAATGACGCCACTCTGTGAAGGCTTGGCGGATGGCTAGCAGTTCCTTTTCTAAAACCGATTAATGAGTTTCACTGGGGGTCAATGTCCGTGAAAGATAGGCAATAGGATGTTCGAGTCCGTCATCGAGTTCCTGTTTCAAAACTGCTCCAATGGCATAGTTAGAGGCGTCTGTTTCCACTAGGAAGGGTCGATTTATATCAGGTTGAGCCAGGATGGGGGCTTGTGTAAACTCTGTTTTCAAGGGTTGGAATGCCTTCTCCTGGACTGATGTCCAATGAAAGGGAGTATCTTTCTTCAAAAAGGCAATAATTGGTTGAACAATCTCGGAGAAGGATGGTGTGAACTTACGATAGAAATTAGCTAGGCCCAGGAAAGACTGGATCTGTTTTACGGTGGTCGGAGTTGGCCAGGATAGTATGGCCTTAACCTTGGATTGATTCATTCCTATGTCGTCTGGGCTAAGGACAAATCCTAGATAGTGAACAGTGGAAACATGAAAAAGGCACTTCTCGGGTTTTGCTAGGAGCTTGTGTTCATGAAGCCGTTGTAATACTGCCTTAACATGTCCTTCATGCTTGAGAGGATCCTTAGAGAATATCAAAATATCGTCCAGGTAGACGATGACGAAAAGAAACAGCATATCCGAAAACACCCGATCCATAAAGTGTTGGAAGATCGCCGGAGCATTAGCGAGTCCAAAGGGCATAACCAAGTATTCATAATGACCAAAGGGAGTTCTGAAGGCTGTCTTCCATTCGTCTCCTTCCCTAATACGGATCAGATGGTAGGCACCCGTGAGATCCAATTTGGTGAATATTATGGCTCCTCTTACGGCTTCCAGGATATCTGAGATCAAGGGTAATGGATAACGATCTTTAAGGGTGCACTGATTTAGACCTTGATAATCAAGACAAGGTTTGAGCTCCTTGGTGTCTTTCTTAGGAACAAAAAATAGTGAAGCTCCGGCTGGAGACTTGGATGGGCGTATGGTGCCGTTTTCTAGGTTAGTATCTAGGTATTCACGAAGGGCCTTTTTCTCGGGTTCAGACAGAATAAACATCCTTCCAAAGGGAATCACAGCTGAAGGTTCGGTTTCAATAGCACAGTCTTCCGGCCTATGGGGTGGTAAGGCTTGGACAATAGCAGAAGAGAACACATCGACGTATTCCTGGTAGGCTTTAGGAACCTGGACGGTGTTGGAGACCGTAAGAGGACCTTGCTGGGTTGTTGAACGTTCTTCCGATGGTGTCGGAGAAAGATCCAGGAGTAGACAATGAGATACGCAAAATTCGGAACCTAGGAACAGGGAACCTGCTGTCCAATTGATGTATGAATTGTGTTTTTGTAGCCAGATTTTATGATGTCAAACTTTATCTTCTCTCGATGATGGTTTATTGCATGCTCAATTTCCTTGGTCTGAAGGGTTATAGGTCCAGAAGAGAGGGGTCTCCCATCAATTGCTTCTATGGGTTGCAAGGTGTTCCGGAATTCGTAGGGAATATGATGTTTAAGGACCCATTCTTGATCTATGAATATTCCCATGGCCCCTCAGTCCACTAATGCCAGAATGGGGTAGGTTTCCTTCTTGGATGGCGATAGAAAGGCCTGTAAAATTACCAGAGTTTTGTCCAGGAGAGTTCAAGGATGGTATAGATGTGGAGCCTACATCTCTCACCCGAAACTGAGCTCCATCTGGGATTGGGAGCTGGCGTTTCCCGAACGCCGCAGAGGGGCTATTGGGCATTCTCTGACTAAATGCTTGTCCGAGGCACAGTACTGCATAAGCCAGTATGGATCCTTCGCAACCTTTCTTGGGGGGATATGGGTCCATGGAAGGCCCCTAGTTGCATGGGTTCAGGTTCGTTTGTAGGAACAGAAGCATCTTCGGATTTCTCTAAGGGGTTCTTCTGGAGGGGTGACTTGGTCTTCCTTTTCTCTGCCTTCCTTTCCTGGATGCGAAAATCAATCTGTAGAGGAAGATCCATAAGTTCCTGGTAAGAACTTGGACGTGCCACCCTGGCTAATTCATCCTTGATATCTTCATTTAGCCCTCTTCGAAAGAGAGTGAAGCAAGCTTCAGGAAGCCAACCCGCTTCTTTAGCCAGTTGCTTGAATCGAGTCACATAAGTGAGCATGTCCTGAGAGCCTTGCTGGAAATCAAGTAAATGTTCTTGAGCACTAAAGACCTGTTCTGGGCGGTCAAACATGGTTTTAAGGGCTTGAATGAATCTGTCATAATCATCCAAGAGGGCATCTCCGGAATTAACTAATGGTGTGTCCCAGGCTAATGCATTTCCGGAAAGGTGTGAAATAATAAAGCCCACTTTGGCCCTGGGGGTGGAGAAATAATAAGGTTTAACGGTAAAGTGGACCAAACAAGAATCCAGGAATCCACAGAGGGTTTTTGCAGAGCCAACATATTTCTCAACAATGCCGCCCAATAGCACACTGTCTTTTGTGCAGAGTCGCGGGATAGCACCAATTGCTTTAACGCGGCGTTCGCAGCTTTCAGGTTCTGCACTTCGGTCGTTAGTTCCTGAATGCCGCGCATAAGATCCTGGATGGCCGCCTCCATGTCTGTATCGACTTCGGTCAGGTGGCATCTCAATCTGTCACAGGTATCCCCCTTTCTCACCTGTTTTCGTTGTCTGATGACTTCTTTAGGAGGAGTCTTCTTTCGTATGGTTCGGGTCTTATACACGCCCGCTCGGCCGTCCTCGGCTTCCAGTGTTCGTTCAGCTTCGATGTCTGGGATCAAGGGAAAACTCCAGGAAATTCAGAAAAAGGATATGGAGCACATGGAGGCAATGCAGGGGATCCGGGAAGGGCTGGATAAGAAGGAGGGAAGGTAGATTGGAAGAAGGGGTTCCAGGAACCAGGAAACAACAGAATAATACAAGGGGGAGTATGGAACACACGTCCGGTCACAGCTAACAGCAGCGTTGAGACGCGCTGGGCCATTGGGGTGTGGCCTCTTTATAGAGTACGCTGCGTAGAACGTGAAGACTGGTGAGCAGCGATCTGAGCTTGCAGCCATGTTGGTAGTATTATGAAGTGTAATCCCCGACGTGTCAGGGCCCAGAAAGGGCAAGTTCGATGGTTCATGACACGTGATGTGCTGGTCTGGAAAATGGTGCCGGTATGGTGCTTCTGGCACCACTCTTTCCGGACCGGCATGCTTGTAATGGGGCCCATTGTCTCTCTCTTTTTCTGTCTTAGTACTGGATGGTCTTAAAGGACCTGGTGTAGGTTAGGTCTTTTGATCTGCAGCAGATTTAATCCTCTTTTCTACAATACCCAACACAATGTGTTGTGCTCTTTACATCTCTACTGGAAACCATCTAGGGGAGTCTTTCAGAATGCTACCTGGTTGGTTCTTTATGCCTAGTAAGTCCTGTATTCACTCAAAGGTCAATTCCTGCTCCTGAATGTTTTCCTGGGAGTCACTTACTTCTACCCCTGCCTTGTTCTTGAGTACCCATTGTCTGAGTTTATGAAAGTGATACTTCAGCAGCAGATATCCTGGTGACTGGATTGTATAGCCATGCTTTGCTAACTCAGTTGGATAACAAAGTCCATTTGGGACCCATACTAAAAAGCATTGTAGAGAAGCCTGAATTCTTGTTGGGAATTTGCAATGTAAGTGGTATTCTTTTGGTGACTTTGATAAAACAAGCACCAAAAAATCCCTTTTAGCTTTATACTTGGTGTCGTTACATATGAGTATAACATTTCAGTTGGCAGTGAATCTTTAGTTTGGGGCTGTTGGAATATTCCCTTGGAGTTAAGCCAAAGATGAAAGTGCTCAACACAGAGATAAGGAATATAAACATCTTCCAGCATCAACGTAGTCTGTACAGCACCAACTATATTAATTGCCCCATCCATTATCTGCCCCTTCAATGCACCAGGTTGTAGGGGTATCTCTGTGCATGCTTCTGCACATTTCTTTAAAGCTCTCATTATTACTACAGTACGTCCACCATTGTGGTTGAAATGAACTAGGGTTCAATAACTCTCCTACTTACGAATCAGTAAATTAGTGCTTTGGCACTGATCTCTACAATGCAGCACTTCCACTCTAGCAGTAGAAACGGTGAGTTAATATACAGTGCTTGAAGCCTAGTTTCGGATATGTTTATTCTGCCGTTGCAGTCCTTATCTACATTTCTCAGTGTGTCTTTTTATATGTGATTGTATTGTCTCAAGAATCTGGATGGGCCCTTCTGAGGTTTGTATTGAAACAGGCAGAAAACCCTGTGTTGACCAGATCTTCACTCAGTCAAGGGGAAGGATATATTATTTAAACTTTAGAATGTTTAATGTTTAATGTTGACAGCCAGACATCTAAAACACTGTTCTTCACTAATGTATAGACCCAGCTGACTCATTAATGTTTTAACGCTGCTGCTTGGAGTGCACATTTCCTGGCACGCTAATGTGTTTATCTGTGTCCTCTTTGCAGCCCTGCTATGCGGTAATGGCTAAGGCTATAAGGTGGGAGGCATATATTTACACTTATTACAAGACTATGGGCACTATCACAGCCTTCGCAGTATCCTGGCAGTAATTCCGCGGGATACCACCAACGCAAATAGCGTTACTGCTAATCGTTCTGGCAATATTTGCGCCAGATTACGAGTAGTGGTAAGTCTGCAATTGCCAATTTTTTAAGAGTCAATAGGACTCTGAGTTACTGTCTCATTTAAGGGCTACCGCCCAACTCGTGTTGAGACCCTATATTAAGATTAGCTGACTTTATTCCAGCCCCACGTTGGGCACCAAGCTGTCATGTTTTCTATTTAGAAAATACTGGCTAGCAGAGGAAATACTGCCTTCAACTGGGATACGAGAATATCCCCATCTATAACTCAGTTACAGACGAAAGCTAGCATCCTCTCTAAAAGACAGGCAGCATAGACTAGAGAACCCAGATGTAAACATACATCTCTGCCTGGAAGCGCAATCGTATTATGCTTACAATCAGCTCATGTTTATTTTACATTCGTTCTTGAAACCAGTCAGCATCCTGTTATATATTACTCATAAGAGACATCATTTTAGCCCACCTTTAGCACAATAATTCAACCCTGGAAGGCACTGTTCATTCCTACAGTCCTTACATGTTGTGGTACCTCAGTGCATTAAAAAAGTGAACCACACATACTAGAAAATATGGACAATATGGCATTCATTTTACTGACTGCAGCATTTCAATCAACTGGAATATGAACTCAAGAAAATGTGTTATTATCTTTGTATTTTGAATACATTTTATTATAGAATTATCAAAACCAAAAGCCACTTAACCAAGACCAAAAGAACATTTCAATTCAGTTATTTCTATCACAGCATTTAAAACACTTAAGCACACATATTAAGCTTATAGCTTTCCCTTCTTCTAAGGATAGTTGCTAATTCAATAACACTAATCATGTCTGAGTCAAACACCAGGATATTATGCAAGACGCTTGTATATCCTATATGGTGAATGATCTAAACCATAGATCACTTTCATAGTGTGTAGTACAATACTAAAATACACTTTATTTGAGAACAGGTGGTAAGTTAATACCACATGGTAACTGTTCTCCTACAAATCATTTAGCATAATTCAGAAGACATTTGCAATCACTTGTGTACCTAAAGCATCATAAATTAATGACAAAGCTGTGTAAGATATACTAGTTCAGATGTGTTCAGCAACTACACAAATCAGATTAAATGCAAAAAGCAGTTAATATGTAAGGCATTACATGCATTCATTAAAACATAGCGATAGCCTCAGCCATGGATGCTTGAAGCATCTCTCTCTATTATAGATCTTCAGAAATGCAAGAAAGCAGATTTCCAATGCAAAATACATCTAATGCAAATCCTTGCATATAGTTAATCCTTTGAATGCTAGTATATATTTCCAGGAAATATGTAAATAATTAGACATGTTATGGTCCTTTATCAATTCAAAAGTTTTTCTAAAAGCCAAGACTTAACAGGTAATTTGTGCGCCCATAGCAAAAGTCACCCTCAGGGGCACTGTCTGTGGACAGAGCCCTCTTTGGACTGTTTTTCCTAGGATGGCCTCTCGCGGGGCAGTCCTTGTCCAATCTGCATGCCTCTCCCGCCAACCTCCTGAATGAAGTCTGCTGGCTACCTTTATACCTACTGCGGTATGGAAATCCCCTAAAGCTGGATCTGTGATGGGCTGTGGCAGTTAGCTGGATGGTGGCTACCCAATGCAATCATATGTGGCAGTGCCCTGCTTGTCACACCCCAATTACAATAAATGCTGGTGCAATTTGTAGGTTTGTTGTGTGTTTGGGCTCACCTCAGGACTGACCAATAAAAATGACAAAAGTAGTAGAAAAAGGAGTGTACGCAGACAAGAAGTAACGCAGGTTTATTCAGGGCCCAGATACAGCTGGGACAGCTTTATTCAAACAGACCGCGGAACAGAAACTCCCCTAAATCTAAGACTTTTATAACATTGAGCTAATTAACATTAGTAACTTTGCAACATGAAAAAATCTCTCCACACCAAGCTGATTGGTGCTTGCACATTATACCCTTATAGAAAAACATACATTATGTTCTGTAATTGGGTCCACAAACCTTCGCACACCGCCCTAGATTATAATATGTAACATCACAATCCAACCCCTACTTCACACATTATAATGACTATTCATTGAAACATTTGAGAAGACCAGCGGAACTTTATTCATCTGTCCCAGTCATCTCATCTAAGTTCTCATGAGAAACGCTCCCTACCATGCCACTTTCAGAGCCTTGAACCACGGACATACTGCTATATAAAAGTTGCATGTTAAGAACTCTTTGACCTTAGTGAAATGTACTAAGGGGCAATTTGAAACTGCTGTGATTCTTCTGACTCCATCTAGAAATTGTGTTTTGCAAATCATTTTAAATTTTAAAATGGTTATGCTCTCTTTGCCTGTCAGAGTGACCCATGGGTCCTAATCTGTGATCTCGAAAGAAACTTGCATTTTTATTACATTATTCCCCTTTTTATTGATCTATCAACAACTGACTCTTTTTATGCCGCCCGTTCCCTTTCTACTACTTTACCTTTGTTAATCCACATTTTTTCCAATCGTGTCATGTCTTCCCCAATCTCCTCTCAACCATCCAGAGATTCGGCCACCCATATGCACCCTGTTCCATCCTTTAGGGAGGCCAAAGAAGTAAGCAAGAACGAAAGAAATAAAGTCAGCAAGCGGAAAATACAGCTAAACAGAAAGAAAGGCAAAAAGCTCTGTGCTTAGCGTAGACATGGCAGAAAAATAAGCACTTGACCAGAGAGAAACGAGAACAGATGTAAGCAGTAG
Source organism: Ambystoma mexicanum (assembly GCF_040938575.1). Lineage (NCBI taxonomy): Eukaryota > Metazoa > Chordata > Amphibia > Caudata > Ambystomatidae > Ambystoma > Ambystoma mexicanum. Next base: position 157,244,027 of record NC_090935.1, on the reverse strand, counting down.
TCAAAGACAAAGACACACCACCTGAAGGATAGAGAGGGAGAGAGAACGAAGTACCGTGCACTGAAGGGAAACAGCACAGAACGCGGGAAGCGGGTAATTGACAAGAATTGAAACACTGAACTGGTAAGGAGAGAGAGAGCGTGCCGGTGGGACGTGAGTGCAAGATGAGACTCGCGACTGGCTACCTAGGAAGGAAGCACAGCACAAAGCAACAATACAAAGAAGGACAAGCAGGGAAGGGCTCGGCCGGGACCGAGTGAAGAAGGAAGCCGAAGTGTGAAGAAGGAAGCTGAAGGCAATTCACAATAGTAAGCGAGTGGACAGTAAACAAACATGCGCTTAGACTGCTAGAGTCGCAATGCCCCGAGAGGCGTGGCTGAGTATTAATGAAAGGAAACAAAGTGGAAAGACTAGAATGCTGCTGAATAATGTGGTGGCATGTTAATGGCGGAAGAGCTACTTGGACCAGATCTTCCAAGAATTGATCCCCATGACAACCTGCTCCGGAGGGCCCCCAAGTGCTCTCATCACCTCCTTATTTGCATTCAAACCCTTTGCTGTTGAATTTGCCAACTGTAGCAGCTGATACCTAGTTAGCTGCAGGAACTTTGCTTTAGTGGCAGCCTGGACACCTGCGAACAGTAGTGAGGTAAAAGAAATTGCAGCCATGCAGAATAGTCTGAATTCATCAGGGATAGCAGCCAAGTATTCCATACTTTTCTCCGAAAAATTATTGTTTGCCCGCTTCTTCCTTCTTATTGATTTTCGTTCCTCCTCTTGCTGTGACATTTTCCCCTGCAAAGCCATCTTCATGGTAGTGCTATTTCGAGGCACCACTGTGCAAAGTGACAAGAGCACAAACACCACTCCAGTCAGGTGGAAACTGGGCATAAGCCTTCGATCCACAGGCCCACCATATGTCTATCACCATGGCAGTCACCTGCATCAGCGCTGAATTCCGCATCACTTTGGTGCATCCAGGGTTAGTTCCCAGGTAGATAGACCCACAAGACCTGAAACATAGAGGGGATTGTGTAAAGCTCTTAATGTCAACTAGTTGATTCTTTTCATGAAACCAAGTTAATGCGTGTTCATATTTTCCCCAGATTGCCCTGCAACTATCATTCACCATGGCAGCTACGTTTTGTTCAAAACCTACCAAACCCTCAGCACGACATTGCATTATTCCCCTCTCCCATTTGTCCCCATACCACAATGCTCCCATTATCCTCATTAATTGGCTTGTATGACACCAGGGTATGCTTTGTCCTTCATTGCTTGCGGACCATAATCTCTTTTGTTCTCTTATTTGTAATTCCCCTGGTTTAGGACCTTCGGTCACATATTTTACTACCTTATGCCAGATTCCTCATTTTCAATCATTTTTGTTAATTTCACGAAATTGTCTTCAAAAACCTTTTCCCCTTCATCCACCCACTGAACCATTACCTTTTTTTCCCTGGAATAAACTTCTATACTAAGAAAACCGAACCTTGCCCTCCTTCTCAAAATGACAAATGTGTTATTATTATTATAGGTATTGTTCTAACGAGGCATTCAGTCTCTCCGTTTGTCCATTCATCTGGGGGTGAAATCCTGACGATAATGCCCTTTGTATTCCCAGTTTGGTGCAGAGAGTCTTCCAAAAACACGAGGTGTACTGGCTATCTCGGCGGATATTATCTTGGCCAGGAGGCCATGCAGAAGGAATATGTCCTGGATGAAAATTGTGGCTATTTCGGCCGCGGTGGGTACACCAGGCAGAGGGGTAAAATCAGCCATCTTGGTAAATGTATCTACGGTAACCATTATGCATGTACATCCCTCCGAAGGTGGTAATTCGACTATAAAGTCTGTGGTTATAGTGTTCCAAGGTCTCACAGGAACAGGGTTGTGTTGTAATAGACCTACTGGTTTCCTGGTATCGTACTTGGACCTACAGCAGATGGGACAAGACCGTACATAACTCTTGGCCTCTTTCTGCATTCCCGACCACCAAAAATGTCATTGGAGTAGATCTGTGGTGTTAGTGACCCCACGGTGTCCTGCCACAGAACTGTCGTGACACCATTGAAGGACCTTTTGTCTAGTAGACGAATCAGGCAAAAACAACCTCTGATTAAGAAAAAGTAAACTGTCTTTGCGGGTAATCGAGTCCTGGGTGGATACAGAGGGAAAGAGGGGACTGGAGATAGTAGCTTCCCTTACTTCTTGAAGAAAGGATGAGACTAGACTGATCACCTGTTTAGGGTCAAACATGTTTTCGGGTGTGTTATCTGGGATGGTTCCTGAGACTGGTACTCGTGAGAGAGCATCTGCCAGAACATTCCTTCTCCCAGGTAGGTAAGTGATGGTAAAATCGTATTGGGTGAAAAAATGTGCCCACCTGGCCTGTCTGGAGTTCACACACTCCATCTGCTGTAACACTTTTAAGTTCTTGTGATCTGTTCTAATGGTGAATGGATGGGTGGGCCCTTGGAGTAGATTGAGCCATTCTTCACATGCCATCTTAATCGCCAGTAATTCTTTTTCAAGAATGGAGTAGTTCTTTTGGCTGGGCGTCAATGTCTTTGAAAGGTAGGCTACCGGATGTTCCAAGCCATTATGTTCTTGCAAGAGAACGGCTCCCAGAGCAGCCGCGGAAGCATCCGTCTCTACAATGAATGGCAGGGTCTGGTCAGGTTGTTGCAAGACGGGTGCAGAACAAAAGGCGTGCTTGAGCTGTTCAAAGGCTTGATTGGCTTGTTCTGTCCAGACAAATGGGTTTGCATTCTTTTTTAGGAGGGTAGTGATGGACAAAACAATCCTGGAAAATCCCGAAATGAACTTTCGATAGAAATTACTTAGCCCTAAGAATCTCTGAATATCCTTTACAGAGGTAGGTCCCGGCCACTCCAAGATTGCAGTGACCTTCCCAGGGTCCATCAGTATGCCCACACGGGACAATAGAAAACCCAGGTATGGGACTGTGGATGCTTGAAAAATTCACTTGTTAGGGTTGACTAAGAGGTGGTGTTCTTTTAGTCGTTGGACCACCTGTCGGAGATGGAAACGGTGATCAGCCTCTGAGGTGGAAAAGACCAAGATATCATCGAGGTAAACAATGGTATTGTGGAACAGGAGGTCAGAGAATATACGGTCCATAAATCTCTGGAACACCGCTGGGGCGTTAACCAGGCCAAACGGCATGACCCGATATTCAAAAAGCCCGTACGGGTTACGAAAAGCAGTCTTCCACTCATCCCCCACACGGACCCGTAAGAGATGGTATGCTCTTCGGAGATCTAATTTGGAGAAGATCACTGCTCCTTGTACCGCTTCTAATATGTCCTTTATTAGTGGCATGGGATATCGGTCCCGAATGGTGACACTGTTGAGACCGCGGAAGTCGATGCAAGGACGGAGCTCTTGGGAGTCCTTCTTAGGAACAAAAAATAAAGAAGCCCCAGCTGGGGAACGAGATGGTTGTATCAGGCCATTCTGAAGGTTTTCGTCCAAATATTTCTGTAAGACTTCCTTTTCCTTGAGTGAGAGGGAAAACATCCTCCCAAATGGAACTAGTGGGTCTGGTATGAGATCGATGGCGCAATCCTCCGGCCGTTGCAGGGGTAAAGCTTGCGGACCCTCACTGCTGAATACCTCCATATATTCTACTAAAAAAGCAGGAATGGGAAGAATTTCTGAAGATGTTCGAACTTTGGGCTCCGCCGTGGTTGTTTCAACAGTAGCATTACTCTTCTTCTGAAGGCATGTCTGATTGCAGTAGTCAGAGGTGAAAGCCATCTGATTTTTCATCCAGTCTATGGCCGGGTTATGTTTCCTGAGCCAAGTTATGCCCAGAATGACAGGAAAATGTTCCGCCTTGATGAGATCGAATTGGATGGTTTCTGCATGATGTGTTACCGTCATAACGAAAGGAGTGGTGGAGTGAGTGATTAGACCAGAACACAAAGGTTTACCGTCCACTCCCTCCACCTTTTGGTTTTCATCTTTTTTCCAGGGTTTCAATTCCCATCCTTTTTGCCCAGGAAATGTCCATGAAACAACCAGCTGCTCCACAGTCTGCTAAGGCTAATACATCGATCTTCTCTTTCTTGGATAGGAGCTGGATACCAATCACCATAAGCTGGTTGTCATCTGACGGCAGTGTTGTGGTTACTGACAGGGGCACATAGTGGCTTATTGATGTACCTCTGAGACTTGCCCCTTCTAGTTCTGAGGGCGGTTGTTTCCCGGATGTCTGGGAGGTATTAGAGGACAGTCCCGCAGTATGTGCTTTTCGGAACCACAGTACATGCAAAGGTTTTATCCTGTCTCCTCTTTCTTTCTTCAGCACTTAAAGGGCCTCTCATGGTTCCTATCTGCATAGGTTCATCATTGACAGTGGAAGGGGAGGAGGAGCTTGGAGCAGGGGACTCTAACCGAATTGAAATCCCTCGGTTCTTTTGACGCTCTGAACTTCTTTCACTTAGACGGAAATCAATCTGGAGCACTGTAGAAATTAAGTCGGAAAGGGTTGCAGGTCTTGGAGATCGAGCCAGCTCATCTTTGAGTTCTTCTCTAAGCCCTCTGTGAAATATAGCATATTGTGCAGAGTCCGGCCAACCTGTTTCTGTGGCTACTTGTTTGAATTGAGCGATGTAGGTTAGTAGATCCGCGGTACTCTGTCGTATGTCCAGTAGTTCTTCACTAGCTACTTGGGCTGCTTCCTGTCTTTCAAAGGTAGCCTTGAACTCAGCAGTGAAGGCGCCATAGTCCTGAAGTAAGTGACTACCGCTGTTGACCAGAGGGGCTGCCCAAGCTAATGCGTTGCCTGTAAGGTTCGAAATCAGAAAACCTATGCGGGCCTGATCTGTGGCATAAGTCTGAGGGCGGAAGGTAAAGTGTATGATACAGGCTTCCATAAAGTCCTCAAATTTCCATGGGGACCCATCAAACTTTCCGGACGTAAGAGGCATTGGGGGTAACTCTGTACGCTGTTGCTCTCGAGCGGGCCACTGCCTGTCGAAGACTGGCATTTTCGTTCTTCAGACCCTGGACCTCTTGGGTTAAGTTCTGTACAGCGTTTACTGCCTCTTGTAGCTGTTCTGCTGAAGCCATTGTGATACTTTCTTGGTGGCGTTGCAAACTCTCACAATGATCAGAATTGGTATCTGGGATTGGGTCTGCACCGTACCCTACAATGCTAATGGGATCAATTTCCCCCTCCTCCTCCTCCTCACCTGTATCAGTAGTGGTGTCTTTACTCCGTTTTCCCTTTTTCTTCTTGTCTTTGTGTCTTCTGTCGAAGAGATAGGGTCTCCCTCGGTTAGAAGCCACTCTGCTGCCTATAAGATGACGGCACGCACGAGGGGCCCCTTTCGTTGGAGTCCATAAAGAGGAAAAAGCCCATGGGCAGAAAAAACCTCTTGGAGCTTGTATAGTCGAGGACAGCGGGTGGAAGAATGTGACAAGGATCCAATGTTCCAGTAAACAGCAGGACTAGCAGATGAATAGAACGGTGGCCAAGGTCTCTAGTAAACAGGTTCTATCAGGCAGGTAGATAGAGTCAAAGGAGGGCACTAGCAGGACGTGACAAACCCAGTGAATCACTCCGGTAGAAGTTAGAGCGGTAGTAGCCGGAGTGGGAAACACGGAACAGACCGAAGGGAAACAGGAAGGCAGAAATTGAACGGAAAGGCAAAAAATAGAGAAAGAGAATAAGGAGAGCGTGTGAGAGCGAAGCCAAACGGAGCCGGCACGGGCCGGTCCGAGACAGAGAAAGAAACAGCAAAGCAAAGGGGAGACGAGAAAACAAGGAAGCGGAAGACAAGAAGCGAAACTACAGGGAAGAGCAGGAAGCGAGTGTCAGACTCACGAAAGAAAGCCTAGTGAGTTGCAACGCAACGCCGGACAGGAAAGGGAGGGGCTAAATGCAAGATGCAGAAAGAAAGACTAGACCCACAACCAAACCAGGAAGAGAGAGAGAGCCCTACCGGCGATACAGTCGCCTGCTGGGCCATAGACGCCAGGTGAAACGGCACGTGACACTTACCCACGTTGAGCACCAAGGGGTCTAGAGAGTTTCCTAAAAAGTATAGGTGGATGGCACAGTTCTTTCAGTCTTGTACACTTTGGCTTACTGGTACAATTTGACAGTTCAGGCTTAGGCTTCAAGCTTTTGGTAGTTCCATCAGTTCCTTAGGCTTCATCCGCCGTGTCATAAATACACAGTTCCACTTTTGACCCTTACTGTACAGGCTTCCCTCTGTCAGGCTCGAGCCTGTCTTTGACTTTTTGTGGGGGGGTTCCCTTCCCCACGTTTTGTCTCAGGTGTCATTTCCATGGTCGAAGACTTTCGAAACTACAGGATTTTACATAGACCTCTGCATGACCACTTCCACCTCTCTTTCAATTATTCTACAATCCACAATCTTCCTCCTCTTACAACACCAATGCCTCTTGGTACTTGTAGTTTCTTATTCTCTTTGGTTTGCCTTCTTGGCATCTTTCATAATTCATATATTTTGCTCTCTCGGCATATCCAGAGTTCACATACTTTGCTTTTTATTCATTCAACTTTCTTTCGGGATTGCAATTGCTTTCTTGCCTTTGATTCCCAATCAACTCAGGAGATTTTCGAATGTGCGATTTCGCCTCACAGGTCCACTCTGTTACTTTGTATCGATTCATCTTACAATTCAGCAATTGTCCTTTCCATGACATGTTTTATCGGCATATGCGCAACCTTCAACGTTTAAGTTACAGTTACTTTTGCTTTTAACACAAACCAGACTGTTGCCCTCGATAATTTACCAGTTGTGTTACTTAGTCTTCTTTCATCAACGCTCTTCGTGCAGCAGTCAAGGCTGTTTCCAACGCCTCCTCTGCTCATCCCCAACTCTGTCATTCACCTGGGTGGGTCGCGGACTGTTTGCTTTGCTAGTACCTTGACGATTTCTATCTTCTGCTCACCCAGTTGCAGTCTTGGAACGCTTACGGTTTCCCAAAAGTGGGGGATTCTTGCCTGGTTCTCTCTCAATCTTCGTAACTACAGATCAGCCCCTTGGCCGTCTGACTTCCATCGCCTTGTTCGCATCAGCCCTGAAAGAGCTGTTCCTTCTCGTACCCAGCCTCACTCACAGTGTGCCTGTGCGCACCACCTTTTATTTGTCTGAACAGGAGTGTTAACAAGTGGCAGGTGTATATTGTTAGGATTACATGCCTGACTCTGCCTGGCCTCATTACAGGGACAGAGCCAGTGCAAGTCAGTGGATATAATCTGCCTTACCTTATTCCTCATCTTCCTTGGCTTAGTAGTGTTGCCAATGTAACGTGGGGTGGAATTATGGGAGCTGTAGTTTCCCATAAAATAAGCAGGAATAGGGGATAGGGGTTAGGTTGGTTGTGGAAATAGTGCGATACCATGTCTCACACCAGGTGTTTCTCCCCCACTCCCTGAGGACCCACTACCCAAGTGATCCTCCCTCGCTTGTCCACCCCCAGGGTTAGGATGGAAAAGCGATGGCCCTTTCCTGAGCACCTGTGTACGAGATCCCCAGGGACTACCTTGTGAAACACCCTCTGGTTATTCATAGGTAGAAAAGGCTTAGGCACTCCTATCAAATTTTGGCTGAGAGAGCAGACATGGCAAGTGCCATTTGCCCTTTATCTCCCCACCTCGTCATACCAAACATTTTCAGTTGATGAATCTGAATCTCCTGCAGTGCCATGATGAAAGCCTTCCTTTTTTCCCTATTAATACTTTCATTCAATTGTGTTCCACTGTTTTTCTCTTAAAACCAAATAGATCAAAAGCATTAATCCTATACTAAAACATATTAATATCATCACATCCAAAACACTGAAAACATCAGTTTCTTCTTCATTAAAACATTTTCATCATTTTCTTTTGCTGGTTTTCGATATAATCTAAAGGCTTAGAGAAATCTTAAAGAAATCTCCCATATACTTCCCATCATGTTGTGCTTGGGGAAATGGAGTTCTTTGCGCACGTCAGTGATTTGGACCCATCCTCACCGCCCTTCCATTTTCACTGCTGTCGGTGTCGAATAGATCACGGTATGCGGGCCAGTGAGGCCCTCCTCCTTCCATTTACAAACGTTATTCTTTATGATTATCTTCTCCCTGTGTAAAGAGGTGCTGCTTGTGGACATTTTTTCTGATTGTCCGGTTTGAGGTTTGGCCTTTTCTGCAAGGATATGTATCAAAGGGACTTTGTAATTTCTTTGAGATACGTATCAAATTGCTCCCCCAAGAAGAAGAATGTGCATCAGAGATTGTAAGTGACGGCAGAATAGGCACATGCATTCTCGGACATGTAACAATCTCATGAGGCGTTAAGTGATGATCTCCTCCAGGCGTATTGCGCATGCAAATAAAGCAAAAGGCAAGCACTGCACCCAAGATTTTCCAAGCGTTTGCGTAAGCTTTTCTAACCACATTTTTATCCGTCAATTCATCTTTTCTACCAAACCGTTGGCTTGTGGATGATAAAACGTGCATAATTTATGCTTTATCCCCAGGAGTGTTGTTATTTCTTTAATTAAATCATTAGCAAAATGCTGACCATTGTCAAAATTAATTTCATCTGGAATCCCCCACCTTGGGAACACCTCCCTCACAAGAAATTTGGCTGCAGAGAGGGTGTCATTATGGGCACATGGACCAGCCTCAAGCCAACGTGAAAATGGACACACCACTACAAGCAAGTACCTATAAGAGGTACAACTCTCTTGTATATCAACATATTCAATATGCAAGTTCTGGAAGGGGCCTTCCAGTCATGGCAATGTTCCCTGCACAACTCTCAATGTGTGACCTGGCAAATACCTTTGGCATATCGTGCCATTATTCACGAACTCCACAACATTCTCATGCAAATTTGGTACGAACAATTCTTCACTTATCCCTGCAGCCACATGCTCTTTCAGTACATGGGCAGGGTAGTGAAGCTGTTCCAATACTACCTGCAATCATTTCTTTAGCATGACCACTTTTCCTGTGCTATTATGCCGCAATTCCAAATCAGTTGGGGATAAAGAATATCCTCTCCTCTTCCACAACTCTTTCTCATCATCTGATGCTTCTCCCTGCAACTCGGTTATCTGCATTATTGGAGTTGAATTAAAGTTTTCTGGTAATGCATCTTTATCTTTCCTCACTTTTAGTACTACAACTAGGGGTATTTGTTCCTTTTCGCCAGGGAACAGCACATGTGCTCCTTCTGGTAGATATGCTGCTTCTTTTGCTGCTCGGTCTACTCTTTCATTTCCTAATGAAATAAAATCTTGCCCTCCTGTGTGGGCCCTGCACTTTATTAAAGGTAGTTCTACTGGGAGTGGTAACATTTATAATATTTTACTGAGTAATCCTGCATGCTGAACAGGTGTGCCATCACTTCTTTTGAACCCTCTCCTCTCCCATCTTGCAAGTCCTGAGTGCACCATTGAAGTGACATAGGCAGAGTCAGAGAAAATGTTTACTACCTGGCCCTCTACATGTTCAGTGCCTCAATCAAGGCCACCAGTTCTGCTGCCTGTGCAGGGTAGTGGTCTGGTAGTCACGTCTGTGAGTACACTATCAACTTCTCGTCTTTATGTACTCCATGTCTGTGCCCTACCACTGCAGAACCTGAATGCCTTTGTCCTGGAGTATGATCAATGCTGGCGATTCTGTCAATGAAAATCATGTCCCCCCTTCAATCACCTCTTCATTAACCATGGGGTTATCTTCGCTCTTGTCTTTGCACGCTATGCAGTCATGTATGTAATCTCCCTCCTCAATTTCTTCCGCAATTAACTCTGCTGGATTTATAGTCCTACATCTCACCACTTCTATTTCTGGATTTGTCAGTATACCTCATACACTGAGGATCTCTGCGTTGTCAATGTTGATTTTGTTTTATCCAGTATTGTGAATAATGCATGCTCCACATATAAAATTATGGGGCACCCCATAGTTATTGTGGAAGCTTTCTCAATTGCAAATGCAGCAGCAGCAAGTGCCTGCTCACATAGAAAATGTTCCTGCATCACTGCATCTAGCGATCCACTGTAATATGCAAGTGGTTTGTGTCCCTGTCCTTTTTTCTGTGTCATCTGAATGGAAAAAACAGGTGAAACTTCTCTTTGTAATTGGACGTAGCCTGTACTGGTGCATGTGCTAACTCATGTTTTAGTTCATCAAAGCTCTCACCAATTTCCATTGTCCATTTTATGTTTGTTTTGTGTTTCTGAGCTTCTTTTAATGCTTGCAGCAATGGCCTGGTGTAGGTGGAGTAATCGAAAACCCATTCCCTGCAGTAGTTGCATAGGCCCAAGAACTGCTACATCTCTTTCATTGTTTTTGGTTGTGGAGTTTTATGTATGGCCTCTACTCTTTCTGGTGTTATTTCTCTCCTGTCTGCTGACACAATCTGACCCAGGTACACCTTCTTGTTGGCTGTATTCCAATTTCTCTTTGTCCACTTTGTATCCCTTGTCAGCTAGCAAAGTCAGTAGTGTCACTGAGTCCTTTTATACACTCATCTTCTGTCATGTTGCATAGCAATAAGTCATCAACGTACTGTATCACCATACTTACAACATGTAAGTTGCTCAAATCCATTTGTATAACTCTGTTAAAGGTGCTAGGTCCCTCATAGTACCCTTGGGGAATTCTAGTGTGTTCAAACCTGGTCCCGCGATATGTAAACACTGGGTGTAGAGCGGTGGATAAAAATGCGTTCTTCAAATCCACCATGGGGAAATAGTGTGCCTCCACTGGAATGCTGCAAAACATCATTGCAGGATTTGAGACCAATGGATACTCTTCCTGAATAATATTGTTAAGAGGGCATAAGTCTTGTATAAAATGCCACATCTCTCCTTTGGCTTTTTTGATCGGATAGCTATCTGTGTTGCAAGGTGATGTGCTCTCCTGTATTATACGTTGCTGCCATAGGGCATGAAGTGTCTCATAAATGCCTTCATCTCCTTGTCGAGAAAGGGGGCACTGCTTTACTCATGGGAATAGTGCTCCTTCTTTTAATTCAATGTGTACTGCCCAGCTCCTTTTAGTGTCCCTACATCATGGGGTCCTGTTGTCCATAAGCTTTTTGGCACTTTTTCCAAATGTTCCTGCAAATATGTTTTATTCTTTTTTGTTATCTGAGTCATCTGGGACACTGCTCATTACTTATGTGTACTGGATAAGGTATGCTAAATTTCAACACTACTTCTCCTTCTTCATTGTCTTTCGTTGCGAATAACTCTGTGTCACTTACTCCTGTTAATGTCAGTGTGGGCTCAATACATATTATTGAACGTCATTCCACGTTGTCTTCATCAGTGGCAACCAATATGATCATGTCCTTCCGTACCACTACTTCCTCTAGGTACAGCAGTGTGTGTGTGTGTGTGTGCCTGAACTGACAGCGGAGGGACACCATGGCCTGAAAAAATATTCATTGGACAGCCAAAATGCCCTTCCTTCAATTCCTGGTAGCCATCCCAACAATATGTGGACCCCACACAAAAACACCTCCATGTGTGTGGGTATCCCTCTCATCATGCTGTGTGTGTAGTATGCCTGAATCAAGACTGCCACTTGTCAGGGGTTTTGACCCATGTTCAAGTTATTATGCTGCAACATTTGGTGCTGTGGGCTTAGAAAATCCAAGATGGCCGAAAAAACCCACATTGCGCCAAAATCCAGGAAAACCGCGCAGTTTGTGCGCACACCAAAAGGGTCGCCTGACCTGCCACCCACCAGTGTGAGCGTGAGGGGCCAGAAGGGCCACGAGCAAAATCAGTGCTAAGGAATATGGTGCTGTTCAAAATCTGTTGTTATTAATGTCAAAAATGGGTGCAATACTGGTGCTCACCACTACCAGAAAACCGGTGTTTTAAAACCACCAGACACTTGTGTAAAACTGAACAAATGAACGCAAACCAGGCCAAATTGCAAGTTTGATTTGAATGTAGAAAACTAAGAACCAAAGTGACATTTAGCTGAAGCCTGGCTTAAAGAGATTGAATTCTGCCTGACAACTACCCCCTGACAGGAGTTGAAACTTGATCAGCAGTTGTGTTCCCAGGCCTGGCTGCATTCTGCTGCCCCTGCCAAAAGGAGATGACACCTCTCTGATTGAATTAGTTGAGTGGCACCTGGGGACTGCAGGAAACTGAACAATGAGCCTTCCTTGGCCCAGGCAAATGTTAAATTAGGGGGGTCATCAATGGCTTCATCTTGAGAGAAACTGGAAGGGCAGTGCCTCTGTGAGCAACTTGAGTTGGAGGAAGTGGACAAACCAGAAATTCCACCATGTGCTTTGGGAAACCACACCCCTCTGGGCCAGAGCATAATTTTAAAAAGATGGATAATTCATAGTACGGACTTGTCAAAATTATATAATTAATATTATTATTCTTGTGATTTTTCTGTGCACATTTTAAGAGGTGTTAGAACTCTGTACCATGTTCTGAGGCAAAACCCCATGAATTATGGAGATTGCAGACACGGGGTTCACGCTAGAAAAATGAAAATTTACTGGAATATGTGTAGAAAGGCGGTGTACATTTGTGCCATTTTTGGTAAACGTCCGATATTGGTAAACCAACTAAAAACGAAAATAAGTTGTCATTTTTTAATGCAAGCTCTTAGGAAGATCAGAGTTGAACAAGAATGTACCTTAAGTCATCTGCAATCTGTACATGTAATGTCAACCACTTGTGTATCTGGGAAATATGTTTAGTTATGAAAAGGATTTTCTAAGGTAAAAGCAAAGGGGTGTTTCTTCAATAGACTGTAAGACTCTGACTCACTCTGACTCACTGCTCCCTTCTCAAATCAGGTCAAAGAGAAATCCTTGACCTATCAAATCGTGAGTGGGTTGGGCAAAGAAAGTTAGCATCCACACCCATTTTCAAAAGACATAAAAAGAGCCACTGGAAACCCAGGTAGGGACATTCACTTTCCACTTTCTTGCGGGACGCTTTGCCGGGAGACTCCAGACTTCAAATCCATCAATCTCCAGAGACCGTAGCTTTCAATCCAGACTCCAGAACTTGTAGCAGAGAGGCCTGAATCCACAAGCTGAATCCTTTTTCAGCAGGCCTCAAAATCATTTGCAAATTATTCAAACAGCCGGGCTGAGCTGTCGGATTCTGGCCTAGAACCCTGTGCCAGAAACACCCAGAAAGCAGAGCTGTATCCAGAACCGCAGACCGGACCCAGACCAGATCGCTGTGAGCAGAACCAGAGATCCAGAACCAGAGAACCAGTACCAGAAACCGCCCGGAGTCCAGTCCAACCTGCTGACCAGACCCTGACGGCCTATTTCAAATTCATAGTGTGAGTACTTAGCCAGAACTGTGCAAAACCAATCTCTTAGCTTAAAATAATCTGATTCAAAACATTTGAACCTGTCCAGAACTGCATCATAGAATCGTGTGTCCCTTCTCCGATTTTAAACCTGGAAAAGTGTCATTTGCCAATTTGAATCATTATTTCATTTCTTAAAAACTACCTTCACGAAATCATTCGTATCTCTTGAACCGAATTTCTATTCATTATACTTTTTCCGTAATCGCGCTCGACGCACTTGGAAAAAGTGCCGCGATTTGCGATTTGGCTCAAATTTCTTCACTTGTCAAAATAGCAGCTTCTTGCTTTCCTTTGCTGAAATTCGTTTGCAACCTGACAATCATCCATAGAGCATTGCTAAAGTGATCCTGAACTAATTTGAAGTAGCTATCACCCACCCTGAATCTCTTATAGGGAATTCAAATCATTTTTGGCATATTTTTCCCTTCTTTGCATACCACCTTTAAAGTACTTTGCCTGTGTTTAAAATCATCCCTGTTTCTCTAAGCTTGCTAGGGGGGAACTGAACTACATTTGATTGTATTGCTGAGAACTGTGTGCTTTACTTCCATCTCCTTATATTGCATGAAGGGGGGGAGTGAATTGCCACAAGGGGAAAAGTGAACATATTAGCTTTTGTTGAACCCATATCAGTTTATTCCTGTGCTGCATTCTTTTCCATCACTGCATTCATTGAAATCATAAAAGTATTCTCAGCTACCTTGTTCTTTCCGTACCAACTCCTAAGTAATAAAATAAGTGTGCTAGTATAACATTATCCATTGTTGATCGACATTATACTCATAAGTGTGATAGCAAATATTAATTTATTATAAAGTATGATATATATCTATTGTTTAATTTTTCAAATCAACCTTTTCAATTTGCAAAACAAAACTACTTCTTGGCTCGGTGGGGTCAGGGGGATTCTAAGAGAGGGGCGTTATACAAGGGTTCATCATCCAGATTATAACTTGTCGTAAAAATATATAAATAAGGGCTTCCCTTGAGCAATCCCAGACCAGGCATTGACTTAGTGGGAATGCTTGATTGGAGTCATTAACAGAGTGGGTGCTCGTAGCCGGGGATTATGGATTAGATCTATCACTTGTGCAGATTAATACAGTGTGCTAACTGACAGGATATATAAATTCTGTTGGATCACCACGCCGTGTTACACTGTAAAAACACCCCTCAAAGGAACCCTCTAAGGAAACGGTCTGTTTTGCAAAATAAAATACAAACTTCTGTAAGTCAGGAAGGAAATCAAGTTCCAGAATGACGACCTTGGTAGATATCAAAATAGCCAGAGAACACCTCTTACATAAGCTATTTGTGAGAGGTGTGTGGGCTCATCAGGACCAGGCAGACTGGTTGCAGGCAATCGCACCCCAGATCACTGAAACAGGGTCAGATATATGGAGAGATCAGGGTCCCTTACATGTGGCCCTGAGTGAACTATATATGGCCCCTAAGGCCAAGGATGAGCACAACAAGATTGCCAGGGTAGCGGCATATTTATATTTACATATGGGAGCCATACAGGACAAATGTGCTGAAGGCCAAGATCTGGCAAATAGGCAACTGATGGCATTAGAGAAGGCCCAATCTGACCTGGACTCTTCTGAGCAGAGGCTGCACAGGAGCCAGGAGTCAGAAAATGATAGTAGACAGTACATCATTAAAATAAAGGACGATATGGATATCCTGCAACAGGAAAAGGTTGACCAGGATACCAGAATTCTGGCTTTGCAGAAGGAGCACCAAGACAGTTTTGACTCCTTACTGCAGTGCCATAAAAAGCTGGAGCAACAGATCAATTTCAACAGGGCATGCACAGAGCAGGTAGCCAGCCTGCAAATCCAACTAGACAGAGAGAAAGAGGAAAGCAGTAAATTGATTTTGAAAGACCTGGATACCCCGGCAGAGTTTGATGAAGAGTGCCAGAAAGATGGTGCCCTTCAACGGCAGAGGGACGACCTGGCGGCACAGATGCAGGCTCTTACTCAGGAAAGGGATACCTTAGGCCAGGAAGTCTGCCACTTAAAAAGAAAAATTCAAGAAAATCACTTGGCCCTCCATGGACTGGGTGACCTCCAAAAAGAGCATCAGAACTTGTTAGAGCACACCAGGAGGGTGGAAGATGCTCTGACAAGAAAGGAGCAGACCAGTAGGGACGGTGCCCAGGAGTTAACCACCCTGCAGCAAAGACTGACCCAGTGCTCCAGGACCAATCAGGAAGCACAGAGGGAAAATGAGGCTCTCTGCAAATACAATGATAGGCTCCAGCAACAGGTAGCCATGCAGGAGAGACTGATAGAGTCTAGTAAGGCCTTGGTTGAGGAACTGAAAGCCCAGGCTCTTGCATTGCAACAAGGAGCAGGGGCTGATAGATATGAAGTTCGCTGGGAAAGGGAAACCCCTGAGCATAACCTCAGGAGCCCTAGTACCAGAGGCCTCCACCTCTCCCAGTCCCTGGACTCTGCCACCCCCATGTCCCCTGGCGCACATGAGCACAGGGCCACAGGGATGGCAGATTACTATCCAGCCAAAAGTATGGGGTTCATAGGCCAGTACCTCCCAGGAATGGATGGGCGGGCTTCCGGGCATGGGCACCCAAGCACAGTGCAATTTAGTGGGGAACCCCAGGAAATAATAATAATAATAATAATAATAATAATTAGGCTTTTATATAGCGCTACAAACCCTCAGGTATCTGAGCGCTGCTTATTATTACCCACGGTGTGTGGTGCTCATTTATCGACCTCGGAATGATGAAAGGCTGAGTTTGGCCCCGCCGGGATTCGAACCTGCGTTAACAGGCTCTGCACGGGTGTCAAAGCGGGCGCTCTACTCGCTGTGCCACTTGACCGGCTGTAGACCCACTAAGGGCATCCTAAAAACCTCTGCCCAGTTAGGTCAGTGGGGGGGTACCCATCAAATCCTGGCAGCAAGGAGGGATCTGAAGACTCCTCTGAGCGGCCCAGGACACAGGAGACCAGGTCCCCACATTCTGCCAGCCATTCCCAGGCTCGCAAAATCCGGGAAAACCAGGAAGATCTGACGGGCACCTCTGGGAGCAGTGCCTCTGAGTCAGAGGATGAGTGGACCAGGGTTACCCAAACCAAAAAGGCCAATGAGGCAAAAAGGGCCTTGCTTAAGGACCCCTTAAAGCAGATCAAGGCAATAAGGAGTGTCATCACCCCTTATCACAAGAACGCCAAGTATTCTGTTTGGGAACACTTGGAGCTCTATGAGCAAATGATGGAGACTTTCCATTTGAAGGACAGCAGTAGCTGCATTCAGTATGTCAAATGGACATTCTCCCCAGAATACTCCAGTTTCTTTGCGGGGCTGGAGGACCAAAACCATTCAAGATGGTCCACATATAGGGTGGCCATCTTGAAACATTTTTCTGTTCACCGGAATCCCCAAGAGGCTAGCAAGGCAGCCTACAATTTGCAATGTGGGGAGGATCAAGCCCCACAAGAATTTGTGCAAGAATTGAAGCGTGCCTTTGCGCAGACCACCAGAAGGGTGCGCACGGACAGCAGAGAATTCATCAACACATTTTTCCATGCCTTACCCAAATACATAATGACCCAGCTTGTGAGAGACTTTCACGAGAAAAGATCTTTAGACTGGGTCATTGAGCAAGCCACCCGCATCTATGAGGTGCAGAAACCGGTGGAAAATAAGAATCAGCCCAAAAACCCCAAACCTAACAGCACCCCTGCTGCTGCCAAGGTGGCAGAGGTAAAGGTTGCCCCCGTTTTAGATTTGGAGATGGGGGACCTAAAAACCTGCCTGCACCAAATAATTCTAAGCCCAGAAGGCCCTCGGGCCAATCACAGACAGGGAGTCAAGGAGGCAGTCCCACAAATGGGGTCCCTCGCTCCCCTGACTATGTAAGTCTCCGCTATAAGGGAAACAGTCCAATCCTGGGTTATGTGTGGACTCCTCCGGCCCAAGGGGGGGGATCCAACTAAGCGCCCAACCCAGGGAACTTCCCTCCGCACTTCCCCCAAGAGGGCATAAATTCACCAAATCCTGGCCAGAACTTGTTCCCCCGGTATCCACCCAACTTCCAACCCCAAAATCATCCATCCTTCTTTCCCCACTTCCCTGAGCCCAGACCACCTAATCCGGGAGAGGGGAGGCCAAGGGTGGAGGGGTACCCAAATCTTCCCAACCCAGGGTACTACCAGAGAAGGGATAGCTACCCTTCCCGGGATCAGCCCAGGGGAGAAAATAGAACCCCGTATCAGCCTGAGCGGGTTTCACAGTTAGAGCGCCAGGTCCAAAATATGGCACGGGATCTGGGGCACATACTGAGGGCTCAACAGAACCCTCAGATGAGCATACCACCGCAGAATGCCCCAAACTCTGGGCTTGGTGCTCCAGAACAATGACAGGGGCAGCACCCCGATAACCCACCGGTTCCCAGGGAGGAGGCACAAGGGGAAGGGGGGCGTAAAGCCTTGGAGGAAGCTTCCTTCCCCATTTGTAAACAGCCCCTGGAAACCCAGGAACCGGAAACAAAATCTCCTACCCCTGAAAGTATGCCACCCAAGGAACAGAGGGGGGTAGGAGAAACAAAGGACCCAAACAGACCCATTTTGTGGAGAAGGTACAGGTCTTCCAATTTGAGGGAGAGGGATCCTCAGAGGATCCTGGGAAAAGGAAAAGGAAAAATTGGTCCCAAGGGATTCCAACCCAGACTGGGTAGATGTGGGGCTTGAGCTGTCGCCGCACATCATTCTATCCCAGAACCAACAGCATCAAAATCCCATGGGTCAAACCCATCCTGATGACTGCCTCCAAAAAGGGGGGGGCGGCCCAGGACCGGAACCAGGGGAACTCGAATATCCTCTTTCAAGTTGCCAACTTTTTCTTGCAGATTCCCATGACTCTCCACAGAATTCTGCCCAAATCTCTTCTCTCGCAATGTCCAAAACCAGAAAATGTGCCCACCAGTTGTCCAAAAATGTGCATTATCTGTGCCCCCTTGAGGAGAAGGAGGGAAGATGCTATGCCCCGGTACAAGTACAGGGGCAGGGTACAATTTTGGCACTGGTGGACACTGGATCCCAAGCTACCCTTCTGTCCAAAAGGGCCTTTGATGAACTAAATGCAGGAAGGGGGGAGAATTACTGTATTCCTCTCACCTCTCTTCCTGGACAACTCCAGAACTTTGACAGGAAGGAAATTCCCGTCGAGGGGACTGCAGATTTGGACATCAAAATTGGGCGACACAAGGTGAAACACCCGGTTATAGTAGTGACTCCAGAGGGCACCCCTTGTTTACTAGGGAATGACCTCCTGAGAAGGTTGTCACCCCTAATAGATTGCGTAAACAAGGTCCTCTGGACCCAGACTAGCCGACCAATAAAATTAAAACAGAGTGTCAACCATGTTAGTTCAAACGGCACATGCCACATGGTTGAACAAAAATCTGACGAAGTAGAATTTCACTTCCAGAACAACCAAATTCCAGATGTGACAGTAATAGCAGTAGGACAACAGACTGGTGATGGGGGGTCCTCTCTATTTCTTAAAATCAACCTTCCTTCCATTTTAAGGTGATATTCCATACTGGAAGGAAATACTCTGAAATTCTTTACTAATCCACAACCAGACATTCCCACTCCGATAGTCCAGAAAGATGTGAAATCAGCTCAGAGCCTGGCTGATGTTCAGCAAATTGGAGAGCAGTTGTTCATCCCTGTTCAGTTAAATGATGGGAAGGACTCTGTTCTCGTCCGAGTGTGTGTGAACAACGGTAAGAGCTTCATCAGCGAAGCCATGTTCCGCCAACTCCCAAAAGATCCAGCCATTCCCGCATTCAAACTGATAGACAAATGGGAAATGGACCTGGAAGCACCTAATTCCAAACATCTCCTGCCAAGCAGGTGTATGCTCAAAATCTCCATTGGCAACAAGAGCATAGTCCATAATTGTTGGGTCGTGCGAGACGTCACTGCCACCTTTTACTTAGGCAGTGACATTCTCAATCGCTTTGCCATTAGTTTGGACCTAATAAACTTCAAAGCTTGGTCCCGATTAGCGGATAATCCCATGGGCTTTGATGATCCAGAAAAAGCATTAAGGTCAGCTCAATTGCTACCTTATGCTGTTGAAATTCAGATTAAAGAGGAAGTCACCATCCCAGAAAGGACCCGACAATTCTCCCTGGAAGTGAAAGTTAAAAGAGGACAAAAATTGAAAAACCCTGATGCTTATATTCATTTAAATGCTTCTCTCCAACAGCAAGGGTTGGGGGTAAACCCAACACCATTAGTCAACATAGAACATGACACCATTCCAATACAGGTGGATAACAGCGACTTAAAGAGTATTACTCTAGCCGCGGGCACCATTATTGGAATGGCGGTTGATGACCGACATTTCTCCATTGATTTAGGAAATGAACTGTTAGGACCAATCCCCAAGGACTGTTTTGACAGTGACAGTGATGACAATACAACACCAGACAGGATCTTTACTCAGCATGGAGGGAACTTCCTGGTGTACAGTTCTTGCCCTTATGGTAAGGAAGATGTGACTTGTGACTTCAGAGGGGATGAGGTGATTTTCCAGGTCCATGAGGGCTGCCTTTCCCACCTGAAGCCTCCGGTCCAAATCAGCACTCTGACCAGGGACTTCTCCACCCAGCTGGAGGAGGCCGCTGAGATAGTAAAACCAGAAGTCTTTCCAGGCTTCAGGCAGATGGTGGAAGAGAGAGTCAACCTAGCTGATGCCTGTGTGACTCTGGAACAGAAGCAAACGTTGAAACAAGTTTTCTTGGATTTCCAAGATCTCTTTGCGGTAGACTCATATGACTGTGGTCGCAACGACATCCACACAACAACAATTCCCACGGACCCTGGCATGACTCCAGTGTTTGTGATGCAATATCGCTTGCCTCTCGCATCAATGGAGTCCCTTACTGAAATAATTAAGAACCTTGAGTCCCGGGGAATAATCCGTCCAGTACACAGCACCTTCAATAATCCGGTGCTGGGAATATTGAAGCCAAACAGCCAGTGGAGACTCTGTGCTGACCTTAGGGAGCTCAACAAACAGGTCCATACTTCCCGATGGCCTCTGCCCTACATTGACCAAGGGCTGGCCTAGATTCAGGGGTCACAGGTATTCACTGCAATAGACCTGACCAATGGATACTGGACCGTGCCTGTCAGTAGGGAGGACCAATACAAACTGTCTTTTACCTTTGGGGGCCAGCAGTACACATGGACCCGGACTCCCTTCGGATACCTCAACTTCGGTAATGAGTTCAACATTTTCCTACATAAGTCCATGCCCGACCTGGCTGCAAGGGGTAACTTGGCTTATGTAGATGATGTCCTCATCAAAAGTTAATCTGTGGAGGAACATATAGCGTTGATCCGTTATGTTCTGACACAGTTGAGGGCCGCCGGAGCCAAACTTTCCTTTCAGAAAGCACAGTGGTATAGAACCTGTGTTAATTTCTTGGGGCATGAGATTACTCCTCAGGGTCTCTGTCCCCAAGAAAAGAAAGTGGAAGCACTTCAGAAACTGAAACACCCACAACTCTGCGGGAACTAAGGAGCCTCCTTGGACTGACTAATTACAGCAGAAAGTTCATTGAGGGCTACGCAAAGATCACTAGACCCCTGATTCATCTTTTGAAGGGGGGGGGGTCAAGTGGGAATGGGGTCCAGAACAATCCGAGGCAGTAAGACAACTCAAAAGAAGCCTCTCACAAGTGCCTTGCCTAGCTTACCATGTCAGAAACAAGGAGTTCTTCCTGGAGACAGGGTTCTCTAATACGTGCTTGACAGCAGTATTATACCAAAAGCATGACAAGGTCAATAAAGTAATCTCCTATGCGAGTAAAACTTTATCCTCTGTGGAGGAAAAATTCAATGATTGTGAGAAGGCACACCTGGCAACGGTGTGGGCATTGAAGAATTACTGCCCGTTCATCCAGGGGGAACACATCATAGTGGAGACTCCACACCAGCCTCTGCAATATCTCCAAAGTGACAGAATCCGGGCCGGAAATGTGAGTAATTCCTGAATTACTTCCTGGATTCTGTCAATGCAAGGCTTTCCTGTGGAGGTCAGATATGGCCAAAACAAGAAGAGTCCCCTTGCGCAAGGTCTGGCTGACTTGCATGATTGTGCCAGAGAAAACTGTCTCGAGGACGAAAGTCTAAAAATCAGGGACAACATGGAGGTATACCTTAATTCCCCACACAAATTCTTTGAAGAAGACAAGTGTGAAGGAATACTCACTGTCTATGTGGATGGATGCTCTTACCATGTTGACAACAACGTGGAGAAAGAATTGGTGGCCGGCGTAGGGAATGCGTGGGTGAATGAGTATCCAGAACCCTCCGCTGGGTACAAAATCGGTCCCCGAAGTAGTCAAGTAGCAGAGTTGATGGCTGTGCATCAAGCCATCCTCACTGCTGTCCAACATTAACTCCACAAACTGGTCATAATCATGGATTCGGATTATGTACGGAACGGGTTCGTGGAGCACCTGGTTAATTGGAAAACCAGAGGCATGTTATGTGCTAATAACAAACCCCATAAACATGGGAAGTTAATCCAAAATATTGATGATCTGGTCACATCGAATGGGATGACCATCTACTGGAAAAAGATCAAGGGTCATTCCAAAGTAGAGGGACCAGACAAAATTGGAAATGACTTAGCTGATCAGATGGCTAAAACCGGGGCCATCCAAGGGGATCTAATAGAAATAGAGTCCCTGTTGGGGGAATTCCAGGTCACTGCTATCACTAGGTCCCAGACAAATGCTCACAATGATCTTTCAACTGCTCAATGGAGTAAGGAGACCCCAGATGCTGATTTGATTACAGCTCAAAAGGGGGATCCAATATTACAGACACATTGAGTACCCTGAGAACTTTCCCCTGACGGATACCGATTACATTGGGAAAGAGGACCTTAGAGTGTTTATGAAATGTTCAAAAATGTCCCGAATCCAAGACGGTTTGTTGGTAAGGAAATCCCAAGCTGGCCATGATCAGTGGGTGGTTCCTACCTCATTACGAAGCCTGATGTTAAGTCACGCCCATGATGCAGCCACTGCCGGTCATAGGGGGTTTCATACAACACTTGAGATTTTAAGAGAGGATGCGTACTGGCCACACATGGGGCAGGACCTCGACCAATACTTGAAGGGGTGTCTGGTGTGTGCACAATTTCAGCCATCATCCCTCACACACCGTGCGCCTCTCCAAAAGAGGGGGATGACACTGCCATGGTCAGATTTGCAAATCGACTTCGTAGACCCTGTGATTCGCTCGTCTAGAGGAAACAAGTACATGTTGACAGTCACATGCTTGTTTACCAAGTGGGTGGAATGTCTCCCGGCCCCAAACTGCAAGGCAGAAACAGCAGCTGCCCTGTTGATTAACCACATCTTTTCCCGTTTTGGCCTACCTCAAAGGATTGAGTCAGACAGAGGTAGCCATTTCACCAGCGAGGTAATGACAAAGATGTGGGAGATACTGGGGGTCAAAAGGAAGCTACATATTGCTTACCGGCCAGCTTCTTCTGGGGCAGTAGAACGCTACAACCGGACCATTGTGAGCATATTAAAAAAGGTTGTGGCAAATTCTGGGCCAAGTTGGGATATCCGATTACCTCTGGTCCTAATGGCCATCAGATCTAGCCCTTCATCTGCAACTAAAATGTCACCATTTGAGTTGATGACTGGACGCAAGATGGTGCTTCCCCAGCATTTGCTCTACAAGACCCAAGAGCAGACGTTGATCAATGCCTCCACAACTCATGAGTATGTGAAGAATTTGAGGAAACACCTCCAACATGCTTTTGCCTATGCTCAGCGGAATCTAGAAAGATCAGCTGATAGCATGAAGACTCACTATGATTTGAAAACCACCAGGAAGGAATATAATGTGGGAGACCGGGTCTATCTATACAATTTCCAAAGGAACCAGGCCAAACAGCGAAAATGTTTGCCTACATGGAAGGGATCCTTTGAAATTATAGACAAGATCTCCCCCGCGGCATTCAAGATCCGCCTCCCCAAAGGCAGTTTGGCAGAGGGGGAAGACAAGTGAGTCCACATCAATCAGCTAAAGTGTTGCCATCCCAGGCACACTCTGCAGCAACTGGAGGAGTCCTCTGCAATCCCAGAGGGGGCCGCTCTAGAGTAATTCAGTTCCAACCCTAAAATATCCCACATACAGTCTCTAAAATATTATGATTCTTAAATGCCAATGTATCCTGTTATATCTTGTTTTTAAAATAAGACTGCAAAATGTATCCTGATGTATAAAATGTATATGTTCGCTGCACCATTAATAGTGGTGGGAAAATGTCTAGGAATGTGTATTGCCGCTTTGCTTTATCATCCTAGGAGAGATGAAACCTGGATACTGACGAAGGAAGACGACCTGGGGACCGGGAGCAAAGATTCGAGGGGCCCGGGGTACCGCCCAATACTTCCATCAGGACCGGCTAGGAGAACTGATCAAACGACCCTGATGAAGGAAAAATGCTGAACTGTGCCTTCTGCGGAATTGAAAGAAGATGATGCGGACATCCCAGCGCGTGGATCAAAACATCCTTTGCACCCAACTTCCCCTCGACTCGAAATCAAAGCGCAGTTGGGTGGGGGGGCTTGTCAGGGGTTTTGACCCATGTTCAAGTTATTATGCTGCAACATTTGGTGCTGTGGGCTTAGAAAATCAAAGATGGCTGAAAAAGCACACATTGCGCCAAAATCCAGGAAAACCGCGCAGTTTGTGCGCACACCAAAACGGTCGCCTGACCTGCCACCCACCAGTGTGAGCGTGAGGGGCCAGAAGCGCCATGAGCGAAATCAGTGCTAAGGAATATGGTGCTGTTCAAAATCTGTTGTTATTAATGTCAAAAATGGGTGCAATACTGGTGCTCACCACTACCAGAAAGCCGGCATTCTAAAACCACCAGACACTTGTGTAAAACTGAACAAATGAACCCAAACCAGGCCAAAGAAAGACTTTCTAAGAGGTGGATACAATGTAAAACTATATTCTGAAATGACGGGAAGGAAGTCATTGGGCCTCATTACACGGAAGGCGGTAATCCAGGGTGCTATTAGCACCCTGCACCATGCCGGTAAATTACCGGCACTGCCTTGGTGGAAAGGGGAATTACCGCCCTATTACAAGGTTGGCGGGGCGGTAATCCCCCCTTCCACCATTGCCCTTCCCCATTCCCATTTTTGCCCCATAGGGCATAATGGGAATGGGGAAGGAGCTAATTACGGCACCGCAATTTTGCGGTGCCGTAATTAGCACCAAGGTCCCTTAGCGGGTTGGTTTTTAACGCCTGCAAAAAGCAGGCGTTAAAGCACCAACCCGCTAAGGGACCTCGTAGTAAGGTGGTAATGGTTAACGGTCACCGTTACCATTAACGGTGGCCGTTAACCATTACCGCCTTCCGTGTAATGAGGCCCATTGTCTAATGTATGTATTGAAAATAGCTGGGGATATCAGCAGCTTAAGTGAATTTGGGTTTAAAGCCACTAAAATCGAAATGTTTAGAATAAATGAGTGACCTACTTTTGAGTGTCACATAGGTTGCAATTGTTTAAATGTCATAGTTTTGAACTTAGAATCAGTGTTCTAGCTGCATGTGTAAAAATTGCAAGTTTGGTTTGAATGTAGATAACTGGGAACCAAAGTGACATTTAGCTGAAGCCTGGCTTAAAGAGATTGAATTCTGCCTGACAACTACCCCCGACAGGAGTTGAAACTTGATCAGCAGCTGTGTTGCCAGGCCTGGCTGCATTCTGCTGCCCCTGCCAAAAAGAGATGACACCTCTCTGATTGAATTAGGGGAGTGGCACCTGGGGACTGCAGGAAACTGAACAATGAGCCTTCCTTGGCCCAGGCAAATGTTAAATTAGGGGGGTCGTAAATGGCTTCCTCTTGAGAGAAACGGGGAGGGGCAGTGCCTCTGTGAGCAACTTGAGTTGGATGAAGTGGACAAACCAGAAATTCCACCATGTGCTTTGGGAAACCACACCCCTCTGGGGCAGAGCATAATTTTAAAAAGATGGATAATTCATAGTAAAGACTTGTCAAAATTATATAATTAATATCATTATTTTTGTGATTTTTCTGTGCACATATTAAGAGGTGTTAGAACTCCGTACCACGTTCTGAGGCAAAACCCGATGAATTATGGAGATTGCAGACAGGGGGTTCACGCTAGAAAAATGAAAATTTACTGGAATATGTGTAGAAAGGCGGTGTACATTTGTGCCGTTTTTGGTAAACGTCCGATATTGGTAAACCAACTAAAAACGAAAATAAGTTGTCATTTTGAATGCAAGCTCTTAGGAAGATCAGAGTTGAACAAGAATGTACCTTAAGTCATCTGCAATCTGTACATGTAATGTCAACCACTTGTGTATCTGGGAAATATGTTTAGTTATGAAAAGGATTTTCTAAGGTAAAAGCAAGGGGGCGTTTCTTCAATAGACTGTAAGACTCTGACTCACTCTGACTAACTGCTCCCTTCTCAAATCAGGTCAAAGAGAAATCCTTGACCTATCAAATAGTGAGTGGGTTGGGCAAAGAAAGTTAGCATCCAGACCCATTTTCAAAAGACATAAAAAGAGCCACTGGAAACCCAGGTAGGGACATTCACTTTCTACTTTCTTGCCTTCAAATCCATCAATCTCCAGAGACCAGAACTTTGAATCCAGACTCCAGAACTTGTAGCAGAGAGGCCTGAATCCACAAGCCAAATCCTTTTTCAGCAGGCCTCAAAATCATTTGCAAATTATTCAAACAGCCGGGCTGAGCTGCCGGCTTCTGGCCTAGAACCCTGTGCCAGAAACACCCAGAAAGCAGAGCTGTATCCAGAACCGCAGACCGGACCCAGACCAGATCGCTGTGAGCAGAACCAGAGATCCAGACCAGACCAGAACCAGAGATCCAGAACCGGAGAACCAGTACCAGAAACCGCCCGGAGTCCAGTCCAACCTGCTGACCAGACCCTGACGGCCTATTTCAAATTCATAGTGTGAGTACTTAGCCAGAACTGTGCAAAACAAATCTCTTAGCTTAAAATAATCTGATTCAAAACATTTGAACCTGTCCAGAACTGCATCATAGAATCGTGTGTCCCTTCTCCGATTTTAAACCTGTAAAAGTGTCATTTGCCATTTTGAATCATTATTTCATTTCTGAAAAACTACCTTCACAAAATCATCCATATCTCTTGAACCGTTTGTGCTAGGAGCGAGTTTTTCATTTAAAAACTAAGATTCTAGGCTTTCCAACGAACCCAGAACCGACTTTCTATTCATTATACTTTTTCCGTAATCGCGCTCGACGCACTCGGAAAAAGTGCCGCGCTTTGCGATTTGGCTCAAAATTCTTCACTTGTCAAAATAGCAGCTTCTTGCTTTCCTTTGCTGAGATTCGTTTGCAACCTGATAATCATTCATAGAGCATTGCTAAAGTGATCCTGAACTAATTTGAAGTAGCTATCACCCACCCTGAATCTCTTATAGGGAATTAAAATCATTTTTAGCATATTTTTCCCTTCTTTGCATACTACCTTTAAAGTACTTTGCCTGTGTTTAAAATCATCCCCGTTTCTCTAAGCTTGCTAGGGGGGAACTGAACTACATTTGATTGTATTCCTGAGAACTGTGTGCTTTACTTCCATCTCCTTATATTGCATAAAGGGGGGGAGTGAATTGCCACAAGGGGAAAAGTGAACATATTAGCTTTTGTTGAACCCATATCAGTTTATTCCTGTGCTGCATTCTTTTCCATCACTGGATTCATTGAAATCATAAAAGTATTCTCAGCTACCTTGTTCTTTCCATACCAACTCCTAAGTAATAAAATAAGTGTGCTAGTATAACATTATCCATTGTTGATCGACATTATACTCATAAGTGTGATACCAAATATTAATTTATCATAAAGTGTGATATATATCTATTGTTTAATTTTTCAAATAAACCTTTTCAATTTGCAAAACAAACCTACTTCTTGGCTCAGTGGCTTCAGGGGGATTCTAAGAAAGGGGCGTTATACAAGGGTTCATCATCCAGATTATAACTTGTCATAAAAATATATAAATAAGGGCTTCCCTTGAGCAATCCCAGACCAGGCATTGACTTAGTGGGAATGCTTGATTGGAGTCATTAACACACTCTAGCTGGATACATTCCGGGTGTGGAGAACTCCACCCTTTCTCTAAAAAAGACACTGTGGCGTTCAATTTGCTGAGTAAGTCCCTTGCCACGATGTTGATGGGAGTATCTTTTGAATACAATAATGGTGCTACAATATTCTGTGTCCATATTGGCAAGGGTATATCTTTTTTTTTTTAAAGTGTCCTAAATTGTTGGGCACTCCCGTCCCCTGCACACCATATGTGCTGGAATCATAGCCAATAAAAATGTCTCTAAACAGTATCTAATTCCGTGAAACAAATTAATTAATCAGGATATCAACTATCTTCAATAACCAGAGTATATTCAGTCATTTAATAAAGTTTTATTCAATTATGACAATCAAAAAATTAATACATTCAGACAATAGAATAATAACATATCAAAAGGAAGAGCTCAACGCGTTTCGGGATACGAATTCCCTTCACCAGGAGCAAAAATAATTTCTGCAACAGGTAAATCAGTTTGGGTAGAATAGCTCAGAATCTGGCATAGAATGGCAATAGCGAGTCAGTGGGCCTCATTACAAGTTTGCCAGTACAGTAACAACGGTATGGGTAAGCTTGCTGGTACCGTTGTTACCGTACCGGCAAACTACGAGTTCTGCTCTCGGGTGCCTTTTCGCCCGCTAGGTCTGACCTGGCAGGCGGACCGGCACCCGCGAGCAGAGCATGTCGGATGCACCGGCACCATTCACGATTGGTGCGGGTGCATCCGGCCTCCCCATTCCCATTGAGCCCTATGTGGCTCAATGGGAATGGGGAAGAATATTTTCCGGCACCCAGGAATGGGCAAATACCGGGTCCGGCAGGGTTGTAATACCCCGGTAATTGGCCATTCCCGGGTGCCAGAAAAATGTGCATGTTCAGCGGCAACCTGCCGGTTTTACCGGCAAGGCTAACGCCGAACTTGCAATGAGGCCCAGTATACTGTAATATGCAGAACATAAGTATAAATGACGGAGGGTGGAGTAAAGCGCCTACCTCTGACCTCCTGCATCTGCGTACACTGTAATGTTGTTGATTATGGGAGGTATTTTTGTTCCATACAGTGCTCCTGCTTGTGCATATAGTCACATGCCATCTTAAACCTGTGGGATAATATACATCCATTTAACTTTAATTCGGCTTTGGAGCCATCAAAGTTTACACATCACTACAATTGTACATCTCAAATCTTGACCATTCGCAGAAAACGACAATAGAGAAAAAAAGAAAAAAGAAAGCAACCCTTTTCAATAAAATCTTAACAGCCATTGTTAGGTCAAGGGATTGCGGGGGCTTCTCTGTCTGGATCAGATATTCTTGGGCTTTATTGTCCATAGCCAAGGGAGGGACTGTCAGGACTGGTTGGGTTAGTAACAGGAAGAGTAACAGGATTAACATTGTGCTTTCAGAGCTGGCTGGGTTAGTTGTGTTTTCAGAGCTGGCTGGGTTAGTAACACGAAGAGTTTGTACATAGAATTAACATTGTGCTTGCTCAAGTCAAGATGGAGAGAAAGAAACTTAATCTGATTGGTTAAAGGAACAATGATATGTTTGGTTTGCCTGATTGGTGCAAAGGACAACGGGTTTGATTCTTGGGAGGTGAGCAAGATTCTAAACTGCTTTTCATCCGTAGAAATTCAGTGGCTGGTTGTACATTAGTTAAGCTCCTTAAGTAAGGCCCCTTCAGAGTTCAGAAAATCTACCAAAGAAGTAAGAATATCGTTTGCTGATCCAGTATGAACAAGAAGACATCAGGTGTGATCGTTCTTTTAAAGATTTTAAGATTTTCATAGTGAACTTTCATTTTCTTTTATAAGAAAACTTAAAGAGTTAATAAAGTTTCAAAATTATTTGAGAAAATAGACATTTACAGTTAAGTTACTATAAGGAAACAAGCTTGAAGATTGTGCGTTGAAGTTTAAAGTTTATTAACTGCATGTAATGTACTTCAAGACTGTTTAATGTGTGCGCAAGCTCGCGTGTCGTCGTTTACATGTTTTTGGAAGCGCGCGGGTATTCAGAGCGATAGAGCGCGTGCCCAAATGAATTGCGCGAGTGAATTTAAGCGCGTGTACATTTTTAATGTGAAAGACGTTTCATAAGAAAACGCGTGTTGGGTTGCGATAGAGCGCAAGTCCATTTTAATTAAGCGCAAGTTGTTTTTAACGCGTGAATTATTTTACGTGAATTATGTTTCGTTTCTCCGCGTGTGTTCGGTAGCGATAGAGCGCGAGTCCATTTTAACTAGCGCATGTTATTTTTATCGCGTTTACGTATTTTTTCACACGTGCGTGTTTTGTTTAGAATCGCGTGTGTATTTTTTAAACGCGAGGACAATTCTTCACGTCTTCTGATTTCACGTGTTTAACGCACACGCGTATCAAGAAAGAAACTATACGTTTTTATGTGTAAATAAGGAAACAATTCACACGCCGAAGGAAAGCAGCATTCCAGAAAGTTAAAGAGAATCTATTTAATGTAATTTATGCAAATGGAATTCAATACTTCAGAGAAAGACTGCATTTTATAAAAGCATTAAAAACTACATAGAGTGAAAAGAACTTTAAAGCAAGAAGAATATCTAAGTCTGTAAGGTGTTTGCAAGGGCCATCACTTTAGGATTCTAAAGAGACTTGA
Organism: Ambystoma mexicanum; assembly: GCF_040938575.1. Taxonomy (NCBI): domain Eukaryota; kingdom Metazoa; phylum Chordata; class Amphibia; order Caudata; family Ambystomatidae; genus Ambystoma; species Ambystoma mexicanum. The sequence continues at coordinate 157,213,823 of NC_090935.1, read as the reverse complement.
GTGGCTTGAACTATATGCACTAAACAAGATATTATTTACAAGATATTCCACACAGATTATTAGCCTCTAAGTCTTTTACTGAGGTTTAAGAGGTAAAGAGTTTAGAGTTGTTTTAGAATAATTTTAGAAAAGAAGTTTATATTATCATATAAGTAACCAGGTGTATTTGTTTACTACAGATACCAGAGCCTACCAGAAGGTTGCAGGGCTGCAGTGTCTCTGTTGTTATTTTCTCCAAATTCCCCTTTCCCTTTCTTGGGGTTTTCAGCTCAGCTTATACTTAAGGGTTGAGAGGTGAACTCCTGGTGAGGGTCTGTGGGGCCAGCATCAGCTCCTGTGGAATTCAGTCAAGCCGGACCCTGACAGGGGCCTGCAGATATTTCCCCTAGGGGGACAGAGTTTGCTCCAGGCAAAATTGAGCCCCTTAACATTGGGCCCCAAGGATATGCGCTCAGATTGATTCCAGTATTTGCTAACGGTTCACATGTCATATTCATGTTCAATAAGTCCCTTACCAATCTAGGGTCACAAAACTTTAACTCTGTAATGTCAATATTGTGCTTAGGGCACCCACAGTCACAGATTAAAAGCCCCTCACATAATTCATCCAATGCAGGCACTTATTAAGGAGTGCTGCCTTTGGTTCATGCCTTATTGTAGATGGTTTGGGGACTCCATGAAGAAAAATTGACCGTGGGGCAAAGGACCTGTTAGAGACTTCATGAATGTTAGGCGGGTCCTGAGCTTGCACAGTCTGTCATCCTAACTGGCCCATTTATTCTGGGGGCCCAACTATCCATGGGACACTAATATACCTACAGGTACTCAAGGATATTGGAGTATGAGGCTGGGCGGGCCCTCCAGGGACAGGACCTGCTGTATCAGAGATATGAAGTGGCCCTTTGTCCCTTTTGTAATTGGTGGTGTCAGGACTTATCGTGTTGTTTCCCAGATCTAGCAGGGGGGGGGTTATACAGGACTCATTTGTCTTGGTCAGGCCCCCTTTCTCTCCTGCCTGATTAGTCAAGGGTCTCCCCAGGTCCTCTCTCACTCTACCAGCTTCTATTAGGGACATTAGCATGTTCTTAATTGTCAAAAGTTCCAACATAACCATACTGCAATTGGCCCTCCCCTGACCCATAGCCATCCTCCACTTGTTGCTCATGGAGAACAGGAGCTGCTTTTCCTACCTTTAAGACTAGGTTGGATGGGCTTGCCAGTGGGGCTATATCGATTGCCCCGAGTGGGCTTGTCAAGTTCCCTCCAGATTCATTGCCCATTGATGTGCAGGTAGTGGGCTGGTTTAAAGGTACATCCATGATGCACGCGTCAGTTGCAAATGAGATTCTAATCAGAGCAAAGGGCGATACTCCTCCAGCCTACCTGGCGCGGGGGTGGGGGCAGCAGGAATTTCCATGTGTGTGAGTTCACAAGGTCCTTGTGCATGGGTTGGGCATGGGGCTGAGCGCTCGACAGCCCACCCAGGTGATGTTGGTGAAGTTGGTAGATTGCAGGGACCGGCCAACTAACAACCCCCTCCACCCCCGCCACCTGGCTTTCAGAATCCAGGGTAGATACTTTACAAAGGGATGAGACATCCAGTGGCTCTGGAACTGTGGCAGTATCAGTAGGTGCTGCATTTTCCCCCTTCCCTACTGTACAAATAGCATTTTCACAGGGAGCACCTAGGAATTGCTGGATTTCACTGATCAACAGATGGACCTCCACAAAAGAGTTAGCAGGATTAGCTGTGCTACTAGGCACTTTGTTGGCAGTACTGAGCCGAACCTGGGAGGCTAGATGAAATATTGTGTTTTTCTTGGACCGCTTGAGGGTCTGGATTTTCTGTTTTGGTCCCAGAAAGGTTGCATTCCCCTTGCGGGCTCCCAAACGCCCCCAGTGGGACACCAACACTACCACTAGGGTGGGAAGAGTGTATGGTGTTCATTACTCTTAACTGTCTCTTCCTCATCTCAGCACCAGAGTGGGGAGAGTGTGTGGTGTTCACTACTCTTAGCTGTCTCTTCCCCGTTTCAGTACCAGAGTGGGGAGGGTATATCCCAAGAGAGGAAAGAAGGAAAGTTGACCAAAATTAACCCATAAAGGGTCAGGATCCAAAAGCAATGGTCTTTCCCTGCATGCTTATAGCAAAGGCTGTTGGAATGTTTGTGGCACTCACTTGAGGGCACTGTTGAAAAACATGCACAGAAAGATATAACATTCAGGTATTCATTATTAGTAGTGATGAAATAATCCTATAGAAATGTACCACCTCCACTAATGGTATTTCTGAAAATCTGAAGTATTTAGAGTTTACCACCGGCAGAGGTGGCATTTTTGGAGAACTTCACAAGGTATTTTAGAAAATGCAGAATGAGTGCAGTTGTCAGCTTGAGGAGACTGTTGCCGTGAGGAGGCCATTGAGCGGTCAACCAACTGTTCATGATCTGCCTCCAGGCACGTGAGTGCCGGTGTCAGAAGTGTGAAGGCATCATGAATGAGGACACAGACAACAGATTCAAAGTTCAAACAAACAGACGTTACTAACTTACCCTATACTAAGGTGGGATTTCCCTACCGAAATAAAACTAATGAAAGTCTGAGTCAAAAAGTTCAACTTAGGAATCTGTCTGAGTTCAAAACCTATGCAACTAATTCTATACAATGTGTAGGGATGTCAGTAACCAAAAGAAAATAGTGTTCAATACAAAAGTCTGACCTTCTCCCAGATCCCTTCCCCAAGTGTAAAGCAGTTCCACAAAAAGTCTTAAAGAGACCGTCTTTGAATTCAATATAGTTTTTACCAAGGTTCAGGGTTCCCTTCCCCAAGTTCCAAGCAACAAAACACAAGGGAATCATCTTGAGACTCTGTCTTCACTTCAGCCAATGTGTCAGATCTCAAGGGTCCCCTTCCACAAGTGCAATTTGGTTAAACAACACAGTTCAAAAGGAAAACTCTCACAGTTTTGTTGTTTCCAATGTTCAAAGATTCCTTTTGCTATCTTGTAGTTGTCAGAAATGTAAAAAATATCCCTTTCTGTGGTTTAAGTTTAAAGTTCCAATATAAATTCAACTTCAAGATTTATTTGTTTTTTCTTCAGAATTAAGTTCCATTTGAAGCACAGCATGTGGTAAATTGCTTGTTCGTTAGAGTTAAATTCACTGTGGAACTCTGCATGTAATGTTTGCTTAAATTTAGTGTCCCGTTCCTTCCCTGACTTCGAACGGGTATTGATTCTGTCTGTTCACAAAGCTTTAACTTAGTTTGGTATTCAATACTGAAGATTTTCACTGGTAACTTAGTTTTACATTGTCTATTGTTCAAGAAGTGTTGTTCGTTCCACTTTAAATGCTTCTGTAATTGTCTGAGCTTTGTTCATTCTGTGTTAAGTGTTAAAAGTTTGTTCGTTTATTCTTTAAGTGGATTGCACAATGTACAGAGACCTTCAAAAATGTGTCTCATACTGCACGTGACCACTCCCATACAAAGTAACTTGATGGTTCAGTGATTGAAGTTGTGAAAGACCGGAGACTTTAGAAAAAGTGCTCATGAGAGCCACGCAACCATTCCTCTCCAAAATACCTCTTGACAATAAAGTTCATTCATTCGCGCACTGGGTTTCCCAGCTACTAGAAACACACTGGTCACTCTGACAGATTTAGTTGCAGCCCAGAGCACACAGTCTCTGATTTTCAAGGCCCAGCCTCCTCCTTCTGTACCTCAGGCACTCCTGTGTGGGCCTCTAAACACAGGGGAACGAGCAACATAGACATGAGGGAAAGGGATAGGCTTTCCTCGCGGCTTCCCTCTCTTCACTCCCTCTGCTCCACGGAGTCCAAGCTCCTTGACCATGATTCCATGGACCCTTTTCCTCCATGGTCCCCAGCATCTCGGCATCTCATTCTGGGAAGGTTCTCTGCCACTTGCCTCAATCGCCTTGCTGCTTTTCCTGTCTCAATCTTAGTCTCCTTTGATGTCTCTTTGAGCTATACACCTGCAGCCCCTTACAGCCCCTTGACAGGATGCAGGTGTGAGTAGTCAATGAGCCCTGCCTGATCATAATTAATGGGACATGCCTGACCCTGACAGCTCTTAACAGGCAACTTCTTCATTCCAGTACCAGAGTGCACCATACTTCTTCCCTTCACTCTGGCCTTCTTCCTTGGACTCGCCCCCTGCTCCCTCTTCTGAAGCCAGAAACCTCAGAGTCATCTTTGACTCCTCTCTCTGCTTTCTCCCTCACACTCAGGACATTGCCAAGAAGTCCCACTTTCAGCTCTTCCTTCTCAAAGGAATTCTACCTTTTCTCACCTTCCCCAGAGGCTCAATGTTACTTGGGCTCTGGTTCTCTCTAGGCTTGACTATTGCAATAGCCTCCTCCTGAATCAACCTTTGTCCTTTCTGCGACCCCTCCAGCTAAACCAGATTAGGGCAGCAAGACTTATCCTAGGCCTCAAGCCCAGTGACTGCATTTCTCCTGCTCTACAAAGTCTACACTGGCTCCCGGTTGCTGCACAGATTAAATTTAAATCCCTCTGTATCATCCACAAGGCTGTCTGGGCTACACTATCTGCAACTCTTACTACACTACATGTTCCCCCTCTAGTCCTCTGCACTCCTCTGGCATCAATTCCTTGTGTGTAAAGCGGTTCATTAAACAGAGGGGAAGTGGTCGATCGCTTTCCTCAGCTGGCTCCCTTCTTTCGAACAGCATCCCCCTCCCTCTTCATCTTGAGCAGAACCTTCTTAAATTCCGGAAGAGCCTCAAGACCTGCCCCTTTACCTCTTCTCTTCTTTCTCTCCCTCTCTCCCTAACTAATCGCACAGTAGCTTGATTGGTGTGCAGGGCCCTTATTCATCCTCAGGGTCCTGACTTCCCACATTGTATCATGCCAGTTGCTGTCTATCCCCAGCGCTTGCCTCGGCTCACTCTTCACCCTTGGAGGCTTGCACTTACCTTTCATTGCACTTCACCTACTGCTCACCCACGAGCACCACCGCACCTATCCCATTCCCTCTCCCTTCTGCACTTGCACGTTCTGATCACTCACAAGGCATAGTAGGTTCGTCTTCCCCTCCCCATTGTTTTTTCTTATATGTATTACTTTTATGTATTTTAATATTAATTGTCTATCATCCCCTGTCCCCTCCCTGTTTTCCTGTGGGCGTTTTGAAACACTATTTGCTTCCTGTATAAGTGCCTATCAAAGGGTCAATAAATAAATAAATAAATAGTTGACTATTTTTGTCCCAGTACTGTCAAATGTCAATGATGAAGAAATGACGGGAACTGGCTTGTAAAAGCCTATGAAAGTGGGGAAAAGGTTGGATTGGCTGTCAATAGGAAAAGGGGATACAATGTCTCGCCCAAGGGCACCCCACTCCTAGTTCCCAAGGACCCTCCACCCAGGTGATCCTCCCTCACTACTCCGCCCCCAGGGTTGGGATCCAATAGCGATGGCCTTTCCCTGGCCACCTTCGTAGTGGATCCAAGGAGTTTGGGGGTCAGAATACCCTTAGGTGTCTGACATACCCTTTCCCAATGTGGGTTGGACAGAGGGGCTTCACAGGGAAACTGGGAAAGGAAGTCAACCAAGATTGACGGTCCAAATCAACCCGCATATCCCTTAGGTTACATCCATTTTGAGATTTGATTTCAATGAATCAGCATTTTCTTCCCCACTAGCTCTTTTTCTTAACTGGGGTGATTTTAGTTTCCCTAACTAATAATAATAATCTCAGTGGATGGTTCTGATTTGGTATTGGGTCCTATAACGCAACACACCATTCCTTTACGAATTATATGTTCTCAAAGACACCATGAAGTGATCCAATTTGACGTCATTGCAGCCCCATATTTTTAATTGATCCTGGGCATTCTGTGGCTTACCATCCACAATCCCATGATTGTTTGGAATCAAAGGAGGCTCACCTTTTCAGGTGACAAATGCCCAGATTCCTGCCCTGTTCCATGAGTACTACGAACCCATCCACGTTTACCAACCCTTCAATCCATGACGATTCCACCAGAATACCAGGGGCCTCATTACGAGTTTGGCGGCAGCCATGGAGCTATTAGCTATTAGCTCCATGGCTGCTGCCAAACCGGGCTCCTTTACCGGGTTCCCAGAATGGGGAATTACCGGGCCTTCCGAGTTCGGAGTGCCCGGTAATTCCTCCCTCTGGGAACCCAGGCCCGGACCTTCCCCATTCCCATCTGAGCCCCCATAGAGCTCAATGGGAATAGGAGAGGGAGCTAACAATGGGCCGATTACGACCGGCCCGTTGTTAACTCGCTCTTCCCCTCGCGGGACCCGGTAGCGATGCCTGAGGGAACCTCGTAATTTCGCAGAACGGGTTTAACGGGTCCACCTCCATTAGCGGAGCCCGTTAACCCGTTCCGTGAAGATCGTAATGAGGCCCCAGGACTTTAAAGATGTATTTGACCCCATAGAAGCTAACATACTGCCACCTCATAGGCCGTATTATTGTCAGATCCAATTGCTACCAGGTGCTCAGATCCCGTACGGAAGAAAGACCTATGCGCTCACCGAAAAGGAGAATGTCGTTCTTAAACAATACATAGAAGACAATCTGGCCAAAGGATTCATCCGGCATTCCTTTTCTCGTGCAGGAGCCGTGATATTTTGTATTCCAAAAAAAGGGGAAACTGAATCCAGACCCTGCATAGATTACCGGCAGCTGAACAAGATTATGGTTAAAAACAAGTATCGTTTACCACTTATCCAAGTTTGCACGATCAAGCTCGGCAAAGTAGAATCTATACCAAACTGGATTTAAGAGGAGCATACAATTTGATGAGGATAGCCACCAGAGACGAATGGAAAACAGCATTTCACACCCGATATGGGCATTTTGAAAACCTGGTAATGCCCTTTGGGTTATGCAACGCCCCCACTGCCTTCCAATTCTTTCTCAACGACATATTCAAAGTAATTCTTGATGAATGTATTGTGAATTATTCGGATGAAATCCTGAGGTATTCCTCTTCCGTGCAAGAACATATAAGTCACTTCCGAGAAGTCCTCTCAAGACTAAGGAAACATGAATTGTACGATAAACTCTCGAAATGCATGTTCCAGCAGGAAAAGGTGGCCTATTTGGGCTATATAGTGTCACCAGGAAAAATCGGGATTGATCCGAAGAAAATAGAAGCTATTACAGAATGACCAGCTCCTGTCAAACAATTGCAGAAATTGATTGGTTTCGTAAATTTGTATCACTGCTTCATTCCATGCTTCTCGGAAATACTATTGTCTTTGACATCACTCCTAAAGAAAGTACGATTGGACACCATCAACACAAGAGGCATTTGAATGTCTAAAGCTCAAGTTTACCACAGCACAGTATTAAAAAAAACAATCAGGATCTGCCTTATATTGTAGAAGCAGATGCATCAGATTACACCGTTGGGGCAGTATTGTCACAGAGGGATCCCCAGACCAAGCTGAAGCATCCAATTGCCTCCCATTCAAGAAAACTCAACACTGCAGAACAGAATTACAGCATATTTGACAAGGAGCTTTTAGCCATAAAGGAGACATTTGTTACTTGTAGACACCTTTTAGAAGGGGCTAACCATCCCATTCTAGTAATCATGGAGTTTTTACGCACTGCTTGATCCATCAACCAGAGGCAAAATCGCTGGATTTACTTATTTTCTCGATTCGATTTCAGAATCACTTATACACCAGGAGATCTGAATACCAAAGCCGATGCATTATCACATCGGAATCATTCCCCCTCGGACCCTGTGGAAGGACTCCCGTTTTTAGAATCCTTGCAGATATTGGCCACATGCCATTCCGGGCTGGAAGAATATGAAGAACAACTAAATCAGACATATACAAAGTCATGTGTTGGAAAATTCCTAAGTGAGGATTCTCTCAATCATGAAGAGCATGGACTGTTATTTCATGGCCGAAAGTTATGGTTACCCACCAAAGTGTTACAATGATGCTTCTTACAATGGTGCCATGACAGCCCGGGATCAGGACATGGGGGTATAGTCAAGACCCAGAAAAAGGTGGATTTTTACGTGTGGTGGAAGGGTTGGGCAAATGACGTAAAACATTACATTCAGGCTTGTGGGATCTTTATCAGATCAAAGACCGATCATCAAAAACCTATGGGTTTGTTACAGCCACTTTCTATTCCTACAGGTCCATGGAAACATTGTTAGATAGATTTTATCACTGAACTCCCTCCAGTACTGGGAAAAACCACCATCCTAACCATTGTGGATGCGTTCACCAAGATGGCTCATTTCGTTGCACTAGCATAAATACCTACTGCCCACGTTTGAGACAACTTGACTGTGAAAAATGTCTTCCGCCTCCATGGACTACCCAAAATCATTATCACTGACCGAGGATCACAGTGTATATCCCGGTTCTGGAAAGAAGTCAGTCGATCACTAGGAATAGACCTTTGCTTTTCATTAGCCTACCACCCCCAAAGCGATGGACAAACGGAGAGTAATAAACCAGAGTCTACGCTGTTACACCACTGCTTGTGATCAGGACTGGGTTACCTGGCTTCCACTGGCTGAATTCACCTATAATGATGCGTATCACTCTTCTTTAAAAGACTCATTGTTTCATGTATCCTATGGGTACCATCCAATGTCAATGCCGTTGACCAGAACAAGTCCTTTGTGCATCCCTGCAGCCCAAGAACACATCAAGAACTAAACCACTATCGCAACTAAAACATACTCAAGACTCAACCAAAAAATATGCAGATCAAAAGAGAAGTGAAGCACCATGTTATGCTGTCGGGGATGAAGTCTAGTTAGTCACTACCAACCTCAACATTCCTAAGTGCCATTGTAAATTGAAACCCCGCTTCATCGGTGCATTTAAAATCAAAAGGATTATTACCTGGTTGCTATGAAGCTAGAACTGCCTCACCATTATCAAATCCATCCTGTTTTTCATGTCTCCCTCCTGAAACATGCTACCCATTATGTACCTAATGGGGACTGAACCTTGCCAAGAAAACCCCTTCCAAGATGGCTACCCACAATGACATCAGTTAGTATAGAAACTTGACCAGAACTATAGAGGCATGTCTATTTAGGTTCGAAGACAACAGACGCTGTCGTCTTTCAAAATATCAACTGCATTGAAGCAGTCGGCATCCAGAGAAGACTCCTGCATCAATGTGCCGCCAAGATCCACGGATTACTCATTTACTATCCACGTAAGAACCTGCACTCCAACGGTAAGCTGTATCGCACCCCATGGAACTTCTAGTATTAGGTAATTAGCTCTATCGTCTGGACATCGGAAAACCTATCCTGTTTTCCACATTGTTTCTTTATACCGCCATCATCACGGACAGATCCACAGCAAGCGAGGACTGCACTGTGTACCCCGTCCCTCTGACTTATTGTTCAGATCCTTTAGACGGTAACAAACTATATGATATGCGTGTGCCATCATAAGAGGGCTTGATATCCCTGCATGCACCATTCTGAATATTTACCCTCAAGAGCCTGTCAAAAGATGTACGCAGAACACCCCTATTCTACCAGACCCCCGTGGATATTACTGTCCCAATCCCAATCCCTCTCTATTGCTGCTGAAGAGAGGAAGCCTTACGACTGTAGCTACAGTCTCTGGTGGTCCCAACCCAAAGTGGATTGACCCTCCTAACAGGTATTACAGACAATAATTAAGGCAAGTGAGCAGGAGGAGATATTGATTCCATATACCTAAACCTTTCCTTTTGTCTCCCGTGGATGCAGCTCTTCCAATAAAGAAGACCTGTCCACCTGAACTACAGCACTCCCAGATTCAACAATTACATCAAGGTGAGAGGGGCAAGCAGTTTGGTGGTCCAAGATCCCGAAACCGTCTTCCTTTCCTTTTCTTGTTGACAGTCTGCATGATTTCCAAAGGCCAGATCTGTATTCCGATTGATGTAACTGACAATACCATTGACCTTTTCAGCGAGAAACCGTTCCTTTCCTGAATCCTTCAGATTAAAAAGCCTGAGTTTGGGAGACTGCTGTAAAACTGGTATGTATTGAAGTCAAGGTTGCAAGCAGCAACATTGTATTAAGAGCGCAAGAACGAAGATTGGCAATGCGTGTGATGAAAGACACGAGGAAAGCTTACTTGCTGATGGATGTTTGAACAAGATCGACGAAAGATACAATACCAGTGGCAGAGTGCTCCAGCACCGGGAGTGTGCTCAATCAAAGGTCTCTGTAAGGTATCCAGCCAATAAGTGGCAGAAACAAAAGTAAACAAAAGAGAATGAGAAATTAAGTTAATCAAAGTGGTCCTGCGACTGTTTAAGCCAAAGCCCTTACACAATTGAAAGTCTTCGTATTTAAGATACAAAGAGAAAAAGCTTAGAAAGTGAGATTACATGGTCCGAGCCCGATCGAGGGAGACCAATTGTGAACATTGTGCTAAAGAGGTCCGAGCCTGAATGAGGGTGATCCGTGCTCAGAGCCCAATCGAGGGAGACCAATTGTGAAATCTGAGTTAAAAGGGGGTCCGAACTTGAAGGAGGGAGATCCATGGTAAACGATGGACCCGAGAACTAGTGAATGTGAAATTACTGATAAGAAAGGAACTTTGGTGCTTGTTTTTTACGAAAGGCGCTCTACAATAAGAGACTGTTATTGGGAAAGAGACTTTGGCAGAAGGCCCTGATACCTATGCTTTGAACTGTGTTCTCTTGGCAGAGAAGCCAGAGTGTGTGCGAAGCTCAAGTGTGCCGCCTTGCCCCGTGATGAACACGTGGGGAAGGGAAGCCAACTGCTTAACTATTATAATATATCATTTCTTGAACACTTCTTTTTGCATACATTGTTGTCCCACACGATTTGTATTTTGAAGTAAGGATTGGCAATAGATTTATTAGTATAGGCCCTTTTATTTTGACAGAGACTCCACTAGGACTACATTATTATTATTTGATGGTTGTAGCTTGCTCCTATTCTTAGATGTAGGGTTAGATAGGCGTTCAACCAACCCACTGAAGTTCAATAAACACCCTTGAACTGTGATCACTTGTGTCTATCTTCACTGTTTGATACCATGCCTTCCTTACATGTGGTGTCAGATGTGGGATGCGACTCAATTGAGACAAATTGGGCGACCCTGAAATTCCAGAAACTTAGTCACACAGCCTCAGATCCTTCTACCGCCACAGAAGAATCCATAGGCTGTCATGAGAGGACAAAGGCAGAGAATATGGCAAGGGAAATGTGTACACGATCACACAGTGAATAGCTTTGAGTCAAACAACATGGACACAGGAACCTAGACACATGTACACTATAACCCAGGATGTGCAAGTAGAGTGTGATAACAATACAAATAGATGAAAAGGGATGTGGGGTAAGCACTTAGAAGCTCCTTATGATTACAAAGAAAGTCGGCAAGCTCCTTACCCACAATTGCTGCTACAGGCACTGGTAGCGCTATGCCCATATACAGGGCAGCAATGACAGGATTTGTGAGCTAATACCCTTGATGGTATTGTATATGGTAACTTAAAGACAATACTCACGAGGATGAGAAATGCCGCCTGAAATGTCAGCAAAGCCCACGAACCCTGTTGATCAAACAGGGGCCCAGAAAGGCTAGAACAGCAATGGGAGGATAACTTAATACATACGACTCATGACAAGGAGCAAGTAGGAATAGTGATTACAGAATAGTGAAGAACACATGGGCATTCACACAGGAGCTAGCTACAACAGAACACCACACCTAATAATCAATAGGAAACAAATGGAGAGGGCAAGGGAAAACCTGGAATAGATTCCAAGAGAAAGCAAAGGAACTGGAGCAGGGAAAATGAAATTACAAAGGCAAAACCTCCTCCCTCCCCATCCAGGGAAGGAAAGGTAAAATGCTAAATCTACAAACGAGGAGAGACTAAAGGATCAAAGGTTCACAGCAGAATAGGGCAAAGTTAAAGAAATATAGAACACAGACAAACTGGGCTGCACAGAAAAAGGAAAGCAATGGGAAATGCTGTTAGCAAAACAGAGGAAGACAGAAAGGGAATCCAGGCAGCAGAAATCACTAATAAGCACATTCAATTCGAAATCCAGGGAAAAGGAATGAGAAAATAGAAACTGGGCACTAGACACTAAGCTTAGAACCAGGAATAAGGGACCAGTCACAAGCAGGAACACTGCATCAATGACCGGCGCTGTACTGAAGCAAACTGAGGCTTTTAACGCTGCTTAACGAGCACACGCCTCAGCTGTGCTGCTTGCTGCACGTGGCAGCCACAGGTGTTGCTTATCTGCCACCCAGCCTTGTCCTGCAAGGGTGGGGATGAAGCAGTGGGCCAGGCATTCTGTGAAGCATAGTCTTGTGATTAAAGTAGCACACTGACTGCCAAAAACCTGGAATGGATCTGGAAGGGAGGTAGCATGGAAAATAAGGATTTAGCACTCCCAATTCACCACAGCACTGTAGCATAAGGTTCGAAAGGTAAGTCCAGTAGGGAATGAACCCCAAATTATGGCCCTAATTGGGGAACAGGTGTAAAGGGAGCATGCATGACATATGCTTTGATATTTGTAGCAGCAGAGAAGCTACTATCCCTCTAGGGAAAAAAGGGATGATTCCCATGGACTTAGTCCTAATACCCCATGAGGGTTTATTTATAACAATGGCCCCAAAATCTGGCATAGCCTGGAAGTTTGGTCTCGATGTTCTAGCAGGCGGCATAGATGCAGACTTCTGGGGAGACATAAAGGTTCTCGTCCAGAACCATGACGAAACTCTGTTTGAAATACATTGTGGGGACAAAGTTGCACAGGGAATTCGTGAGAAGGCTCTATTTCCCCGTTTTATGGAAGAAGGTGAACCAGAAGAAACTGAGAGACATAGCTTAGGCTTGGGATAGGCTGATGAACCACCCATCACTGAGGCAAAGAGGGAAGCAGAACCTACCATCCTTCCCGATCCAGCCTTTCCCCAGTGAAATGATCCAGCACTTGCAGCGGCTTACTTCCAAGTGATTCCTGAGGCAGAAGGATTAGAAAAGGGGACCCCTTTTTTCTTCCTGAAACAGGGATTACTATATAGAAGGGAATGCTTCAGAGAAGGCCTAAGTAAAACTCAATTAGTAATCCCCCGATTTAAAAAATGTTTCACGCAGTACAGCACAGTGGATCAAAAGCAATTGTGGGCGCTGATCTTTAACGCTTCTAAAATATCAATACATCTGTCAGCAGTAAGATTCTTAACAGACTTGAACATAGAACCCAAAAGAACATTTGCGATGGGACTCCAAGTTAAAACGTTAAAAAGTAAACCCGCAAACCTTGGAAAGACAATATAAATTGCTGAGAATTAACCAGAACAAAAACAATAAGGAACCAGGCTGAGAGAAAATCTGATTAAATGTCACAAACTGAGGGGAATATTTTGGATACTACACCCCTCGGAGACAAGTCACTCAGAGGAAGTCCAATAATCGGAGAGGAACCGTTGACAAAAAGACTTTCTCCCAAGAGCGCATATGTACAAAGTATCCTTGTTGCTTCCTGCATCCTGATACCTATGGGTCTGGTGCGCATTACAAATATTAAAACAAACAAACAAACAAGCTGTAAGTCCTAGTTCCTAGCGCATTATAGCAATAGGAACGTTTTTGGTACTGGGAGAAGTGTTTTCCAAAATCTTACTTCAATTACATCCCATTTAGGCTGATCTTCTTGTGCTTTAGTATGTGCTCCATATGTTAACGTGGCAACCACTTTTTCTTTGTAATATTTTATTAGAGGAAGGTACGTGTATCTGCCATATGTATTTTAAATCTTTTTTGCTTGTAATATTAGTGCTTGCATTTTTTCCTCTACTATCATTTTGAAGGGTTGCTCAGTTTTATGATTATTTATATTAATTCCCAAATATTTCTATTCTTTCGTTATTTGTACAATTTCTCGATGAATACGTAATTCAAATTTCTGTGTCTTCTTTGTTGATGCAACTGATTGAATCTGCATGATTTCCTATGTTAATATTCAGATAATTTCTCTCTGCAAATTGGTGTAGAGCAGTTAGTTGTCTTTGTAGACCTATTGGGATCCTATCAAACTGTCAGAATCAGAAACTACCACCCCCGAAAGCTCCTCACCTGACTCCTTAGAGGAATCCTCCTGGGTAGATGTCTTTGGTCTTCTTCTCCCCTCCTTCTTGATCTCCTGCGGGTCTTCGTCCGTCTTGGTGCTCTTCCTTCCCTTTTTGTCCTTCTTGCGCTCGTAGAGATAGGGACGAGCTCCGCTTGAGGCCACCCTGACAGTGGTAGGAACAAGCTGTCAGGTGGACCCAGGGGAGCCAGTTCCGTAACGCCAGGGAAAAAGCCAGTGATGGCAGAAAAAACCCTGTTAGATGGAGAGTCCTTGCTGGCAGGGAGTGTGTCCGAAGTGGAAGAGGCCGGTGAATGGTATACAGTAATGGTACTTGAATCCAAGTATTACCGGACGAGGTAGACTGATGTCGAAGAGGATTGGAAGAGAGTCCAAGGAAAGCAAAAGCGGAGGCTGCACACGAGCAGTCAGGAGGGAAGGTAAGGCTACACTGCAGGTAAGAGTGAGAGAGAGAGAGAGAGAGAGCTGGTACAGGAGAGCGAGAGAGAGTGGAGAATGAGAGAGCGAACAGAAGCGGGAGCGAGCAAGGAAGGGAGAGAGAGAGAAATAGTAAGGGAGAGCGAGCAGGAGCAAAAGCGGGTGAACAAGAGTAAGGAATCAAGCGCCAGGGAGAGAGAGAGCAAGCGGGAGCGAAAGTGGATGAACAAGAGTTAAGGAATCAAGCGCCAGGGAGAGAGAGAGCGCAAGCCGGAGGGGCGCGAAGGATAGCTTTACAGTACGGAACTCCGTACAAAAGGAAAGAGCCGAGAAACAGAGAAAGCCGAAGCGGGCTGAGTACTAGGAAAAAAAGTATCAAAGGACCAAGCTCAAGGAGCGGCACTGCAGGCGAAGTTAGCGAAAGGCTGACAATGCGAGTTGCAACGCACAGCGTTGTGGGCGTGGCTACCTTTTAAAGGAAAAGGACCAAAAAGACTAGAACGGTAAGGACCGCAAGATGCCTAAGTAAGCCTCCATCTTTTCCACAGTGTCCAGGGTCGCGTTGTGACACAAACAAAACAAGGTCGTTCGCATATAATAAGTGAGATATTGGTTGTCAATTCAGTTTTGGTGGAAAAGATCTTGTTGAATAAATTGAGATGTTCAGTTTTCTGATATAATAATTAAAATTGGTTGCAGCCATTACACAGCTTTGTTTTAATCCACGCGTTGTCACTATGGGTTTAGTCAACAGGCCGTCTTTCTTTAGCCTCGCCTGCACAGTTGTTTCCGTGTAAAGTTTGATATATGACTGTCAAGATGTGCTTTGGGCAGTCATCTTCCTTTCATTTTTCCCAGAGTAGTTCTCTTACTATTGAATCAAAAGCTAAACGAAAGTCTATGAAAGCTATATATAAAGGCTCTTTAGTGATCACAGTTTGCTTTTTTAAGGCTGTCAACAGTAATAAATTAATTGTAGTGCCAAGAACTTGAACAAAGCCCGCTTGGTAAGGATCTACTAACTTCTTTTCTGACAGATATATTTTCAGATCTTTCAATATTAGACGCGCAAACATTTTTCCTACTGTGTCTAATAAGGCTATTTGCCTGTAATTACTTGGAAGATTTCTGTTTCTTTTTTAAACACTGGGATTATGACTGAGTGTTTCCAACTGATCAGGATTTTCCCCATTGTTTTTATTGCGATGACTATCTAATTTATCATTATAGTCCCTTTTTTTCTGGGTGTTTTTTCAGAGTTAGATTACTTAGTCCGTCCGGACCTAGAGCGCTAGAGTTGCTTAATTTTTTATTTAAGATCAAGATGTAAAGTGAGTCAAATTTTAAGTTGTTAAAGATAGTATTATCATCCAGGTCCAACCTGAGAACAGTTGTGGAGTTTTTAAATTGCGAGTTGTTTATGTATTCTTCCCAAACTGATTCCGAAATGAGGTTTAATAATACTGTGGCCATCCCTGTGTCTCTGGCCTGATTTAACAATTTCTATATTTGTTGACTTGATTTGGAAAATAAAGCTTGTAGCATTTGTTTGTTATTCGATTGCTCTTTTGCTTCTTTATGATGTTTTATATAGTTTTTATATCTTGTTCATATATTTCAAAATTGTTTCTTTGTTTCCGGATCTTCATGTTTTTTCAATTTCCTTATTTCAAGCTTCATCTTATTCCTAGCAGCTTTGATTAACGAATCGAAGGGCTTTAGCTTCTTGAATATTGGTTTGCTACATTTTGGATTGTTTTCCTAGAACATCATAATCGCACAGGTGTAATCTTCACCATGTTTGTTTGTTTGATGAACCTTTTCTAATAGTTTGCTTAACTTATAGTCTGACCATTTGATTCTATTTCGTTGTTCAGTGAGTATACAATGTGAAAAATAAAATTGATTCTTGGTCTGATTGGTGTATTGATATTCAGTCGTCATTATATTGTGATCACTTAGATCCGTATCTATTATAGTAAAATCGTTCACTTGTGTTATGTCGTGGACTGATATAAAGGCATAATCAATAATTGAAGTTATTTTGCCTCTTTTCCATGTCGGTCTCAGAGGATTATCTGTTTCATAGGATCATTCAGCATTATTAAATTTCTTTGCTTCATTAATTTGAGCAATTTTTTGGCTTTTGGTTGCGACGTCTACCTTTCGCTTTGAAGCATGATACATTTAGATCTTCTGTTATTAGTATTGTATAAGCTTCAGTTTGATTTACTATTAAATCTAGCATTTTCGTAATGTAAAAATAGCTCATCAGTAATTAAACTTGTATTCCAATAAGTGTTAGACATTGCTCTGTCCTTCGTTTAATATTTTTATTTGATTCCCAGCCTGTTGTGTTATTTTCAGTGGATCATTTTGCATCTGATCATGGGATTTTTTGTGTGTTTAGTGTTTGTTGCTGCTTGATCAAATTATCCCTTTGTTGTTGGATTGTTTTATAAGGCCGAGCCTCATTAGTTTCACTCTATAGATGAATTGCGAAGGCTATTGCTTGTTCTAGTGGGTCTTCATTCTCATTGTATGATTTATTTTCTTCAGTTACGGTAATTGAATATGTTGAAAGGTTTAGGAGCAGATCTTCTTCCTCTTGTTCCTCTCTTGTTTCTAGAATGTTATTTTGCAGTTGCTGTTCTATTGGAGTTTGTATGTGTTCATTCGCCTCTATTTGTGATTGAGCCTCTTTCTGAGATAACTTCCTTTTTTTATTTCCTTAGTATTTCTGGGTGGCATTGATATCGCATTAATGAATAGTTTTACCTTGCTCTCATTTTGGTGCCTTTTTAGGACTTGTTTTTTTTTTAGTGCAAGCATTTCTTGCCTTTTTCTAGTTTTCCCTTTTTTTGTCTTTTTTGTTTTAAAAACTTCAAATATTGATATTTTGGCATTTACAGATATTGCTGTTTGCTCTTCCTGATCCGTTGCCGTTATCTGGGTTTCATGTTCAACTCTCTATTCTGTTTCCGTGTCTGACATCGAAATTGTCTCAATTTCATTTTGAGGCATATTAACATTTTTTGAGACTCCATTTTGCTCATTGGTTGTGTTTTCAATTGTATTTCTTGTCTGGGTTATATTTACGCTGTCTATAGTTGTACTCGCCGTTGCTTTTAGTGAAATGTCAACTAAGAAATCAGTTTTCATCATTAGAGAATTGAGAATGAATTCATTCTGTTCTATTTTCTTCCCCAATATTTTATAGACTTTTGTTAAGGCAAATAAACCATTGTTAATTGCCATTAATTTTGAATCCAGAAACATTGGGGGTTGTTGCGGAAAACAAAATGATGGTTGCAGGACTTGTTTAGTGTAGGAAATCTGTGAAGTCAGTGATTTGATAGATGATGTATTTGGGCAATCCATATATAAATTAGGTGAATTAGACACATTTTCCGTTTTACCAGAGTTTGGACTTGTTAAATCCTCAAACTGGGTCTCTACTACGATTATTTAAGAGGTAGGCAGTAATTCTTCATTCCCTAGCAGCCCAGCCAAGGGTTTTCTCCCCCACGAGGGTTTCCCTGGAAACCTCTCTCTGTTCGGGTCACATACAGGAACGCAGAGAGGTGACTAGGTGAATTCTCATTGCTTCTAGCAGCACCATCTGGACCAGGTTAGTGACACCCAATATCCTGTCGCTGTTTATATTGATGTCCTACTTGAATTCTTGGACAAGTCTAATCCAGGCATAACAATTAGCAACGCCAAGTGTTACAGCTTTCGGGTTTTGGCAGTCACTAGGATGGATCATCAGGTGCAGCAGCTAGTTTCCGCTGTGCAGTCCCTGACTGTAGAGGTGCAGAATCTCAAGCAAGAGAATGCTGCCCTACGACAGCAGGCGAGACGTTCACCTCATTGTTCAGAAGTCCCTCTGGGGCCCTTACCTGGGGGTCGCTTCGATGGAAACCCCCACAAAGTAAAGGAATTTTGGGATTCCTGAACAGTGCAATTTGCATTTAAAGGGGCATTCTTCCATATGGATAGAGATCGGGTAGGATATATGGTTTCTCAGATGATGGGACCAGCCCTTGCGTGGGCTACACCCTTGGTCACGACTAAAAACACCATCCTTGATTCACATTCAGCCTTTTGCAATAGTATAAGGAGCATGTTTGGTAGAGAGGAGCTCACAGTAGCCTGGCAGAAGCATCTCCTAGATCTAAAACAAGGAAATCACGATATCCTTACTTACATAACCCGGTTTAAACAGATGGCTAGCTAAACAGCTTGGCCTGATGACGCCCTAACCGCGATCTTCAAGAGAGGACTAACCGAAGACCTTAAGGATGAGGTCTCTTGAGTGCCTCGCTCCCATAATCTGTCTGAATTTATTGCCCTTGTGATGCAATTGGACTATAGATTGCAGGAGAGACAGGTGGAAAGGAAGAAAGGGAGAACACCCAAATCCCCAGCAGTAGAAGAGCCTATGCAGTTGGGTTCCGCTTGAGGCCCTGTGTCCCCGGAGGAGCGTACCAGAAGAAGGACACTAGGACTTTGTATGTATTGTGGTGCTAATATTCATACAGTAAGGGAATGTCCCATCGCTCCCATACGGAGGTCGGGAAACGCCAGCGCCCGACCGTAGGGGAAACCTCGGTTCGGGACCACACCCAGGACAATGGTTCCCCAATAATTTGGCAACCCTTTCAGAGCACTGGTTCTACGGACACGACTATGTTGGTACTCCAGGTATCTTTTGTTGTTGGTCACACCCACATACAAAACATCCCAGCCCTCATCGATAGCGGAGCGGCTGGGAATTTCACTGATGATCAATGGGCCTGTTCACATGGGATTCCCCGGTCCACGAAGTCGATTTCTATCCCAGTCGAAAGCGTTGATGGAAGCCCTTTGGTGTCAGGCCCCATAAGGGACCAGACCTGCCTGCTGGAGATGAGTATAGCCTCTCACCAAGAGACCCTGATATTGGACATTATGAAAGCGTTCACTGTCCAGTCATCCTAGGCCTACCTTGGCTGAGGGAACATAATCCTTACATTAACTGGTCAGCAGGATCATTCTTTCTAGGATCTGAGCACTTTCTAAAGCACTGCATAGTGGCAGCGACAGAGGAACAGATACCCTCGTCCAACATGAACTCTGACTCCAAAGGGATTACCACGCTCAATCTGATCGCTGGTCTTCCCGAGCCCTATCAACAGTTTCAGGAAGTCTTCTCCACCACCGAATATTCTGAGTTGCCACCCCATAGAAGGGATGACTGTGCTATCGATTTAATACCGGACAATCTGTTGCCTTTTGGGCGTATGTATATTCTGCCAGCCAAGGAAAAGGAGGTTCTCAAGGACTACCTTCACAGAAATCTTGGCCTGATCTCTGAGTCAACATCCCCGACAGCGCCCTCACTTTTCTTTACACCTAAGAAAAACACCTCAGAACTCCATCCGTGCATCAATTTCCACGGGTTGAATAAGATCACGGTCTCCGACCGGTATCCTATGCCTCTCATACTGGACATATAAGAGGCAGTGAACAGGTCTAAAATTTACACCAAACTGGACCTCCGTGGGGCCTACCATTTAATTTGAATTAGTCAGGGCGATGAATGGAAAACGGCTTTCTGCACACCTTTTGGGCATTGCCAGTATCGAGTCATGCCTTTTGGTTTATCAATTGCCCCTGCCGTTTTTCAGCGGGTCATGGACCATTTATTTGCAGACATCTTGGTACACTATGTAATAATTTACCTTGACGACATTTTGGTTTATTCCTCCTCGACCCACGAGCATGTGCGGCATGTGAGAAAAGTCCTACGTCGGCTACAGCAGTATCACCTGTTTTGTAAACTGGACAAGTGTGTGTTTAACCAACTTCAGGTCGTCTATTTAGCTTATGTCTTGTCTGCAGAGGCCATAGCAATGGACCCAGAAATAATTTCAGCAGTACTGAACTGGCCTACTCCTTCTTCGGTCAAGGACATTCAGCTTTTCATAGGATTCGCAAACTTCTACAGACGTTTCATTCCACAATTCTTCACCATTACCCAACCCATGATATTGGATACTCAGCAAGCGTTGAAAAGGCTAAAGAAATTATTTACAAGTGCCCCAATTCTCATCACCCCTGACCAGAACCACACATTTATTGTGGAATCAGACGCTGCCCAACACGCCTTACAGGCAGTTCTTCTACAAATAGATGTGCATGGTCAGGAATGTCAAGTGGCGTATCTCTCAAAGATGTTAACTCCGGCTGAATTGAATCACACCGTTCTGGAGAAGGAACTTTTAGCCATTAAGAAAGCCTTTGAGGAGTGGCGTCATCTGTTACTTGGAGCCAAATAAGTGGTTGAGGTGAGAACCGATCATCATAATCTTCGGGCCCTGCAATACGCCCAGACACGCAACAGCAGACAGGCTCGCTGGGCCCATTTCTTCTCTCCATATAGAATCACTTTCTCATTCATTCCCGGAAGAACCAACCTACGGGCAGACGCATTGTCTTGGAAGGATCCCATCACCAACACCCGGTTTAAATCTGAGCCCATTTTCCCAAAGACCATCATAGTTCAGGTGGTTTCAGATTTCTTATCCCAAATCAAGAAACACTCAGGTTACTTGGAAACCCAGCAAGCCTCCTTCCTCAAGCATCACCGGCTTACAAAAGGAGGAGGATGCTTCTTTCAGGGCCAAAGAGTGTATGTCCCTACAGAAACTTTACAAAAGGAAGTATTGCGTTTGTGCCATGACTCTCATACCGCAGGACACAGGGGTCTTGCCAATACCAGGGAGTTGGTTCAGAGACCTTTCTGGTGGCCATCTCTGAGCAAGGATGTTCAGGAGTATGTAGCCTCATACGCTTTTTGCCTGCAGTCCAAGACCCCACATATTTCTCCTCTCGGAGAACTAGTCAAGATGCCGATCTCGTCCAAACCCAGGCAGATCATATCCACCGATTTTATTGTGGAACGACCTCCTACAGGGAATTGCTCTGCTGTCATGGTTACCATAGACTCTTTTTCCAAACTGGCTCATTTCATCCCATTGCCGGGATTCCCCTCGGCAGCACGTATGGCACGGATCTTTATAGGACGCATTTTCTCTCTCCATGGTCTGCCGGAAGTCATCATATTAGACCACAGATGCCAATACACCTCGCGCTACTGGAAACAAGTTTGCTCCTTTCTTGGCATCTCACGTGCCCTCAGCTCCGGGTATCACCTGCAGTCAAATAGGCAGACTGAACAACACAACCAAATGTTGGAAGGTTACCTCCGCTGTTACGTTTCAGCTGCTCAAGACGACTGGAAGGACCTTTTGCCCATAGCTGAGTAGGCATGTAACAATTCATACCATTCCTCAATCAAGACCACTCCATTCTTCTGCACTTTTGGTTATCACCCAACATCCTTCCCTACTCTCGTTCCCCTGGCTACATCATTTCCTGATTTTGACATGCTGATAGATACCACCCAACAAGTCGCCCTGCAGGAGGCTCAAAAGAGGCTTAACAAGTTTGCAGATCGACATCGAACTCCAGCACCTGTGATCAGGGTAGGGGACCACATATGGTTGGCTTCTCGGTTCTTGCTGCGTCACTTAATTCCATCCAAGTTGTCACCGGAGTACTTTGGTCCATTCAGGGTTCTGAGACGGATTGGACCTGCAGCCTTCCGGTTCTGACTCCCGGGTTCTTGGGCCCGCATACATCCAGTGTTCCACGTCTCTCAATTGAAGCCAGATATACGTAATCACTTCCATCCAAGGGTTACATTGCAACCCCCTCCAGTACTCACTCACCTCATCAGGACCAGAATATGAAGTCGCAGAGATCTGTGATTCCCGTTAACGCAGGGGGTACTACAATACCTCGTCGACTGGAAGGGTTACTCTCCTGCGGAACGCACCTGGGAGCCGGCAACTGTGGTCCATGCACCACGCTTGGTGCAGACTTTCCATCGCTGTCACCCGGGGAAGCCGGGTGTTTGTCCCCCTAGGAGGGGGCATACTGTGATGGTGCGTCAACTTCAACGTTGTTGCAAAGTACAGGGATGCCTGCGGCCTCAGCAGATTGCGGGGCAGGGCAGGAGTTCTCCAAAGATGGCGCCACTTTTTCCTTGTGGCAATTCAGCTATGCAACTGGTACATGCTCATCAGGCCTTCCCCCCAAAACACGGGGAGGGTATTTCCATCCTGGCAAACAACGCAGCTTTGCGTTGCTACTCTCCGATTGTGGCCATGCACCGTACGTCTGTTCTAATATCAGCCTCTTGCATGTATTCTATGATTTCTCTGCTTATTGATGTTGCAGTCTTGTTAGAATCATCTCCCTCTTTTGTTCCGTAGCTTTCTGGTTCTCACAACACTACAGACAGTACCGAACACTTTACCAAGGACTTCCTGCTCTCACATGTAGGCAGTTCGCCCAAGCCCTGTGGGTAGGTTTAAATCTCGATCAGGCTCACGTTCCATGGGTGAGGGAGTTTTCACACATACTGACGGCTAGTCTTTTCCATAGGCATTGTGCACAGAAGCAGTCTCTCTCCCGCTGGACTTCATCTCCCAGAAGGCATCGGCAGTGCTCTCCCGATTTCTCTCATATCACTTACGTGCCTCAAATACGGTACATAGACCTAACACAGGGAGGGGTTCTGATAGTCTCTTCACACTGCTCACTACTCTGTCTCACCTCTCTAATTGCCTATCTTTAACTCTTAAGGGCACTCTTTGTCGGCTCTGCGCGGGACAAGACTTCAGCTCCTGCTCTTTCCTCCGAGGAGCCGGCAAGAGCTCCGTAGTTTGGGTAATGCCCTTATTCCTGTGTTTGATCAGAAGAATCATGGTTTCTAGGTTCTTTTCTAGGGATTTGTATCTAAAAACTTGTCTTACCTTGTAGCTGGATATTCGGTAACGCTGCAAAGGAAACTCCACGTCAGGACTCACAGTCCCGCCGGGTGCCCTGATCCTTCGTTCCCTAGCAGCCCAGCCAAGGGTTTTCTTCCCCACGAGGGTTTCCCTGGAAACCTCTCTCTGTTCTGGTCACATACAGGAATGCAGAGAGGTGACTAGGTGAATTCTCATTGCTTCTAGCTGCCCCATCTGGACCAAGTTAGTGATACCCTATATCCTGATCGCTGTTTATATTGTTGTCCTGCTTGAATTCTTGGACAAACCTAATCCAGCCATAACAGATGCTCAATTACGGGAATTGCTAAAGATGGATCGCTAGTTGCATTTTCTAATGTTGTGTTCTTTTCAATTTGAATCCGATATTCGCACAGAGCAGTGTCTGAAATATTGTTATTTATTACTTTGTTGCTTTCTTGATTATGGCTTATATTTCCATTATGAACTTCACTGTCTCGGTGCAGGTGAGCTGCTTTTAAAAAGGTTGAATTATTTTCAGGATTGATGGTTTGATTAATAGTCACTTTTTGTTGACAGAATGTCTTATGTCCATTGATAGCGATTTTGAATGCTTTCCATTGTTTAGCAATAATTTGCTTTTTTTCTGTTTGTACAGTTTTGTTTCTTCATTTGTTTTGTCCTCAATATGTTATTCAGTTGTTTCAGCCAGTGAATGCACTGTAGTAACCGGCATTGCCATTTTCAGCATATAGGCCGCCATTGTTTTAGCAGTTTTTACCTGTTTTCTCTGACGTTGGTTTGCTTGCGGCAATTCCTATGTTTTGTTTGAGGAGGAAACAGTAAGAGGGCGTGGGAGTGCCATAGGCTGGCGGCTGCCCAGCTGCTCAGCTGAACAGCTGAATAGCACTCCACGTGCACTCCCATGTTGTGTGTGCACAATTGTGCACAGGAGTATTATTTTATCTTGTTCAGCGAAGGAGGGGACTTGGCCTCAATTACCACAGTATGCAGGTTTGAAAAGATTAACACAGAATGTTATAGTGATGGTACACCAGCAGGAGTCGATGCAGACCAAAAGTTCCAGCACGTACAGCACTCCACATACACTCCCACGTTGTGAGAACCAGAAGATGTCTTAGACATGTTGCGAGAGACCTGGGAAGAGAGGGAAGAGGCACCTATTCCCCTCTGACAAACAGCTACCTGATTGCGGGAGACCTACTGAAAATGACCTTAGATTTACCTTCTTATCATAGGTAAGTTTTTGTTGGCCTTGAGCTTTCTCCATATGAGTGTGGACTAGAGTTCGGACGGGTTTCATATGCTCTCATAATCCGGTAGCAGTCTGTGAGAGGGGTATTGGGGCCTCTTTTCTTTCTTCCGAGGTCTCACAGAGCATGCCTAAAACATCTCTTGGTTCTCTACCGTGTTGTAACTCGAAAGGGGAGAAACCGGGTGGGTGCCTGAGGGGGTCTTTCTCACTGCAAACAGGGCCCAAGGATCATACGACCCCAGTCCTTCCCATCCTCGTCTAATAGCTTTTTCAGAATCATTTTGAGGGTCTTATTAAATCTCTCCACCAATCGGTTGGTTTGGGGGTGGTAAACAGAGGTTCTTAAGGTGGTAATGTGTAGTAACTCCTTAACTTCACCCATGAGCTTACTCATGAAATTAGATCCCTGATCTGTTAGAATTTCATTGGGGAAACCAACCCTGGAAAAGAATGGTAGCAGGTGATTTAAAATGTGCTGGGTTGTGTTATTCTGCATAGGGAAGGCTTCTGGGTACCTGGTAGCGTAATCAAAGATTACGAGAATATATTTATAGCCCAGTTTAGAGGTTTTCAACGGTCCAATAATATCATCCCGATTATAGAGAAAGGAACTTCTATTATCGGTAGTGGGTTTAGAGGGGCAGGTAGGGGAATATGTGAGCTGGTTTTTTGGCATCTCTCACATGTCTGAATGAAGTTCTTTATGTCAGCATGGATAACAGCCAATAGAATTTCCCACTGATGTGAGCTTGGGTTTTAGAGTGTCCCAAGTGTCCACCTGTCAAGTGAGAGCGTGCAATTTCTAACCCAATCTTATAATGGGTTTTGGGTATTACTATTTGAGTTTGACTTAGCCCTTCCCCGGAGCGTTCCCTTCTATATAGTAATCTCTGTTTCAGGAAGAAAATGGGACTTCCCTTTTCTTGTCCTTCTCCCTCAAGAATCACTTGCAAGAAAGCCTCTGCGAGCTAATTCATAATTTGGCTGGGCGAATGCTAGATAAGGAAGGATGGTAGGTTCATCTTACCCTTTGGCTCTGGGTGTTACGTATCTCATCGGCCTCTCCAAAGCCTAGGTTACCTCTCTCAGTTTCATCAGGTTCCGTTTCATCCTTTTAACAGGGAAATAGAGCTTTCTCAAGAGTTCACTGTGCCATTTTGGCCCTGGGACATATTTCAAACGTGGTCTCGCCATGGTTCTGTAAAATACCTTTTATGTCTCCCCGAAAGTCTGGATTTGTAAAGCCTTCTAGGACATCCAGACCAAATTTTCAGGCTAGGCCAGACTTTGGGGCCAGTCTTATATAACAACTTGCAGGGGGTATTAGAACTAAGTCAGTGGGAATCATCCCTCTTTTTCCAAGAGGGCTAGTGGCCCTCTGCTACATATATCAAAGCCTCTGGATTATTTTGTGGCAGTAAAGGGGTCTGTGGCTCTGTGGCTACGTTTATGGAATTTTAGGGTCCCTCAATTTCTATCAATTGAGTCTCATCCCACTGCTGACACCATATGAAAGGGAGGCATGGTATCACAAGAATGACACTGACACAAAGGTTACAAGTTTCAAAAACTTTATTAGATTCTTGGGGTTTGGAAAAACTCCTATTTTGCCCTATAGCTATGATGAGAGTAGTCTCTACCATCAAATAATAAAGAAAACACAGTCCTAGTCAGTCTCTGTCAAATCAAAATGGGCTATACTAACAAAACCTAATGCCTGTCCTATGCCTTATGCAAAAAGTGTGTAAAGGGGAATGTGTATGCAAAGAAAAGTCAATGGTATAATATAAAGGATCAATGTGGCTGAGTCAGCTCTCCTCCCCACGTTGGACAGCACAGAGTAAGGCGGCCCCTGTAAACAGGATGACACACTCTGGCTCAGGTTATCACAAAAAGGCAGTTCAAAACATGGGTCGAGGCCAGCTTGGCCTTCCACGTTAAAGTCACTTATTGCAGCTTTCCAAAGGTTCTTTCACGGTTCAACAAAGGTTCACGTCGGGCTCCCTCTGTCAGGCTCGGACCTCTATCAATAGTTCACGTAGGCCTCCCTCAGTCGGGCTAGCACCGTTCAATCAAAAAGTCCCTGATTCAACATAGATCTAACTCAGCGGGCTCGTACCTCGCAATCACAGCACACACAGGGGTTCCCTTCCCCAAGTTTCATTCATATTCTTTAGGGGTTCCCATCCTCTAACTTATTTCATGTTTCCGGTCTCCCTCAACTAGGCTCGTACCTTTCACTGATATCAAAGACCTTCGAATATGCAAGGCTTTTACCATAGACCTCCGCAGGACCACTTCGATGTTCACTTCAGCTTTACCTTAATGTTATTTGCTGCAATGTCTCTTGGTATTGGTAGTTCTATACCTCAATCAGAAACATTCAAAGAACTCTTCGTCCTCAAGCAATCACTTTTTAACTTCCCCTTTTGTTGAGGTTAACCTTGACCATTGTGCATTTCAACTTCAGGGTTTTCCTACCCCTCCCTCTGGTCCTTCGATTGGTCGTCCTGCTCCAGTAGGTTCACCTTCGCCCCGGAAGATCTGCTCCTTCTCATGTCTCCAATTGCTTAGAGTGTGTCTCTATGTTCCGCCTTTTATCCATGTGGAGGGAGCTAATGGGTATCAGATGGATGTGATTAAGGTCAAATGCCTGACTTTGCCTTACCTGATTAATGGAACATGATGTAAGGAAGGGGTGGTATCAAATAGTGAAGACAACAGAAGTGTTCACAGTTTAAGGGTGTTTATTGAACTTCAATGGGTTGGTAAAACGCCTATCTAAACCTAAATCTAAGGATGGGAGCAAGCTACGACCATCAAATAATAATAACGCAGTCCTAGTGGAGTCTGTCAAAATAAAAAGGCCTATACTAATAAATCTATTGCTAATCCTTACTTCAAAATACAAACTGGTGTGGGATAACAATGTAGGCAAAAGAAAATGTTTAAAGAAATGATAGAGAATAGTTGAGCCATTAGCTTCCCTTCCCCACATTTTCAACATGGGGCAAGGCAGCACGTGCGGGCGTCGCACACACTGTAGCTTCTTGGCCATAATGGACCAGTTCAACACATAGGCATCAGGGCCTTCTGCCAACGTCTCTCTCACAATGACAGTCTCTTAATGATGATGCAGCACACAAAACACAAAATTGCCTTTCCTTTGTCAAAGTTTCACGTTCACAAGTTCAAGACTGGTCTCCCTCCTTTGGGCTCGGATCACGGGTCCTTCTCATCTAGGCTCAGACCCCTTTTCTACAAAGTTCACAATTTGGTCTCCCTTGTTTCGGCTCAGACCATGGATCACCTTGCCCGGGCTCAGATCCCCTTTTCCACAAGATTCACAACTTGGTCTCGATCCTTCAGGCTCGGACCATGGATCCCCCTGGTCTGGGCACAGATCCCATTTTGATACCAATATCGAAGTCTTTCAAATGTGCGATGGGTTTTGCTTAAACCGTTGCAGGACCACTTCGATTCACTTCACACAATTTACATTTCACATCGATCTTCTGATTTCGTTCCCTTTTGCCAAGATAAAATATAGAGACTTTTGACTGAGCACATTCACAGTGCCGGGCCACTCTGTCAAGGGTATCGTATCTTTTCTTCCAATGTTCAAATATTCACCAGCAATTTAGCTTCACTCGCGTCTTTTATCACATGCGTTTAACAATGTTCCTGCCAGCGCTCACTTTACAATGTTGTCAGTCACTAGCAATCTTGACTTCAACACAGACCGGTCTCCCCAACTCACCAGCTGTGTCGCTTCTTTGTACTTGGAGCCAAGCACATTACCACAGCATCTGCTGCTCCTCCCCACTTTGGTCAGTTACGCGGGAGGACACTGGATATCTCTGACACACAATGCTGGATTCTTTAGCCTTGTTTCCTGGTCTTAGGTTTTCTGCTTTGAAGGTTTCTTGAAAGTAACGGCCTCCTGTGAGCGAAGTTAAGGGTGTTGCCACTCTCACAAACCTCTCGTGCCTGGTTGTCTTTCTCCCCTCTTTCAACTGCCAACTCGAAACTGCTGTACCTTTGTGTGTTTAGCCTCGCTCAGAGTGTGCCCATGTGCTCCACCTTTTATCCATGTGGGGAAGTGTAATGGAAGTCAGGTGTGAGTGATTATCGATAATTGCCGGACCTCGCCTGACTATAGCATTGGAACATGTCATGTACACGGCTCGGATTTGAGTCTGTTTTCTCCCAGAGCGGGCTGTCTGTGAGAAAGTGTTTGCGCAGGAAAATGAGGGTATAGGGGTTGAGTTTCTAAATATCCCATCGGGTAGGATGGGATAAAGGTGTTACAGGGAATAGAGGGATACCACTTCTCACCATCCAGTGTTCAACTCCCACTCCCCGAGGACCCTTCACCCAGGTGATCCTCCTGCACTGGTCCACCCCCAGGAACTGGATCCAAAAGCGATGAGCGTGTCCTGGCCACCTGGATGACAAGTGCCCGGGTCCTAGCGGGTGAGACACCTTCTGGTTTCTCGCAATGTCCAATGAGATATGTAAGGGTTAGCCTCTTTATGTCAAAGGTTTCCCCCCGGCTCACCTGAGTTCTCTTCTTGTGGCGTTCCGCGGAGGACTCCTTCTCCCGGCCGGACCAGGACTTGTATAAGTGCGCGCGAGTCGAGTCTGACTCCAGCACGAGCGTTCAAAGTTCCAGGAAGTCGAGTGTTCCAGGACGTCCAGGAAGAGGATCGAAGAAAGGTAAGAGATACTGGAAACAGGGGAAAAGGGAAGAAAGAATAAGGGAGTTGG
The DNA here is from genome assembly GCF_040938575.1 of Ambystoma mexicanum. Classification (NCBI taxonomy): domain Eukaryota; kingdom Metazoa; phylum Chordata; class Amphibia; order Caudata; family Ambystomatidae; genus Ambystoma; species Ambystoma mexicanum. The sequence goes on along the minus strand of NC_090935.1, from coordinate 157,184,358 downwards.
CCAGGAACTTGGAAGGGTAACACCGAGCAGCACACACACGTCGAGACACTACCTAGAGATAGCGTTGAGACGCACGGAGGCGCGGGGGCGTGGCCTATTTATAGAACGTGCCGTGTCCGACGTACAGGCTAGTACGGAACACGGCACTGGGCACGGCCATGTTGGAAGTATCAAGGAGCACACTCTCCGTCTGGACCAGGACCAGGAAGACCAGAAGGAGCTATGTCCAAGGTTCATGACAGCATGCCTCCTCCGAAACCCCGTCCCACCAGGCTTGCCAGGGTGTATGAGATGGAATCTTCTCAGCAATCGAGGGGTATTTAGGGTGGATAGTGGTTCCCATGTTCTCTCGCTAGGAGGATAGCCTTTCCACTCGACCAGGTATTGAAGCCGACCCCGTTTGTACCTGGAGTCACATATTCTGGATACTTCATATTCCAGCTGATTGTCCACAATCACAGGACTGGGTCTGCCGGTTTTCCGGGTGGAGTCGATGTAGGGTTTGAGTAGAGAAGTGTGAAAAACTGGATGTATTCTCTTCCAGGAGTCTGGTAGCTTGAGCCGATAAGAAACAGGATTGATGATTTCTTTTATGGAAAATGGACCATAATATCGGGGGGCTAACTTGTTAGGGCGTAGATGTCGTGGTAATAGTTTCGAGGACAACCAGACCTGGTCACCAATAGAATAGGAGGGTGCTGGTCTTCTTTTGGAATCAGCATATCGCTTAGTGCGAATCTGGGCCTTTCCCAATTGTTCCTTGGCTTCCTTGTGGATGTTGAGGAGAGTTTCAATCCAGGAATCAAGTGAAGGTACTGGAGTTGGATGTGGTAGAACTGAAGGTAACACGGAGGGATGAAAACCTTGACTGCAATAGAAGGGGCTAACGTTGATCGCTGAGTGATCTGAATTGTTATAGGCAAATTCGTCCAAGGGTATAAGGAGGGACCAATCATCCTGTACCTTGGTTGCGAAACAACGAAGATATTGCTCCAGGGTTTGATTAACACGTTCTGTGGCCCCGTTGGTCTGTGGGTGATATCCAGATGAAAGAGCGCGTTGAATCCCTAGAACACGACAGAGATGTTTCCAGAATTTTGAAATATATTGCGGTCCTCGGTCCGATATGATCTTGGAAGGGAGTCCATGAAGACGGAAAATGTGTTCTAGGAAAATTCCTGCGAGCTCTGAAGAGGAAGGAAGTTTATAGAGAGGCGTGAAATGTGCCATATGAGTAAACAAGTCTATGGTTACCATGATGGTCGTGTAACCCCGGGAAGGTGGTAATTCCACGATGAAGTCTGTAGCTATACATTCCCATGGTCTTGTTGGCAGTGTAGGTTGCAATAGAAGGCCCACCGGTCTCTTATTGTCGTGCTTATTCTGACTGCAGACAGTACAGGCCTTGATGTACTCTTGTACCTTGCATTTCATTTCCGGCCACCAAAACTGTCTTTGTATAAAACGGAGTGTGTTGGTTACACCACGATGTCCAGAATGAAAAGTATCATGGCAGAGAGTTATTATTTTATGTTGAAGTTTCGGTGTGGGAATGACCAAGGCATTGTCCTTGAATAAGTATCCTTCCTTGATTCTTAAGTTCCAGGGATTCTTCCTAGAGAAGTCCTTCCAGAGGTCAGAGGACTGGGTTTTGGCTCGAATCTCTTCCAAGAGGTTGATCGCTTGAGCTATAAAGATTGTGTTGGGAAACATTGTAGGATAGGTCCTATCTTCAGTGGTTGAATAGTCAGGACGTCGGGACAAGGCGTCCTTGGTACTGGGCGAAGAAATAGGCCCAACGCGCCTGATGACTGTTCCTGCACTCCATAGATTGGAGAATTTGTAGATTTCGATGGTCCGTACGGACCTGGACTGGATATCTAGCACCGAGGAGTAAATGTCGCCATTCTGTGAAGGCTTGGCGGATTGCCAACAGCTCCTTTTCCAGGACGGAGTAATGGGTTTCACTGGTTGTTAGGGTTCTAGAGAGGTAAGCCACTGGGTGGTCCATTTTGCCCTCAAGCACCTGTTTCAAGACTGCTCCTATGGCATGGTTGGAGGCATCCGTTTCCACTATGAAAGGGCGATCTAAGTCAGGCTGAGCTAGGACGGGGGCTTGCGTGAATCTTGTCTTCAAGCGTTGAAAAGCCTTCTCTTGCAAGGAAGACCAGATGAAGGGAACATCCTTCTTCAGCAGAGCAACGATCGGTTGGACGAGCTGAGAAAAGGTAGGAATGAACTTTCGATAAAAGTTAGCAAGTCCCAAGAAAGACTGAACCTGTTTCACTGATGTAGGAGTAGGCCAGGCCAGTATGGCCTTTACCTTTGAAGGGTCCATTCCAACTCCTTCTGGGCTGAGGATGAATCCAAGGTAATGAACTGAAGTCACGTGAAAAAGACATTTCTCAGGTTTGACCAAGAGCTTGTTTTCACAGAGCCGTTGTAGTACCGCCATGACATGTTCTTCATGTTTCAAGGGATCCTTGGAATAAATCAAAATGTCATCTAGATAGACAATGACAAAGAGAAAAAGCATGTCAGAAAACACCCTATCCATGAAACGTTGAAAAACTGCAGGGGCATTAGCTAATCCAAAGGGCATGACTAGATATTCAAAGTGACCAAAGGGCGTTCTAAAGGCGGTCTTCCATTCGTCCCCTTCCCGGATACGGATTAAGTGATAGGCACCCCGGAGGTCCAACTTCATGAATATTACGGCGCCTCTGACAGTTTCCAGGATATCTGAAATCAGAGGCAGAGGGTACCGATCTTTGAGGGTGCATTGATTTAGACCACGATAGTCGAGGCAGGGTCTGAGTTCCTTGGAATCCTTCTTAGGAACGAAGAACAATGAGGCACCCGCTGGAGATTTTGAGGGTCTTATGGTGCCATTTTCCAAATTGATGTCCAGGTATTCTCGGAGGGCCTTTTTCTCAGGTTCTGAAAGGATAAACATTCTGCCAAAGGGAATTACTGCTGAGGGATCTGTCTCAATGGCACAATCTTCGGGTCTGTGAGGGGGTAAAGCCTGGACTATGGCAGTCGAAAAAACATCAGTATATCCTTGGTAGACCACTGGAACTTGTACAATGTTGGAAACCATGAGTGAGGTTTTTTGCTCTCCTGAATGTTCAATAGTTGGTGTTAAGGAGAGATCCAGGGATAAACAGTGGGACATACAAAACTCAGAGCCCAGAAACAATGACCCTGCTGTCCAATTAATGTACGGATTATGTCTTTGAAGCCAGGGCATACCCAGAACCATAGGGTAATGGGCTGATTTGATGATGTCGAATGTAATCTGCTCTTGGTGGTGGTTTATGGAGAGACAGACCTCTTTTGTCTGTAGGGTTATGGGTCCTGAAGAGAGAGGTCTCCCATCAATTGCTTCTACCGGCTGTTTAATGTTCCGTGACTCATATGGTATTTTATGTCTGATAACCCAGTCTTGATCAATGAAAATTCCCATAGCTCCACAGTCCACCAGGGCCAGTATGGGATAGGTCTTGTGCTTGGAGGGCGATAGAAAGGCCTGTAGAACCACCAGTTTATTCTGTCCGGGAGAGTTCAAGGATCTGATTGATGTGGAGCAGACATCTTTCTCCCGAAACCTCGCTCCATCTAGGGCCGGGAGCTGGCGTTTCCCGAACGCCGTGGAGGGGCTAAAGGACATTCTCTAACGAGATGCTTGTCTGAGGCACAATACATACACAGGCCGGTGTGAATTCTTCTCATCCTTTCTTGTGGAGTAATCGGCCCACGAAAGGCGCCTATTTGCATTGGTTCGGAGTCGTTATCAAGGGTTGAGACAGGATCGGATTTCACAGTCGACTCCGGAGGGGTTCGTTGAAAGGCAGTCTTAGCCTTTTTCCTTTCAGCCCTTCTTTCCTGGATACGAAAGTCTATTTGTAAGGCTAGATCTACCAAAGCCTGAAACGAACTGGGGCGAGCCACTCTGGCTAATTCATCCTTGATATCGTCATTTAGACCCCTGCGAAATAAGGTGAAACTCGCTTCAGGGCCCCAATCAGCCTCCTTTACCAGCTGTTTGAATCTGGTAACGAACGTTAGCATATCCTGGGATCCTTGCCGAAAATCAAGTAGGCGTTCCTGGGCGCTGAACACTTGTTCGGGGCGGTCAAACATAGACTTGAGCACCTGGATAAATGCATCATAATCGTCCAGGAGGACGTCTCCAGAGTTCACTAGGGAGTGGCCCAAGATAACGCATTCCCTGTAAGGTGGGAGATTATGAAGCCAACCTTGGCCCTGGAATTTGAAAAATAATAGGGCTTGAATGTAAAATGCACCAAGCAGGAATCCAGAAATCCACGTAAGGATTTTGGAGAGCCATCGTATTTGTCTACCACTCCACCCAGTATCACGCTTTCCTTATTGGCAGAGTCACGTGACAGCACTAATTGTTTCAAGGCTGCGTTCTCTGCCTTTAAGTTCTGTACCTCGGTTGTTAGCTCCTGCATGCCGCGCATGAGGTCCTGGACCGCTTTCTCCATAGCGGTATCAGTGTTGATCGTTTGGCGTCTCAATCTGTCAAAGGTTTCCCCCCGGCTCACCTGAGTTCTCTTCTTGTGGCGTTCCGCAGAGGACTCCTTCTCCCGGCCGGACCGGGACTTGTATAAGTGCGCGCGAGTCGAGTCTGACTCCAGCGCGAGCGTTCAAAGTTCCAGGAAGTCGAGTGTTCCAGGACATCCAGGAAGAGGATCGAAAAAAGGTAAGAGATACTGGAAACAGGGGAAAAGGGAAGAAAGAATAAGGGAGTTGGCCAGGAACTTGGAAGGGTAACGCCGAGCAGCACACACACGTCGAGACACTACCTAGAGATAGCGTTGAGACGCGAGGAGGCGCGGGGGCGTGGCCCATTTATAGAACGTGCCGTGTCCGACGTACAGGCTAGTACGGAACACGGCACTGGGCACGGCCATGTTGGAAGTATCAAGGAGCACACTCTCCGTCTGGACCAGGACTAGGAAGACCAGAAGGGGCTATGTCCAAGGTTCATGACACTTTACTCTCAGTCGCCCTCTTCCTCTGCCCAGGGTTTATGTAGAAAGGGAGAGCTGGGACGTTGGAGAATCCTACAAAATAGGATGGAGTATGGGCACAGGAAAGGGGGGTATACGGCGTCTCACCAACGGTTGCTTCACCCCCACTCCTCAAAGATTCCCACCCAGGTGATCCTCCCGCATTGATCCACCCCCAGGGTCAAGATCCATAGGCCATGGCAATGCCCTAGCCACCTGAGAGAGAGATCCCCAGGGACTAGCAGGTGTAGGCCCCTTGGTTTCTCACAGTAGGATAGACCAAATGAACCCTATTGCAGACTCTAGGTGGGTAAATCATCATAGCATTATGTTCTCTGAAGCTCCATGTACAATGCTACTCATTAGCGACATGCTGCTACCATCTTGGAAAGATTCCTTTACGTTAGAGGTAGAAAGGAAGATTATCCAGAGCAAATATTCTAGGGCCAGAGGACCGGACGGCTTGTCCAATGCAAATGCTTAAGAAAATCTGAGATAATGGGAATCATGGCTTCAACCCGTTTACTCAAATATATTGAGAGCTAATACTCTCCCTGAGTCATGGTGGCAAAAACTATATCATCTCTATTTACAAGAAGAGTGACCTGATTCTGAGAATTACTGCCCTATTGCCCTCCTGGATTCTGCCAAGAAGATCTGTGACCCCCTGATCCTGGACGATTCAGTTAGATGGAATGGACATCTTGTCTATGTTTCAAACTGCGTGCAGGAAGGGTGTGGGAGCAGATTTGAATGGACCAATAGTGAATCTATTAAGAGAGCAATTCTTAAAGAACAAGGGACACATTCTGTATGTAGCATTTTTGGATCAGCATGCTGCATTTGATGCAGTGGATTAAATTAGCTACATGAAGAATGTTTGTGCGTCTTATGAGAAATAGGTAGTAACACAGAGCAATTAACACTAAATCCCATGAGAGTCAAAGTAAACGTTAGAGAATATCACTGGGTGAAACTGTGGGATAAATTGACTCAATACAGCTCGCTGAAGGAATACACGAAAACAATTAGAAGCTGTGATACACTCCTTGGATATTTGAAGTGTTCAGCTAATACATTTTAACTACAGACCTTCATGCGTTTTAGGTTAAATGATATGATATGATATGATGTTTATAACGCGTCTATACACAGGTGTTTCAACTATCAACTATTCACCCTGGATGTATGGGGCCCAAAAGGGGTATGCCAGGAAATTAAAGGGTCTGTCGTGTATGTAAGACATCGGGCACAATGGAAAACTGGAAGCACTTGCTTTTATTTGTAAAGGTAAGTTCAACATTCGTAACACATTTGTAGGTCGATTTTATGCACTGTGATGAATCCTATAGATCACTCACCAAATCCCTGCCTAAAGTCTCCTTCCAGGTGGCCAGGGAAAGGCAGACACTTCCTGATTCTGGCCTTAGGGGTGAGGCTCTGTGGGAGGATCTCCTCAGGGAAGAACAAGCTCAGGGAGTTGAGAGGAATCAGTGGGGTGAAACACAGTATTCACCTTCCTCTAAGGAGGAGATATTACAACTACCAAAGTAGGTAATTGCTTTTTTCCACAATAGCTTAACTGTGCTACATGTTAAACACCTAAATGTGGGTACAATCAATCAAGACTCCCGTGGCATAAAAGTGATAAATCCCAGTCTCAAGCCAATAGAGCTAAATCAAAAGGGGGTAATGGAAAGAAGTATGTAAATCATTATTTCCAAAAACCTTATTCCTTTTTTCAAAATAAACTGGTGACTGATTTATATAATATTCCTTTAATTAATGTTATAGAAAGCAAAAGGCAAAAAGGCTGAACAGAAAAATGGAACTTTGTTATCGAGGACTACAAGTCCCTTAAATACCTGAGTACTGGGACGAGGAAGCGGGAGCAAGATGAACAAAGATGCAGGAGTGGTCAGCTAATTAGCAAATATGACCCACACCTGAGGGAGATTGAGTGGCTTAAAAGGCACCCTGGTGTGCAGGGCACAGGAAGGAGCAGCAGGAAGAGAAAGAAGCAAAACTGGAGAAAGCAGTGAGAAGCAAGATTAGAGGAGTGCGAAGACGCTGGGACCAGTATGGATTCTGACAGGGTCTGTGCCTCCAATAAGCCAACCTGCAGAGGCCATGCATCAGGAAGGGAAATGCTTACCCATTCAAATCGCATTGTGCAGAGGTTGCCGAGAGGTTCCAGGTGGCTGAGTTGCACCGGGAACTCTCGGGAACTAAAGTGGCTCAAATTCAACGTGGCAGACACAAAGTCGATCCAGAGGAAAGAGTTTGCCTGACCGGGAGAAATTGCAGGTAAAACAGTCATGCTCACACCGAACGGAGCACAAGTGAGCGACTTACCCGGTGAGTCTGCAGCGTATGAAGGACACCGGGGCACTCTGATGCTGGCCGCGTGTGTCGAGCAGACAGTTTCTCTCACGAGTGAGCGAGGACTGTGCAGATGAATGTTGTGGCGTTTGGACTTTGGCCACAGTGGGAAATGAGCCCCTGAACTTACAGTTGCAATGTTTGAACAAACTCCCATGTTCTGGGAATGTACCACACTGTTTCAGTAACAGAGACTGCTTCAGTTATTTGCCGTTTATATTCTTGAGGAGAATCAACTACTTTAGAATTGGCCCATATATCTGCCCCTAAGGAGGGCTTGGGTTTTCCAACTCATTTTGAATAACATACGTCTTGCCTTGAAAAGGACCCGTTGTTTTGGGTCGAAACACCTGTCGGCAGTCTTGTTTTTGCATCAACTCATAAAATCTGTTTCAACAGTGTTTTTTGACTGAAGAATCTATTGCTTTGGACTCTTTGTTTCACTGTATTTGTTGTCCAGTTACACACGCACTTTGAATAGGACATTTACCTTCGCTTAGGGCTGCGCAATCATTTAGAGGTGACATTTTTTCAAGTGTTTGTATCTATTAGCAGTCTTTGAGGTGACTGCTGGTCCCTCTTTCGTGCAGCAACCCAATCTTATTTGGTTTGTAAGGGTCGCATTGACTTTAGTTTGTCTTTCCAAATTTAGTTCTAACGCAGCGCCTCACCACACCGGCACACCTCAATTTCGTTTTACAGAATGTTGTGAATATCCAGGCCAACACAAATGGTATTCAGTGAAACTAAAAGACTCTAGAACTGAGTACGTCAGATGCAAGAAACTCCTACAACCCTGTGGGGAAGTCCAATTGAAATCCTAGGTGTTCAATCAATACCCAAGTCAGAAGGTGCTAAAAACTAGTCAAAATAATTTGATCAAACATCGACAAAGACTTGAGGGGGATTATGAAAAGCCCAAGTATTATAAAGACTAGTGCTCAGATTCTGGGAGACCTATACCTGTAGTTGATAGAAACATACATTGCCAAAGCCAAGACAGATGAAAGGTGAGACTTTCTTTTAATAACTATTTGGTTGTTGGTGAAAAGGGGAAAGAAAGGCGGCGAAAAGGCTGCCCTTCTGGAGAAGGTTATTCAGTTGGAGAGGTGCATAATTGTCAAGGAGTTTTGAAGAGCACTTGTGTGGTTCTTTGTTTCCCCATAATTTGCTTTCCTGTTGCTGAAGAAGTAGATGGGCAGGTGAGTATACCCGTAGGGCAAGAAGTGATATGCCTCACACAGTCTGGCAATGGAAGGAGCCAGATAGTAGTTGATGCAAGTGCCGAACTGTGGTTAGTACAACAACTCAGGTTAATTTGTGACATTCTTGAAACCAAAACTGTGTTGAACCATCCTGATAAAGACATTTATTGTTGCTCCTCTAAACATTGTAGAAGAATTGTGACGGCTTGTCAAAAAAAGGTTGAAATTCCTTTTGAAACCAAAATTGTGTTGAACCTGCCTGACATACATTTATTGTTGCTCATCCACACATTCTAAAAGAATTGTGATGACTTGTCAAGTAAAGGTTACAATTCCTTTTGAAATCAAAGCTGTGTTAAACCATCTTGACTAAGACTTTTGTTGTTGCTCATCTAATCAAAGTTAACCCTGTTCTTACACCAGGATGAGTTGGAATAGTTTATTTCTCTTTGGAACCAGAAGTTGTAACAGCCATCTGTGAGAAACCTGAAGGTGTCTCCATGACTAGTCCCTGGAGGTCTGTCAACCAGGTGGCCTGGACACGGCCATCGCTATTGTATCCAGTTCCTGGGGGTGGCCAAGTGAGGGAGGATCAGCTGGAGTGGAAGTGGGACACTGATGGGTGAGACGCGGTATCCCCCTTCTTATAATGCTTTTTCCCCTACCGACCACTTAGGATACTCAAACACTCCACCCCACCACCTTTTCTGACCTGAACACTTTCGCATATATCACGAAGGACGACGGACTACCACCCGAGCCATTTACCTGACATGTGCCAACACAAGGGTCAGGCAAAGTCAGGCAATTGACAAAAAACACACACACCTGCTGGCCCTTTCCCTTACCCACAGGGATAAAAGGTGGAGCATGAGAGCACAAGACGAGCAACGCAGATTGCATGAAGAGAGAGCTAACTCAGCACTGCAGTTCTAGAGGAGGAGAAAGGCGGCATAATCCAAAACAGTGACAAGGAGAGAAGCCACCTTGCCCATTCCGACCAAGGTCTGTGAAATCTCTCCAGAAGGAATCATAAGACCACGAACAATAGCCAACGTGTGTTGCAGCAGATGTCAAGGGGACATGGAGCCCTCCTCCGCTGATAACCAAGCCGGGGAGAGGTGCTTGTCTCCATGGTACCAACCTTGATTCAAGAGAGAAGAAAAGCCAAATGGTTCATCACTGCCAGTTAGCCAAGGGGATAGCCAATAAGAAGCCGAACTGTGCTGAAGTAGCAAATGGCTAATTGAATTGTGAAAGAATGCAAAGAAATGTTGATATTTAGAAGGGGGAAAACCAGCAACTGAGGAGTCAGGCACCACGTGGGTGCTCACTCAGGAAACTCTGGGCGATTACCCGATTGTTGAAACCTTTACTAGAATTTGGTCCAGTAAAATCCTCTGTATAGTCGAAAGTCTTTGACAGACAGAAAATTGTGAGGCTAAGGGAGGTGAAACCTGTATCATAAGAACTGATTGAGAAAATGTGCGATTGACAAAGTTGGCAAGAGAGAACCCAAAGGAGGGATGCTGATAAACATTGGGCGAAGTGCGTAGTCTAAAGTCCCGCTATACAGTGTGTTGACAAGAGGGGAACCCGGCAGAGGGATCTCTACAGTGAACTGTTTAAGAAGACATTAAGATTTGTGAATAATACAGATGACATTATGTTGAAAGCAGTAGTGAACTCGACTAAGGGAAGCTAACATTAGAGAAGGGTCTGAGCCCGGAAGAGGGGGGCCCAGGGGTGAAAATGCCTCGCCCAAAGCATAAACAGAAAGAAACTTTTGTTTATTTTGAAACCCATCATGTCCTCAGAGGAAAGAGACTTTTTGTAGAAAAGAGACCTAACCATCGAAAGCCCTGATTGCTGAGAGCGGAACTGTTGGCTTGTGCTGGGAAAGCTTGAGCGTGTGCTGTTCTCCAGAATCCTACCTTGTCCCATGATGAAAACATCGGGAAGGGAGACACTGACTACCGCATCCTGATGTTACGCTCACCTGGCTCATATTCGGCGTTCCAAAGAATGTCTTTCCAATTACTCTCTGTCTGATGTAACATACAACGCAGGTATTGTTCGAGAGTCTGGTTGCTCCTCTCCGTTTGACCATCGGTCTGGGGGTGGTGACTGGTCGATAACCTCACATCGATTTGCGCCAATTGACAGCATTTTTTCCAAAAATGTGAAATGAATTGACTGCCCCGGTCAGAGACCAACACGGACAGAAATCCATGTATGCGAACAATGTTTTCGAGGAATTCTTTGGCCAGGATTGAGGCTGAAGGTAGTCCTTTAAAGGAATAAAGTGGGCCATCTTGGAAAAAAGATCCACAATAACTAGAATGGTGTTAAACCCATTACAAGGAGGTAGATCGGTAATAAAGTCTAACGATAAGGTGTGCCATGGTGTAGGTGGAATGTCTAAAAGTTGTAAGAGTCCAGCTGGTTTTTTCTTTTGACTTTTGTTTTGGGCGCAAATGCCACAAGACATCACAAATGATTTAATATCCTTTTGCCAGGTGGGCCACCAGAATTGTCTTTTAATTTTAGCTTCAGTTTTTGCAATACCTGGGTGCCCCTCCATTAGGGTATCATGATAACGGGAAATGACTAGCTCTTGTAGTTCCTTGTGTGGCAGAAATAGCCGCCCTTGGTAATAAGGCAGATCATTGGTGACAGAGTAGTCCGGGCCTTTCTTTACCCAGTCCTGCAGGGCTGTAGGATCAAAGAGTTGCTGGATCTTTACCTGAATGTCCTCTAGTGTCTGTAGAGTAGTCATGCCAAGAATCCTTTGTTCGGAAATTATAGGTACTGGTTCTGGGTTCACTTCTGCCTCTTCCATCCCTATTCGGGATAAGGCGTCTGCTTTACCATTCTTACAACCTGGTCGATAGGTTATCACGAAATCGAACTCGGCAAAGAACAATGCCCATCGGAGTTGACGTGATGATTGGGCCTTGGCTGTTTTTAAATACTGTAAGTACCGGTGATCGGTGATCACAGTAATGGTATGCCTGGCACCGAGAAGATAGTGCCGCCAAGCCTTGAAGGCGGATTTAATGGCTAATAACTCCTTGTCGGTAACCGCATAGTTCAACTCGGGTGCCGAGAACTTTCTGGACCAAAATGCTACTGGGTGAAGCTGGCCAGTTTCAGGGTCCTTTAGAGACAGGACAGCTCCCATGGCTAGACTGGATGCATCAGTTTCCACTATGTATGGAAGTTCAGGGCGCGGGTGCTTTAACACAGGTGCAGACGTGAATTTCGCTTTCAGCTCTTGGAAGGCATTTTCAGCTTCTTCAGTCCACATAAAGCGTTTATTTTTTCGCAAGAGTGCTGTGATGGGATGTACGACATGTGAAAAATCTGGGATGAATCTGCGGTAGAAATTGGCAAAGCCGAGCATGCTTTGTACTCCTTTAACTGAACTTGGTGATGGCCACTTAAGGATTGCGTCCACCTTTCGTGAGTCCATTCGGACTCCCCTTGGGGTCAGGATAAACCCAAGGAATTCAACTTCTGTGGCATGAAAAACGCATTTTTCTAGTTTTGCATATAGTTTTTGCTGGCGCAATTTCTCAAGGACTGCTCCTCGTGCTTCACATGGTCAGATACTGAAGAGGAGAATATCATCGATATACACGACAACACAAACGTCAATGAGTTCATGAAGGACATCGTTCATGAAGTATTGGAAGGCTGCTGGTGCATTGCACAACCCGAAAGGCATCATCTGGTATTCGAATAACCCATACTTAGTGCGGAAAGCAGTCTTCCATTCGTCGCCCTCTTTTACACGTACCAGATGGTATGCCCCCCGGAGATCTAATTTAGTGTATATACAACCGTCCTTCACTTGGTCTAGTAGTTCAGGGATCAGAGACAATGGGTATCGGTTCTTAACAGTTATCTGGTTCAATACCCGGTAGTCTATGCAGGTTCTGAGGTCACCTTCCTTTTTGGGTACGAAGAACAAAGCTGAAGATGCAGGGAACTTGGATGGGCGAATAAAGCCATTGGCAAGGTACTGGTCTAAGTATTGTCGGAGGTGAAGGTTCTCAGGTTCCGTAAGGGCATAGATCTTGCTACAAGGGGGTTGTGCACCGGGTATGAGATCGAGTTGACAATCGTACGATCTGTGAGGAGGTAAGGTGTTTGCCTGCTCCTTTTGGAAGACATCCTGGAATTCTTGGTATTCTGGAGGTAGTTGCATGACTGCTGTGGTTACTGTGGCCAGGCCTGCGTTCTGATTTTTCTTTGGGTAACAGGTTTGTGCACAATCCGGGAAGGTTATTCTCTTCTCTCGCCAATCAATACAAGGATTATGTGTTTCCAACCAAGGTATCCCCAGTATTATTTGGAACTGTGGGGCTTTGATTAGATCAAACACAATAGTCTCTTGATGCCCATCCTGACCCAATAGTGTCATCTCTGCGGTGGAATGAGTTACAGGCCCAGAGGCAATTTCAGTTCCATCGACTGTGGTGATGACATCTGAGGTGGTTTTTCGGCAGAGAGGTAGATTCATCCTGGAAGCCAATTCATAGTCCACATAGTTTCCTATGGCCCCGCTATCAATGTATGCCCTTACTGCGTGCATACGCGATGGCTGCCCTGGATCTACGAGGACCATTGGTATGATGAAATGCGAGGTCTGAGTATCCTTCTTCAAGCTCGGCAAGCAGACCTCTATGCTTGTCGGGCATGGTTGTTTCCCGAGTCTGACTCCATATGGCTCTTATCAGCAGCTCCTACCACCTTCTTGGGTGATTTTACAGGGCAATCCCGTAGAAAATGTCCAGAAGTTCCACAATATAGACACAATTGCATTTGCCGTCTCCTTTCTCTTTCCATCTGGGTTAAGGGTCCTTTAACCCCTCCGATTTGCATGGGTTCTGAAGCATCTGCTCCTTTGGGTTTAGTGTGGGTTTTGACCAACACCCGATTCTTAAACTTGGCTCGATCAGCCTTTCTGTTCTGAAGTCTGTGATATAACTGGACCACTAAGTCTATATATTCAGCGCAGTCTTGAGGTGGATTCATGACTTGAGCCAAGACATCCTTGAGATCTCCTCGAAGCACTTGATGAAATAACGTGATTCGTTTTGCCTCAGGCCATCCAGTTTCCACTATTAACCTATTAAAGGTGGTGATGTAGGTTAGAAGGTCCTGGTTACCCTGTCGTAGGGACAAAAGTTTGTTATCCAGGGCCTGTCCTTGGAAGTGCCGGGCAAATAGTCTTTCCATGCTAGTTTGAAAGCCCTGAAAATCCCGAAGAATTGGGTCATCCTGAGTAACTAGTGAAACTGACCAATCAGCTGCACTGCCGCTGAGATATGACAATACAAAGGCTACCTTGGCTTGATCGTTTGGGAATGCTCCAGGTCTGCATAAAAAGTGCAAGCGGCATTGGTTCATAAACACGGCAAACCTTTTGGGATCTCCGGCAAAGCGTTCGGTTGGGGCTAATGGAATATGTCCTGGTAGGTTTATTTGCACAGGGTTACTCGATAACACAGGAGCCGGATTTTCCCCGGAACCAGGTAGGGGTGCTTGTCCAGCCTGCCTTTGCAATAGTTGCCTAGCAAGATCATCAGTTCGCTCCTTTGACAAAATCAGTTCTCTCCTAAGAGCATTGGTTTCTTGACGGGCGGAATGCACTTCAGCCCTCAGTTCCCCTAGTAGTTGGGCCAATTGGTCAGTCTCTGAGGTATCCATAACGCCCGGGTGGGAATTTGTGGGTAGGCTGCGTGTTCTGTTACGCTCACCTGGCTCCCACAGAGGCGTCGATCTGGACTGGACTGCTGCGGTCTCCACCAATGTGACGCGTAGGGCCGAGATGACGAACTGGACTGGCCCGACTAGCTTCCTTCGCTTGGCCCGTAGGAATATTCTTCTGCAAGTGGAGAAAGGGAATTAACCACCCGTGGAGTTGAGCGTAAATCCCCCCACCCCGCTGTTCTCCCTACTGATCACCTTGGATGTTCCCTCTTATAGTCTCACCTGATGATTTGAAAAGATTAGCTCTCCATCCTGCATTGACCGCAGGGGCGTGAGGATAACCAGTTGCTTCACTGGCTCGAAGGAATTGGTGTGTTCCAGGACAATATTGACTCCGATATTCCCGGCAAGACGCCGTAAGTATGTAGTTCGTAAGAGTTCAAATGCCTGACTTTCACTCTTGTCCGATTCCTTGCAGGTTGCAGCTTGACCCTACTGAAGAGTTCCTTGTGGCAACCGGTAATGTTCTGGTAAGGATTTGTATTATCCAACACAGTTTGATAAAATAATGTCCATATGTAACCTGTTGCTTACTCCCTTATTCAGGCGCTGAGAGAAAGTATGAAGTCTCGGGGAATAATGCCTCCGGCGGTAAAATCAGGTAAGTCTTTTGTGGTGAGGAGGGTACCCCTTGTTAGTCCCTTGTTTCACCTTGCTGTCTTTTTGTTTCCCCTTAGGGGCCGGGGTTCGGCTAGGATGCAGTGGAAGCTGCGCCGACCCATGAAGAAGAATAGTAGCCCCGGTGGTAAAATCAGGTAAGTCTAAGGGGGGTATTCCTCTGTGTATTCCCTTGGCTCACCTTGCTGTTCTTGTCTTCTCCTTAGGTGCCGGAGTGCGGCGGTGAAATGTGAAGATGCTGCGAAGGCCGGTGAGATCAGCGCGGCGCTGCAGCAGGCGAGGCGACACGCATAAAATAACTTCTTTCTTCCAGCTCGAAGGCGCGATGGATCGGGAATTCAGGTAAGGATCAAAGGTATTGCTCTTATTGCCTTTTCTCCTTCTTTCTCCCTTTTTCTAGGAGCTCCAAACTGGAGGCGGGCGTGGCAGAAGACTGGATGCAGACTTGCAGGCACGGTGAGCGTTACGCTGCTGGATGCAGAATAACACGAAGCATGTGCTACTCTTTGGGCGTGGTTTAAATAGCCTCCAAAGTAGTCCCAGGTAAGTATTCCTCCCCAGCCCCACCCGAGTAAAAAAATAGTCCCTAGGTAAAATAGTCCCTTCCAAGCCTTGTTTGGCTTGGAGCTCTTGCAGCATGGTCTGCATCAGGTAAGTTTTAATCTATGAGCCTGGTGCCATATGAGCCTGGCGCCATAGGCGCCAGGACTGCACCCAAATAGCCCCTAGCGGGGGTTGTTGGGTTTGCTTGGGGTAACTTCATGCCTGCTTCCGGGGTTGCTGGACTTGGTCTGGGTCCCCGGGGGTAGGCATCATGACACCTGACTTATTATTTGTGAACACTTCCTTCTTTCTTATGAATATTATCCCACACTTCTTTTTGTATTTAACGTAGGAATTGGCAATAGGTTTTTTAGTATAGGCCCTTTTATTTTGACAAGACGCCACTCGGACTGCCTTGTTATTGTTTAATAGTCGAAGCTTGCTACCATCTTAGATTTAGGTTTAGAGTAGGCGTTTTTCCAACCTACCTACATGGTTTAAGAAACACCCTTGAACTATGATCACTTGTGTCTGTCTTTACTGTTGCCACCATGAGTTCCTTACAGATCCTTACAAAGACATGTGTTGTTTCTACAAACGTAAAGCCTGTTCTTACTCCAGAAAGACCGGGAATAGTTTATTTCTTTCGGAAGCCAGAACATTGTGACAATTATCCTAACAAACGTAAGTGTTGTTCCTTGCTTGGAATTTCAGGGGTTTTTTGGTTTTTCGTTGAACCATAATGTCACGTTTCTAAAGTTTTTTTAGTGAATTTCACACGTATTTAGTAGCGCAACTTAACCATAACGTCCCCTTAATAAAGTTTTTTTTAGTGAATTTAACAGGTTTTTAGTAGGGCAACTTAACCATAACGTCCCTTTAACAAAGTTTTTTTTTAGTGAATTTCACAGGTTTTTAGAAGGGGAACTTAATCATAACATCTCGTTAATAAAGTTTTTCTACTGAATGTACACTTTCATCATGTGATTTTGGGAGATATGTACGATCCTTACTTTATGTACATGTAACATAAAACATACCGAACCCCCTCGCTAATGATAATTGAAAGTTACGGACTGAGCGCCTGTCTACGGACGGGCGCGGACAAGGTCAACACTACCCAAACAGTCAGGGGGTATCTGAAATTGTACTATTGTGTTATATGAAAAATGCACAACTTTGAAAAAGAACACATAAAGACATTATAAGTACTAATAAATAAACAAGTGAACCTAAACGTCTCAAATATTAACCATGTATTTAATTACCATATAGAATGAAATGGATTATACCATAACAAAAAAAGGTATGCCTCCAACGTAATTACCTCACAGAAAATGTGCAGCCAGGTGCGACAGTAGACACACACAGTACAACGAAGACAAATTACAACAAAATAGTAAGTGACCTTCATTTTACTGATATGTGTGTTTACTTTTTTTGTATGAGGGGCAGGAAAAATAATGTATTTCTGTTGTTTTGACACAGAAATGTGCAGTACTTTGGAGTGGCTGGAGGAGAATTTTCTGCATCGGGAAATGTCAGAAGATGGCGATAATCATGGTACACACTACTCTGCATAAGCAAATTAATGGTCAGTATTTTATGAGCATTTAACATATATATATATATATTTATTTTCAACAGACCAAGAAAGGCCAACAAATGACACAGAGGAAGACAGGCTGAAAAGGATAGAATTGAAAATGGACATACTAAATGACAATTTTAACAGTTTAAGGCAATTTGTGGAGGAATATCTGAGAGGAAAAATATGATATCACTGTTCCACCTGTACCTGCCCCCTTCTCCATTTCCTAGTGAACCATCCCCAAACCTTGAAGAAGAAAATAAACGTTTGATGAAACATCCATCCCTTCATCCCCTCACAAATCATCCCCTCACAACCAGCCCGTGTTAAACCCTAATTCCCCTATATTTGTTTCAGTATCTGCTTCCCCCTGTATTTCGCTTGATTGATGTGTGTGTGTGTGTGTGTGTGTGTGTGTATGTGTGTGTGTGTGTGTGTGTGTGTGTGTGTGTGTGTGTGTGTGTGTGTAAGGAAATTATTTTTATGTTAGTTGTAGTGGAAGGGTGTGAGGCAAAACATTTTTTTTAAAGAGTTAAAATGTCCGCGGACAGCGCACCTGTTCGAGCTGGCCGTAAGCAATAGAATATGGATGTTCAAACGGCAATACACCTACCCGTACCAATCGTAACCAAGATGGAACTGATCTTAGAACGCACCAGCTGTTCAAGTTGTGCGTAAATGAACAGAATGGGGCGTTCTAAGGACATTCTACCTCTCCGTACCGCTCACAAACAAGATAAAACATGTTCTTAGAACACATCAGGTGTCTGGGATGTCTGTAAATGAACAAAATGGGAGTGTCCTAAGGACACTATACCTGTCCGTACCGTCCGCAGCCAAGATAGAACTGTCCGTAGAACAGGCTAGGTGGCCGGCATTTCCGTAGGCAAACAAAATGGAGGCGTCCAAAGCACACTGTACCTGGGCCTACAGTCAGCAGATCACTTACGCACATGCGCACAACACCCATAAGTACTGCGAACATCGCGCCTGTCCGTAACTGTCCGTGTCACTTGTGTCTCACTTTTAATTAGTTTCAGGACCCGAACACTGTCCGTACAACACCCGTGCACATGCGCACGACCGTTACTCTGCATTTGCTGTCCAGCGGGCACCCATTTCCATCGCGGATGTGTTCACGAAGTCATCATGTGACCGCACCCACGCTGAGCGTGTGGACTAATTTGCGCAGTTTGTCTGCTTCTGCAACATTTCAAAAGAACTTATACAAACATGGGAAATTATTTTACAGTATAAAATCACCATTTCACATGTCCCATACCATTGGCCTACCTTTGAAAGTATTGTTTAGAATTTTTGCAACGCTTTTGAGTGCTCAATATGGTCACAAGCCACACCTCTCCACGCCTATAAATGGCCACACCCCCAAGCTCATCTTCGCTGTGCTTCTGGCTATAGCAGATTGAGTTGTGCTGCCTTTACTGCTGTAGCGAATATTAGCCGACTACTCTTTATGACATCCATGGCTACTGTTGCTTCATTAGCCTCAGCACCACCCCCAAACCCTCCACCATCACCACCTCCTCAAGGGCCTGCAGAGGGAAATGCGGGTGAGGATTTAGAGAGTGAGGAAGAAGAGGAAGAAGAGAATGAGGTGGAGGAACTCCGCACTACAAGCACTTGCCGGGAGTCGTGGGTGTGGCGGTTGTTTACCATTTGTGGGAACGTACCAAAAGCATGTGCGAACCAGGTCAGGTGTAACCAGTGCCAGTTGGTGCTGAGTCGCGGGAGACCTGGTGGGTACAGCTTTGGTACGACAACCATGAAGCGACACCTTACTTCGTTCCACAGTGCGGACATTCGCAAGGTGGTGCCATGTGAAGAACATAGTAGATTGAGTTCCTCCACAGCATCCTCAATGTCCGATCCTCTCACCACAAGAGACACTCCTGTGGGGGAGTGCATCCCTACAGCTGCCTCACAAGTCTTTCGCGATGCTGTTGACCCTTACCTTTCGAGGGTCACAATATTGTGTATGTACTGCGATGTAGTACTCTGCAGGGGGGAGAGTCTTCGAAGTGCTTTTGAGGCTACGGTCACGGCGCACCAGAAGAACTGCCCCCTACCTAAGTAAAGGCCACCCTACATCTTTTTCTCTCCACCTGCCCTTTCTTATCCCCGTGGCTGGTGTCCCTTCCTTACCCTCCTTTGCCCTCCTCTCCTAGTGTGTCGTGTGCTGAAAACCAATAAACTGGAAAACAACAAAAATTACAGAAAAGGCTCTTTTCAGAGCCGCCTTTCTCAGTTTAACAATAGAACTATTAAGTGACCATTGTAGGTTCGCGCACATTTTTCAAAAAGTCCGCGGACAGTCATAGGACGCACAAAAATGGAGGGTGCAAGTGGAGCAAAACGAATGCACTTTTCGCTGGAAGTAAGTGGTGGCTCTGAAAAGAGCCTTTCGGTGGTGTTTTGTGTGTTTCAAAAACTGTGGATTCGAAAAAACAGATTGCCAAATAGGTGACTATGAATCCAAAAAAGGTTGCAATGCATTTTGTACAATGCGAAGAAAAATCTGATTGCCAGCATATGTGAGATGGACTCCATCTCTGCAAAAAATGAAAGTGCTGCGAAACAAAATGTTTTCATTGTGGAATGAGGATATGCCAACATCTCTTAGAAAAGCACAAACAGCCTTATTGACATTGCGCCTCGCTTTCTCCATTTGTGGCCCAAATGCAGAAGAACGCAGCCATATTTGTCTTTGTGCAATACGGGAAAACACTATTTGGCAATTTGGAAACATGTCCATGACCTTCGCAAGACCTTCCCTCATTGAAAATTGCAAAGAAATTCCAGAGACATGGCCAAAGCTGTTTTCTCCGCAATGAATGATAATTATATCAGGATGATGCTCTGTCTGTAAAGTAGCACAGAAAGGTACCAAGTTCAGCCACCTCATTCCACGCACGCCATGCCAGTGCCCTTCCACATGAGGAAATCCAATATCTGTAGATAGACCACAACTTTCTGCATGCACCTTCAACCAATGTATCCATGAGTCTCCCAAAATCCAGATAATCTGTTTTAGAGCACACAGAGCCATGGCTGTCTGGTCTCCTGTCAGGAAAAAGACCTTCTCACTAAATTTCTCCGTTCAGAACACACCCACTGAACTTTACTGACCAAACCCTACCTTCGCACATTCTCATTTGCATGCGTCTCCACCCCAGAATCCCTGTTGGTAATACGCGCTGCCTGCAAACTACTGCCATGTCCGCGGACACGTAGAGGATCAGAGCGTGACGACTGTACATTTAAATATTCCCCTTTAAGGTGAGCTCTAAAAAGAGGGTTTTTTTTGTTTTGTTTTTTGGGCAGATGCCTTACAGACACATGTTATTTAGTTTTTTTGAAATATTTTTTCTTCTTACTGCACTCCTATAACCATTACAGAACCTTCTCCAAAGCAAGCCTTACATTCCAAAATAACATGGCATTTCCCAAAGAAGATAACGCAACACCATCTGCTTCAAAATAAGCTGCATTACTGGGAACAATGTTCTCGTGGCTACAGAAAAACATACCAGCTCGTAACATGAAAGCACGCATGCCGCAATTGATGTTACACCTCCCAATACTTTGATCAGGACAGAAAACAGAACTGTTGTCCCATTTTCCTCTAGGGAGTAACCCAGAAAAAAATACTTTTGCAGTTGGAAAGATGTTAATGACTGCTTGCACAAACTGTTCCAAATCTTCCAACAAAGTACGTGAACTCACGTTGCCCAAATGGCAAGCACCATAGTGCAAAAGTACCACATGGAGAGTGGTCATCCTATGCATGTCTCTGCAAACTTAGAGAATTGACGCGACAGTGCGATCAGTCTCAGCGCTCCACACCACCTCCACTCCTCTCATATCGAAATTGTGTGCCACATGCCTACTTTCGGAATAGTGCTGTAAACCATGGACAAAAATATCTCCAAGCACCAAAACCCTGACTCTCTCCACCTCTGCCATCTTCAGTACACGCACCGTCTTTCGACACAAAAGAGCAATGTGAACATCTGATTGGCTAATGCCTACAGTCCCCTTTCCATGCTGGATTTGCTGTAGAACCCCGTATGTGACACACTTTACACGCAGACAAGCGCTGTCTACGTGCGGCACGTAACTCTTAGCCAGTCCTTCTACCCTTTCTACATCACTCGCGAATCCATTCGCTCATTGGACACAGCTAAGCAGTCACACAACCATCCACCAATCACATTCAACATCTCTACATCTAACTCCGTCATCAAAATTTTGCACTTCAAATGTACTATTGATCACTCTGAATGCAAGTCGCATATCATTGCAAAGCACCTACTTCAAAAACTACTGTGCAAGTGTCGCGGATTACTACGTACAGCTCCATGCATGCGCACATGCATGAGGATAAAGTACAGGTATGCATATTTTAATCAGAGAACATGTGCAACCCTTATGATTTCATTTAAACAAATTAATGCCACTAAATCTGCATAGCCAATACATACCAACGCTCCCCCTTTACGTGCAAGACTTCCGATTTTTCATTGACAAACCACACTACTTCATACTGTCTCCCGCATAACCTATACATACTTAACAACCCTCCCTATTTAGCGCGAAACTCGATTTTCCATGAGAAAATGTCACAATTTTTTACTGTGTACCGCCTACATTAATGCTACTTCCAATGCGATCGTATGAGAAAAATAAATGCTCCCGATTGCTGTGGTGACATCTCCCGCTGAGGGTCTCCCGATTTTTCAGATTCGTACTTACAATATGAAAGTAGTGAAATGTTTCCCATCGACTATAATTACCTATCACTTACAAACCTCTCTGCTATGGACAACACAGCTTAAAAAAACAAGGCATTTTCATAAACTAAAAATTGTACTCATTTGCGAATCACGTTCAACTAACATACTGCAAATAACATACAAAGGCAGCACATAGTGAAGTGAAACGCACACATGCACTGTGTTGAGATATCAAAGGAGAATACTCAGACGAAAGATGCAAAATTAACGTGTACAGTAACATCACTGCTTTAAACACACAAACTTACTAACCTCTTCTTTTTACAATCACAGTGAAGACTACTCTCCTGAAAATCAACAGCATATACACTACAAACGACATATCCAAAGAAACCTGGTCATTCCGCAAAAAAAAGTAAGTACAGTACTACCTTTATATTCTTACGGTTCCGCAAAGAGACTGTGTGGGATATTTATGTAATTTGCGCGCCAAAACAATCATTGATTTCTGAACCATTCTACCCACAAATCCCTGTGTTTTTGGAACTCAAATAACATACAGAAGCCTTAGAATGTTAGTACTAAAAAACAAATAGCTGTTTCAATGTTATACCATTATGTTTACTATTAATGCTTCTCCTCACCACTAGCTCACTTTGTACTCTCATCTGAAGCACAGTGTAGTACTATACAAACAGAAAAATAGCCTTCCCAACTCATTGTAACAGCCCAATGCACATTCACACACCACCACAAAGAGCTTCCCCATCAAACACATGCACGCATGCACACAGCACACATACATTGTACAACAGACCAAACCATGCCTTCTTTTTTTTCAACAGACCCTAAAGAATGCCTACCAAAAAGCAAGTCCGTAGAAAGCAACGCAGAAATAGAGCAAATGAAAATAAAAGTGTCCAAAGTAAGCATCCTTCTGCAGTAGAGTTTGTAGAGAACGTTGGAACAAAACAGCTAATACAGTCATTTAGCGAAACAAAGGAAGCTTCAACTACCGAAACTTTACCTCCTCTATCAAAAAGTGGCACGAAACACAAAACGCTTCACAAAAAATCGGCTACCAATACTGCTAACAATGCTCCTTTTAATCCTAATATAGTAACAAGAACCCATAGTAAAAAAAGTATTTTAGCAAAAATGTTTCGCCACAGAGTCCTTCAGAATCTAATAAGAGGAGGACAGAAATCATCCTTAACCCTTAAAACCTAACGTAGAAAATTAATCAAGCTGTGGTAGACAGTGCAAACGTTCTCATAAAGGAAGTTGTTCAAATTAGTGTTAAATAGGATGAAACCACTGACAAAACAAAGTACTAAACTACAAAAGAAACTTATCAATAAACGGAATGTCAACAAAAATAACTTCTTAAATATTTGTGGGGGTGAATGGAATCACACAACAACCACAGAACCATATTTTAATGAAGAAGCATACAAACAAAATCAAACAAACACAATTGCCATCCACAGCCGTGGACGAGGGTATGAAAAAAATCAATAATACCATCATGGAACAAGAAACACTGCTTAGAAAAGTATCCTCTGAAAACTCAGAATTACCTCTCGATTCGACTGAACCAGACCGTCCACTATACAAATGGCCATGCACGTCAATGTGTGACATTCCTAACAAATCTTTCAAATCTTTACGTCAGTTCCTCAATCAGTATGTGAAAGGTAAAGACAAAATTAAAATGAAAGTGCTACAAAATATGGATATCTGTCCAGTGCGCAAATTCACAGGACTACAAGGACATTCATTAGCCTGCATTTCAGGACCTATTTGCAAAAGCACCTTCCATGATATCAAAAGGATATCAATACATCATTCAAATGTATGAAATCTAGTCTATAAAATATACTACACTAAGAGTCCTGCTTTAGAATTTGCCAATTTAAATAACACTCTTCTGCATGGTACACCCAAATACCTACAAGAAGAAATCGACCGTACCCAGAGAAAATATTTTGGAAGTGAAAGCCACTTACAAAATGCAATAGTTTTAGAACAGACTAGCAACAATTCTGCACATAGCAACCTTCTATTACACACATACGAAAAAGAAATACTAAAATTTAAAAGTGCATCGGCTGAAGTACCAAACCATGGGTGTGTGTGTTGCCACAGAACGTTTTACAAAAGGAACACAAAAAATATAGACATAACATACAAAATAGAAGACAATGAAGATTCCAAATGGTTTGAATTAGCTCTCTACCTTTTAACAGAAAACAAATACCATATAAGTGAACCCCTAATATGTTGCAGTTACTGCACTACAAAACTGGACAACAACCAAACTCCTTCACGTGCTTTCACAAATAATTTGGAATTGTTCCCACTACCAAAACCCCTGCAACAACTCAATTTGTATGAGAGCATCATAATTCAAACAGTTCACCCATTTCAAGCAATTATACGCTTTCAACCAAAAACAGCAAAATTACCTCCCTCTGAATTGGTGAAAGGCATTTGTGGCAAAGTAGTTAATTTGCCATTAGATCTAACAGAAAATGTACACATTCTAGGAGTGCAACGTCCAATAGAGCATTCTTTGATTGTCTTGGTAAATAGTGTACCAACAAAAGACAAATAAATTTGGCAACAACTGGTGGACTTACATAAAGTTAGACAAGCCTTGCAATATCTGAAAGACAATAACGAATACTACAAAGAAATAAATATTGAAGAAAGCTTAAGGGAAACAACTGAAATAATTCAAGAGTCATCAGAAACTGGACAATTTGAACTTCTGGATCCTGCTGCAGTATCCACTCTTTTGGACCATTACACAATTCATCCATTGCATTCCAATGAAAGCATAGATGATGCACTAGAAACTTACCAAATGCAACAAACCAAAGGGTCACCAATGAGCATATGGGAAAGAAGTATAGAAGCATGTGCTTTTCCACTGCTATTTCCTACTGGCAAAGTCAGAAGATACGATGATAGACCCACTCAGATTATGGCATCAGAATAACGCTCATTACGAATGTATTCGCAAGATCCCAGATTTAGACAAATGTGGAATACATATTCCACCTACTCTTTGACAGTGAACTAGCAACCCTATGTCACGCAGTAGCACACATTTTGAAACCTGGAACCCACTTTCAAAATATGTCAGCTATGCAATTAATACAAAAAGTACAAGAAAAAGATGAGGTTTTACAATCAAGTATAACAAATCTGTTTGCAAACATGAGGGGTACAAAAGAATACTGGTTCCGACGGCACAGAGACGTACGTTTTATGATCAGAAACCTTAGACCACCAATTTGGTTTGTTGCACTAAATTGTGCAGAATATGCATGGGAAGATTTACATGAGCTCCTATGCATATCAAACAACAACAAAACCAACATAGATATATTAACACCTGGCGAACTTTGTTCTCTACATCCAGTTAATGTGTCAAGATATTTCCATCATCGTTTCATTGCTATGCTACACTTTATTTGCAATAAAACTGTTCCCCCCCCTGGAGAAGTGCAACACTTCTTTTGGAGAAAAGAATACCAAGCGAGAGGAGCACCACATATTCACATGCTTTTATGGATCAAAGGTGCACCTAATTTTGGTCACGGCAGTGATGCCACTGTTTTGCAGTTCATCCAAAAATATGTCATTTGTGAAATCCCTTCACAACGGACACATAGTGATCTGCATGGGCAGATTTTACAATTTCAAAGACACAAATGGGGCAAATATTGTCATCGCAAATACAAAAGCAAAGGAAAATACTACACCAAATGCCGCTTTGTTTTCCCTAGACCAGTTACAGAAACAGGTGAAGTGAACAACTTCATGTCTTCAGTTCGACACAGCATTAAAGGTAAGTCACCTAAGAACACATATTACATAAAAAGAACAGAAGAATCAAAATATATCAATGATTACAATGCAATCATTGCCCTCTTATGGAATGCAAACTTAGATGTGCAGTACATTGCAGACAATTCCACTGCAGTTGCACGATATGTTACAGCCTACTTAACAAAAGCAGAAAAAACAGAGCTTCAAGACCTCTGGAATGACCTATCATCAGACAAAACACTATCTCAGAAATTGTACAGCCTGGGCATAAAAATGCTCTCACATATGTGGCGCCTATGAAGCGTCAGATCGCTTAACCGGTACTGCTTTGTATGGAAATTCAGACAACATAGTATGGCTAAGTATTGGTCCTGCTAAATCTAGAAAAAGAGTTCTGAAATCATATGAGGACATAGAAACAATTGCCAGAAATGATCCCAACAGCCAAGACATTTTAAAAAACAATTTACTGGACACATAGTATCCGAACAGGAGTAGCACTTTGGAAAGCATGTGTCTATACCACATAGCTCAAAACTTTGCATACAAAAATAATATAAAACCTGATGAAAGCAAAGGTAGATATAGAGTGACAGATTGTGAAGGCAGCTTAGTGAAACTTACCAAACGAAGCTTAATTAATCATGTCAAATTGTCATTAAAAACTCCTCAACATAAAGAATTATATGACATGTCTCTGCTACAACTTTTTAAACCATGGAGAAAAAAGGAAGAGATACTAGATAACTATGACTGCTATGAAGATGCTTTCAAAGCAAATGAAAGCGCTATTACCAATGTGAACTTTACAGAGTCCAAAACAATGTTGCACAATGAACAGCAACACAAAGAAGAACTTCAGGCCCAACTAGATAAGGATTCTACCGACAGTAGTCAACCTTCTGTAACAGGAAGCCAAGAACCACTAGGACAGCCACTAATAGCAAATGAGGCAGAATTAGCTATGACAGAAGTGGAAAACACCATGTGTCACTATCAAGAAGATATAGAAGACTTAACTGTACAACAAGCAAAACTTAACAAAGATCAGCGCACCATTTTTGAAGAAGTAACAAAACAAATTGCACACGGTGTACAACAGGAAAATAAAGCATGTACCTGCCAACATTACAAACCTATACTGCTGTACGTCAGTGGTGAAGCTGGGTCAATAAAAACATTCTTAATAAAAATCATCTGCAAGTTCCTTCAACAATTGACAAACAACAAACTGTCAGCTGTTGTAACTGTCCCCACAGGTTTAGCTGCCTACAATATAGGCGGTGTCACTTTACACCGATTACTACTCCTTCCAGTAGAACACCAAAACAAATTAGACTATTACAAACTTTCTGCAGAAGCTGCAATGGAAGTACACAGAGTATTAAAACAAATGAAAATGCTACTAATAGATGAAGTGAGCATGGTCTCCAACCTAATGTTGGCTTTGATTCACCTCAGATTGCAAGAATACTTACAACAAACTACAAAGAACTCTTTGCAGGGAAACAATATTATCGTTTTCGGAGATCTTCTACAATTGACACCAGTGAAAGGTGAACCTATTTTTAAAACCTTAGGACACGAACTCTGCCATAAAACTGTTGGCAGCATAGGAAATGTCAACCTTTGGCAACATTTCCAATACAGAGAATTAACAGAAAACATGCGGCAATCTGCAGATCTCACTTACGGCAACATTTTAAAAAGTATTAGAGTTGGTATACTATCTCAAGAAGCACAAGCAATATTGAATAACCTTCCCATTCATGCACTTTATGGCAATAAAGCATGTGCTTCTGATGTTATGGAACAATTAGCGCACAAAAATGTCAATTGTATGGCCTTAATGCCAACTCTAGCAAGCTGTTTCAAATTCAATGAAACAATGTTAAAAAAAGAAATGCAACCAATAATGGAAATTTGCGCCACAGACAAACTAGACGTACATGGTATGACACTACCCATGTGTGACCAAGCCACAACAAGACTAAATACCTTAGAAAATTCAATCGCCGACACAGCTGGGTTGGAAAAAATATTAAAATGATCCTTAAATTGTAGAGTAATGCTTAAGCGTAACCTTGACGTGGAGCAAGGGCTAGTTAATGGATCACTGGGTACAGTTGTTGGCTTTCAAACATACCCACGTGACAACAACATTCATTTTGTCAATATTCGCTTTGACAAACTTTCAGAAGTGAAAAGGATAGGGCGCTCAACTGCTCGATTCCTTCTCTTCAAAGACATGTATGTATGTAGAGAACAATGTTCTCTAACTCTTGCATATGCAGTCACCATTCATAAATCCCAAGGTCTTACCCTAGACAAAGCATTGATAGATATAGAAAACACAGTCTTTAAAGAAGGCATGAGCTACATAGCACTATCACGCTTACGTACACTTGACGGCCTATTTCTAATCAACTTTGATGCAAGTAAACTGAACACTGATATTCCTTGCATTTAAGAATACAATAGACTGCGTTCACTGTACACCCCCCATCTGAAACCATATCCTGTTCCAGAAAAAGTAAAACGTGGTAAAAGAAAACTAATTCAAACAGAAATGCAACAGAATCTGACGGCAAATCCTTCAAAGAAAACAAAAGAAGCTAAAAGTTCATCAATTACCACAAGCAAGGAAGAACCTATTAGAGAAAGTAAATCAGGTACTTCTTCAAAGAAGGAACAGAAACTCCCAAAAAAGGACTCAGAGACAGAACTAGCTGGTCCATTCAAATTTTCAAATGAAACTGGTGTAAGTTGCTATGCAAATGTAGCAATGAATATTCTATTTCAATTGCCACCAATTGTTAACAATATTTACTTACACAGTACAGACCCATTGTGTTTGCAAATGTTAGTCCTTCATAGAAACGCAACAAACAATCCTGCCAACACGTACAGTGTTCACGGAATAAGACAAGAATTGGACTACTGTGCTGGAATGCTGAGATTCACTATAAACTCACAAGAAGATCCACAAGAATTTCTAATGTACTTACTACAAGTACTGGAAAACAAAAACATACCTATAAATGATATCTTCCAGATTTCATACATGTGGAAACATACATGCACTCTCTGTAACAATGTGATACAGGAACAAATCCCAAATGAGCGATTTGTGTATGTATCCATACCTAATTGTGAATCCATTCCATTTCAGCAACTTGTACAGAATGCAAACTATGGCAGATTATGTACTATGTGCATTAACTACATAATACTTATGCTTCTACGTTATAATGCAGATGGTGCCAAAAACAACTGCAAGCGGACTTGATTCACACACGGTCAAGTGTCTCTTGGAAAGAAAACCTTTACAACAATAGGTATAATCTACCACGCAGGAGCTACAACCAATGCAGGACACTACACTGCATATATAAAAAAGAAATGTGGATGGTTCGAAATGTAATGATAGCACCATTACTCTAAAACTGAGATTGCCAGCTAATCTTACAAATGCGTATTTAATCTTCTTAAAGCCAAAATTTAATAACTAATGTGTGCTTCAACATTACCAAAAATTCAAGTAAAAGCTATAAACAGTTAGAATACGCCAACAGGTATCTAACTGCCCAAGAGTGTATAACAACCACACAGATAAATGAATACCACAGATCTGTAACAACAAATGCACAGTTAGAATACGCCAACAGGTATCTGTTTTTAAAAATCTGCAACAAGCCAACAGACATAACATTAATCAGAAAGAACAAGGAAACACTCAAAGAAAACAAAGAAATAGTTTGTAGCATAGCAAAGACAGGTTTTTTTAATCCGACAAGGATTTTCTTTCCCCCAGACCCAAGGATTTGAAAAACCAACACAGAAACTGAGCAAAATACACAGTACACTCGTTTGTAACTAAACATGAGGGTCAAAGAAAAAAGCTAAAATGTCTATTGTACAATGTAATAAGTCTTCATAAAATACAAACACCAACATGCTCCTTTATTTTATCACAGAAATTCAAAAAGGATATTTCTGCCAAGTACTAAAGTCAATTTAGAAATATATGGATTCTCAACAAAGTAAACAGTAAGTATAATTTCACTCATGTCATACATATTCAAATCTACACGTCTAATCTACGGCAGTAATATGGTGCAGTGGCTGTAGGCAGGGCCTAGCGTCTTGGATGTATAACCTACCACCTACACCCTTCGGCCACGGAACCAAGACTATAGGCCCAACCCACAACCATCGCAGCATATGAAAACCATGGTGCTTGTAATTTCACTACTTATAAGTTTACTCTTGGGTGCATGGTCTGCAGCCATGCACCAAAGTCTCTAGGTTGTGCACACAACCACCGCACCACAGCACACCCATGCTCACTTATAACCTCACTGCTTATGACTTCAGCCATGCACCCAAGACTCTCAGTCCTGGCCAGAACCACCACA
Organism: Ambystoma mexicanum; assembly: GCF_040938575.1. NCBI lineage: Eukaryota > Metazoa > Chordata > Amphibia > Caudata > Ambystomatidae > Ambystoma > Ambystoma mexicanum. Next base: position 157,154,184 of record NC_090935.1, on the reverse strand, counting down.
GCATATCACACCCATTGTGGCTTCTAACTTCACTACGTATAAAGTTGGGTTTGGGAGCATGGCCTTCAGCCATGCACCCAAAACGCTAGGCCCTCCCCACAACCACCTGAATGATGTTTGATACTACGGGTGTACCTATACCTGTAATAGGCTGCAGTAGTTGTGGCCAGAGGCTACAGTCTTAAATGTAAGGCCATAGATTTTTCAATGTATGGGTATGCAGTATATAAAACAAATAGTGGCTTATAACTCCAGTGCTTATAACTTTGTTCTTGGGAGCATGGCCTTCGGCCATGCACCAAAGACTCTTCGTCCTGGCCACAACTACCACACCATATCACACCCATTGTGGCTTGTAACTACACTACGTATAAATGTGCTGTTGGGTGCATGGCCTTTGGCCATGCACCCATGACTGCAGGCCCTCCCCACAAACATCTGATCGATAAGCAATACTACAGGTGTATCCATTGCTGTGACATGCTGCGGTGGTTGTGGCCAGGGCCTAGAGTCTTGGAAGTATGGCCTACCACCTACGGCCATGCATCCAAGACTCTAGGCCCTGGCCACAACCACCGCAGCATGTCACACCCATGGCGGCGTATAAATCAATAGCACACCCATAGGAAAAACATGTTTTACTAAGGCATGTACTAAATTTCAATGTTCGCTAACACCACGCATGTCCTTAGAACAGTTTCAAGTTGCCTGTGCACAGCACGGACTGAAGTACTACCCTTATGAGACCCCTCATTTTCTGTACTTACAAACATCCCGAACAAGGCGGGCATAGGGAATACATCATTAACATTTCACCGCCTGAACAAATACAGTTTTTCACCCATCTCTTACTGTCTGAACCTCCCCAAGCACTCTGACACAGCAAAACAGTTTCCGCTGCGCTGTCGGTGGATCCAGGATGTCGGGCGCATCCAAACAATCTGACGCAGAACACGGCTCACTGCAGCCAATCGGCGGAGACGTTGCGTGTCCGCGGTCATGGCGCCAGCCCCTTAGCCAATCGGTATCTTGCCCGCGGAGCGAACAGGGAAGTGTGACCGTGGAGCGGACATAGATATCACTAATTTTTTTAGACCTACTTTTTGGTCGTTTTCAAGAAAACTACTGCACGGATTGTCACCAAATTTACAAAAGCACACTTTCGGGACCAAGCCGCTGCCCCTGCCGCAAATTTGGTGAAAATCCATCCAGCGGTTTGGCCTGTAGGCGTGCGCAAAGTTTTTCCAGCATTCAGTCTATGGGAAAAAAAGACGTTTTGGGACCCCCCCTATGACTTTTCCCCCCCTGGACCAAACATCACCAAACTGTAAAAGAATTAAGAGAGGCCCATATACTTTTTTTGCAGAGTTTGGCAAGGATTCGTCCAGGGGGAGTGGAGTTATAGGCCGCCCAAAAAGTGCTCTCCCTATGGAAACAGCAACTTAACCATAACTACACAGCCACTACTGTGGCTGTGTAATATATATATATGTATTATATAATATATATATATATATATATATATACATATACATATATATATAAATATATATATATATAAAATAGAACTAAATGAAAACGTGAAACAAGAACAACTTACGGATATTGAAAGTGGGCAAAACTTATAACGGATGAAAGATAAAAGGGAAAGTGCCCAATTAAACGCAACCTTCATTAAAGAGCGCAAGTATGAAAGAGTGTCAAAGAAAGATGGGACATGAACCAGAACATTGCAATACAGTGAACATTAAGAATAAGTACAGTGCTAAAAGGTCAAAGACTAGCACAGAGGTGTGTAACACATAATGGCAAAGTCAAGAGGATGATAGACAGATGCCAGGAATGTGTGAACCTATATATAAAGCCAAGAGGCCGACAAAGAAAAGCCAAGTGACTGTGAATCTGTGCACAGGGATAAAACAGAAGAACCTGTGTGGGCTAAAGAGCCTAGGGTTCCGGGTTGCGTGACTTGTGATGGGTGGACTGTGTGGTCTGACAACTGCGCCTAGAGCAGGAAACCCTGAAGTGTGAAAGCCAAAGACATTGTAAAATATATCCAGAAGAAGCACTACAAGTAAGCTGGGACTACAAACCAGAAGGAGGGTCAAGTTGGCCTGGATTTGTGTTAAACTTTCAGACTGAAAAAAATATCAATTGTGGTATTGAAGTCTTACGGAAGGGAACCCTGAGACCTGAGGAACTACAAATGCTGTCTTGAGGATGGAGCCTCAAGACCCTTTTCTTTTGAACTGTGTTGCGTGGAAATTGGGGAAGGAAACCCTGAGGATTGTGGTTCTGTATTGCCTTGAACTTGAGAAAAGTAATCATAAGATTTTTGTCGAACTTTCTTGAACTTGGGGAATGGGAGCTGAAAAGGAGGCTAAGGTCCTCATCACGAGTTTGGCGCTAACCCTTAAATGTGGCATTAACGTTATTACCGCCACATTTAAGGGTCCGCCAAATCACAGGCTTGGCGGATTTACCCCCAGCTCTGAGCTGGGGCAAATCCGCTGCGCTTTTTCCGATTTACGGTGCTATTAGCGCCACCGCTAATACCGCCAGCGGTAATAGCACTGAACATTCCCCATTGGGCCCAATGGGGAATTCCCGAATGGGCCCAATGGGGAATGGGGACTTTCCGGTCCGCCAAACCCGTGATCCAGCGCTAATAGCACCGGGGGGTTGGCGGCAATGCTAATAGACCCGTTGCTAATACCGCCGGGTCTACCGCCCAACTCGTGCTGAGGAAAGTTGAACACCATTTCTTTGATTATTCACATCTCTACACGTTGTTTAGCTTTAGATGTGAGGGCAAGGATAGGTTTTTGACATGGACAGACTTTTAAGTTGAACTTTCCTTAGTTTCTTTAGGTAGGAAAATCACACTTTAGCATAGGGCAGGTTAGGCCTTCAACCATCCTGACATTTTCTTTGATAAAGTATCTTATTTTGAACTTTAACATGGTAATTCATGGAAATTCGCACAAAAGTGGCGCAGGCGGCTGGCGCACAGTGTTCTCGTGCGATAGAGTGCGCCAGCCGCGTGCGATAAAATCCATTTCAGCGTGCAGCGTATTCATGGATTTTAGCCTCCAAAACCAGCCGTGGCGCAGAGTGGCGCAACGACCCTGCAGCAGCGCCAGTTACGCCCCCCAAGAACGCCCTTGCGCAAGGAAAAGGCATCAAAATCCCCAATCCAGCGCAAAGGTCTGCGCCAACCCAAAACCAGTTTACCGGACTGCCAAACAGCAAACGCCAAGCGGGGAAGTGTATTACGGGTTTCGCGGTAACTTCCACACGCGAAAGGGGCTGTGCGAGCGGGGTACATGTATAACTGGGGTTCGCGGGAAGTTTCACACGCGATTGGCCTGGGTACGTGTATTCCAGGGGTGCGCGGGAAGTTACACAAGCGAATGGGCTGGGTACGTGTATTTCAGGGGTGTGCAGGAAGTTTCACACGCGATAGGCCCTATGCGAGTGTTGTACGTGTATTCCTGGGGTTCGCGTGAAGTTTCACACACGAATGGGCTGGGTACGTGTATTTCAGGGGTGCGCGGAAGTTTCACACGCGAATGGGCTGGGTACGTGTATTTCAGGGGTGCGTGGGAAGTTTCACACGCGAATGGGCTGGGAACATGTATTTCAGGGGTGCGCGGGAAGTTTCACATGCGATTGGCCTGGGTACGTTTATTTCAGGGGTGCGCGGGAAGTTTCACATGCGATTGGCCTGGGTACGTGTATTTCAGGGGTGCGCGGGAAGTTTCACACACGAATGGGCTGGGTATGTGTATTTCAGGGGTGCGCGGGAAGTTTCACACGTGATTGGCCTGGTTACGTTTTTTTTCAGGGGTACGCGGGAAGTTTCACACGCGATTGGCCTGGGTACGTGTATTTCAGGGGTGCGCGGGAAGTTTCACATGCGAATGGGCTGGGTACGTGTATTTCAGGGGTGCGCGGGAAGTTTCACACGCAAATGGCTGGGTACGTGTATTTCAGGGGTGCGCGGGAAGTCTCACGCGTGAATGGGCTGGGTACGTGTATTTCAGGGGTGCGCGGGAAGTTTCACACGCGATTGGCCTGGGTACGTGTATTTCAGCGGTGCGCGGGAAGTTTCACATGCGATTGGCCTGGGTACGTGTATTACGGGGGTGCCGGGGAGTCCTACACGTGAATTGGCAGTGTGGGTCCTCCCAGGTGTTCCCTCTACACCCTCCACGGCCCCTGCAGGCAGCCCACACCACAGGGGACTACCCTGCACCCCTGGTCATGTCCCGCAGGCAGCCCATCACCATGGGCATGCCCCCCATCAAAGCCACATGTCACCTTGCACTACTGGTCACCAACTCATGTCCCCCTGCACCCCCACCCCCCAGCAGTGCGGGGCACCTGCCAGCAGGCCCCCACTCATGTCCCCCTGCACTCCCACCCACCAGCAGGATGGGGCACCTGCCAGCATGCCCCCACTCATGTCCCCCTGCAACCCCACCCCCCAGCAGTGCGGGGCACCTGCCAGCAGGCCCCCACTCATGTCCCACTCATGTCCCCCTGCACCTCCCCCCAGCAGTGCGGGGCACCTGCCAGCAGGCCCCCACTCATGTCCCCCTGCACTCCCACCCCCCAGCAGGATGGGGCACCTGCCAGCATGCCCCCACTCATGTCCCCCTGCAACCCCACCCCCCAGCAGTGCGGGGCACCTGCCAGCAGGCCCCCGCTCATGTCCCCTTGCCCCCAAGTCATGACGATCCTAAATCTTGGCCCTTATGGCCAGCCTACCCAGCACAAAGACCCAACCAAGTATTGCATCCACCCACATCGAAAAGGCAATTACATGATACAACCCCAATGGCAAGTATGTAAATGAACACCTGTCCGTCACACACACACAATAGGTGCAAGTGAATCTCAAAACACAAATCATGACATGCATGAAACCAATGAGATAATACCACAAATGGAAGTATTAAAAAACATATATTGAAGATAACATGAACGTAAATCAAATCAAACACACAACAATGGGAATAACAAAAGAAATGGTCCATTTCCGGTAAATAATGAAAAACAAGAAATAATAAGCCAAAGAAATCCAAATAGGAATGGTGTCCAAAGTCACAGTCCAAATAATAAAATGCAAGGTTTAAAACAAAGTAAAAACCATTGCTCCATGGTGAACACAAAAAAAATATAAAAAAAGATGAATCCAATGTAGAACTATGTACAATCGAAGAATCCAGGGTCCATGATCCCAACTCAATAAATGAAACCTACAAAATACTACTACCTAACAAAAATAACTATATACAAAAATGTGGTTCAGTGTTCAAGCGGTCTGAAATAAAGAAAAAACGAAAGGAAACCTAACACTAACTAACTATTTACAAGGGCAGCGGGAAAGTCCATCGGCTCACTGGTTGATGACCCGGGCCAGGGCATCATCGAACTCCTGCTCAATGTCCTGGAGGCGGTCCTCTTCCATGGCCCAGAGGGTTCGCAGGGACGATGATATCCGGATCTCCAGGTCCCTGCGAATGGCCTCGAGGCACTCGGCCAGCCTCAGGGCCCTACGCATGGAGTTCTCCGCCCTGACCATCGTGAGCCGTGCCTCTTCCGCCCGCTGCCGCTCCGCATCTATGGCATGGCCCAACCGCTGCCACACGGAAGACACTTCCCGTCCAGGGTCCTCCTGCCCTCCGGCCGATGCCTGCCCCTCCGATGATGAAGGTCCCGAGCCATCATGGCTCCCACCTTGTTGCTGCTGCTGCTGTGCCGCTGCCTGTGCCCTGCCTCTTGCTGCCTGCACATCCTCCTCCGGCTGGGGTGCAGTTGTTGATGTGGCCACCCCTGCTGGACGTACGACTCCTGACTGTGGCAGGGATGTGTCCTCCACCAGCCTGGCCGCAGGGTCAGAGTCAGCTCCACAGGGTACCCAAGTGATACATGGGTGGGAAGATGGCATGGAGGACGACTGGGGCATAGGGGGTTCAGTTGAGGGGGGGTCGGAACAAGGTCCAGAAAACAGAGGAATCCGGCCCTGGTGAGCTGGCCCAGTGGGTCAACGCGGTCTACGAGCCATGCGAGAAGATGTGCAGTCTCCTCATGAAAAGACTGCAGGTCAGCTCGCATGGCACGTTGACGCAACGCCACCCCACCCAGGACAGACTCAACCCGGTGCCGGAAAGCCACATCCGCAGGGAGAGGAAGGCCAGTTGGTGTAAGCCAATCCCCTCCCTGGGAACGGGCCTGGACGTAGGCATCCCTGCTGGTGCAAGATGATGCAGTGACAGGATCAGGGACAGGATTGCACACAGGCACCTCCGCGGCAGCTGTGCTGCCTCCTGTCCCTGCCCCTGCACTGCACCACTAGCACCAGTGGAATCCCCACCTCCAGACCCCGTCTCTGTCCCTTGCGCGGCCTCCTCCTCCACCAAACCCCCCACCAACCTGGATGACTCTGTGCCATCTTCCTCCGTAAGACCCTGTGGGGTCTCAGCTGCCCCTTCTGCTGCCGAGGAGTCCAACTCCGACCTCTGCCTCTTGGACCTCCCCTCGGCAGCTGCGACCTGGGACGCGGCACCGGACTCCTCACTCCCTGACGAGATGACAACCTGGTAGGGGAGCCGGGTCTTGCGTCTCCGGCTGGCGGTGCGATCCCTGCCGCTGTGCCCCACAGCACCCTCTCCACCCTCCTCATCAGTTGACACTGCAGACAGGGAGAGATAGGAGACAGGCATAAGGGCACTGTACAATGGACTCATACACACATGACAGTTGCACACAAGTGTCATTGTCAAACTTCAGACATGGCATCACAATCCCCGACACACATGTCATTTAAACTCACACACATGAGCTATTCCACAGCCATATTGCAACAGCCAGCACCATCCATACACATACAACAGCATGAACAGCCAAAGGTGAGCCTGACATCACATTAAACACAAGGAGTGCACTAGACACGCACACACGCCACCACACTCACATGCATGTGTACACCTCCTACGACTGTCGCAGTGATGAGATTTGCACCCATGTGACATCTGGCAATCAGTCTTCTAAACATCAGTGTCCCAGGCATCCATGTTGCATCACCTTTGCACCCTTGTCAAATACACACACATGCACATGCACACGGTGCAGACACATGCAGCTGGAACCGACATCCATGTGTGACACCACAACCATCCCAACTAACATACACAGTCATCCATACATGTGTGCCCACACATCAGCATTTTGCATGCAAGCTCACACACACATGCACCATCCATGTGCCACACATGAGAGGCCTTGCATGTGTCAGCCTCACAGCCCTGTACATACATTGCCTGACAAAAACACATGTGCAACCTGCACACCACTGGCACACCACCACACGCACAGCATACAATCAGTATGCATGTACACTTACCGCTCGACTCCAAACGGGTCTGCTTCCCAAGGACCTGATTGTGGAGCGCTGGGGATATGCATTCCAGGACCCTCATCTGATCTTCCGACAGGTGGCCCCGGCGCCCCGTAGCATACGCTGCCTTCAAGAGGCGCCGGGCCTTGCTGAGGGTCCTGGACCTGAAGTCCTCCCAGCGCTTCTTGACATGATGGAATAGGCGGACTGCCACCCCCTCCGCGTTGATGGCAGTCACGATGTCCGTCCAGATCCGGGTCCGTCCTTCCTTGTCGGCGCGAGAACTTCCATAGAGGGCATCATACTGCCCCAGGACTTGCTCCACCAGGACACCAACTACGGTGGCAGTGAAGCTGGTGGCCCTCTGCCTCTCTGGCTGGGCGTTGCCAGTGGTGCCAGATGGTGTAGTGCCCGACATGGCAACCCCAGAGGCAGGAGTGGGTGGGCAACTGGGTCCTGGGGCTGGGCTGTGGAGCGAGATGGTACTCCAGTCGGGAGTCTTCGATCCCAGCAGGGGTGGTCACAGCAACTGCACCCCTGGCTGATGTGCAGGCAGCAAATAGCAGGGCACGTGGGCAGCAGGCAGCAGCAGCTAACAGGTGGGAGCGTGCTCGGGGCTCTTGGGGGAAGTAATTCGGCCTTCTGGGCAGGAGCGTGGTCTTTCGTGTGCTTACGCGTGGCCAGCTTGATACGGAGTGATTTGGCATGTGAAAATCTTGCACGTCAGCGTGTAATTCGAGGAAAGGCCCTTAACGTGTAAGCGCGATAGTACGCATATGTGATTTCATTGGACCAAAGGCCCTTAGTGCGTAAGCGTGTCTGTGACGTGCGTGCGCAGGCGTTTCCCTGTACACAGGTGCATGTTACACGTCCAAGAACTGCACGTCCGAGTGTCAGCTCGTGTAATTGGAGTATAAGGCCTTAGCGCGTATACGTCTCAGGTTCCTGCTGTTTAGTGTCTACAATTGTACCCGTATCACTCTCCCACTCCTCACCTGCGGTTTCTGAGTTGGCTTCCGAAGGCTCGTCTGAAGAAGTCTCCACACGTTTCTCTCTCCAGGCTCTTGGGTTCTTCTTTTTCACCGTCTTGCCCTTTTGTTTAAAGAGATAGGGCCGAGCTCCCCCGGAGGCCACTTTGCCAGTAAGGCTATATGCCCGGCAGTGGGGACTCTGGGGAGCCCACCCCAAATCAGGGAAAACCCGCAGCAGAAAAACCCTGGGTAGTTTCAGGTGAGTTGGTCTGTTCAAATAAGTATTTGCAATCCTTCTTGGAATACAGCTTAAGTTCAAATAAGTATTCACAATCCTTCTTGGAATACTGCTCAGCGAATGGGTAATTCGCAATCCTTCTTGGAATCCCACTTCTTTAGAGTACTACATTTACCAGAATGCACTTGGGTGCAATGTCTAAGCTTTGGAAAAGATTCCAAGAACTCCGTGAAAAAGGTTAAGTAAAATAAACAGAAGGAGAGGTTACACAGGTCAGAGGAAGCTCACAACTCAGGGGGCACGAGTTGAAGTGACAGTTGCTTGGAAAAGCATGTGTTGAAAAGAACTGCAGATAGCAAGTCCACGCTCGCTGAGTAAAAAAGCCCCAGAGCGAACGCAGGTGTCTGCTGACTCCAGCAAATTAACAAACACACACGCTGGGAAATTAACAAGAAAGTGCGGGCAGGGAAAGGTCCAAAATAAAGAAGAAATATTCCCCACAGGAAGCGTGGTGGCAAAATGTACGATAAAAGGCAGGCAGACAAACAATGGAAAGGCAAATGGGTAGAAAAACAAGGAGTAGCACGAGACAGGAGCACTGTCAACTAGCGTTGGGAAAGAAATCAGTTGCAACGCACCGGTTGCCACACCTGACAGTTAATTATAGCCTCTGTTCCAGCGAGGCTAGAACGTAACGTCCAGGTAAAGGAGGAGCTCAGTCCTTCTTCCATTGTTTCCATCTCTTCCACAGGCTCCATGGGTGTTTCATGACAATACGAAGAAGTGACGTGGGACTAGTGGGCCGGTTCAAAAGGCACCTGTAGGACGTCATTTCCTTGTACGTGCTTTTCGTGGAGAGCGAGTGGGTGAATTCGGATCTTCTTGTCGGGTTCACACGCGATTTACTTCACAGCGTTTCTAGTTCGTACTCCCTGTTACCTCTGACAGCTTTTTTCTGATTTTCTGTTGGGCCTGTTTCCTCAAACAGCGTTCACTTCTTCTTTTGTCCTGTCTCCTCAGACAGTGTACAATTCTTCTTTTGACGGGGGTGTTGCCAACGCGCACACACGTGTATTTTTCACGCTCATTTTCCAGGCAGACGGTGAGTCGTGCACATATTTACCAACTGTGCTTGCCCCGTGTGTCGCGTGCCCCTTCAGAGGTCATTATGGGCTGCGTGTAACACGCGTACGTTCATTTTTGTGTTTCTGGGTGCAACAGCGTAGTGCGGGTTCATTTTTCCACGCACGTGGTCTACGAAGTGTTGTGTGCACGTTATATCCTGTTTTTGGGGTGCCTGTGCGTTGCGTGACCCGTCATCTTTCCCCAGGGGTCACATACAGCCTTGCTAGAGCATTAGGGTACGAATTCCATCTAGTACCCTACCCCTTTGACAACCAATTGCCCAGGACAATAGTTTACTGCAACTCCCATACGCACAACAACATCAGTGCCATGGTTGGGAGGCGACCAAGCGGTAAGGGTGGCAAAGGTGGCCGAGTCTCAAGAGGTGGCCGTGGTGGGCGCGGTAGGGGACGTGGGCGGGATTTGCAGGGTACCCCTAGGCCCCCATGTGTGGAGGACCAGTCAGGGACACCCATGCCCCCCCCCATTGTTGAGGGAAACGTGGCTGACACCATCTCTGATCAGCCCTTGTTGGACCAGCCCATTGTGGCACCTGACCTGGCCGAGGGTGACTCCCAGGCTGACTTCCAGGTCGCCAAGTCTAGGCCACGTGTGGCGGTGCAAGTTGGTGTCACCAGGCCACGTGGATCAGGGGCAGCTATGTCATCTGCTGCCCCGAGTAGGCAGGGTGGGGAGGCTGCAGGGGCAGCTGCAGCTCCATCCACCCCAGCTCTGACTCTCCCAGCCAGGCCAGTGTTGGTCCCAGTCCATCTTGCTAACGTTCCCCCTGACTACGTAACACTTCAGCCAATGCCTGCAACAAGTTCCATGCTCAGTGTGCATTCCCACACTCCAACTACCCAGTCCATCGCTGCTCCTGCCCCTAGTGGCCAGAGCGGCGTAGGCCAATCAGGATCCCCACCACCTTACAGAAAAAAGAGGAAGAGTGCTTGTCCACTACAGGCTGATACCCCAGACACGGCTACGCAGTCCGGCACGCAAAGGAAGCCTAGCTTCAATGATGCCGAACGTGATGCACTTGTGCAGTATGTGTCTGCACACGACAGCGAAATGTTGACCACTTCAGGGTGCAAGACCACACCTGCCCGACGTCAGGCACACTGGCAGACCGTCGCGGACATCATAAGTGCCCTTGGATCAGTGAGGCGCACAGCTGGTGAGTGCTACAAGCGCTGGAATGACCTTAAGCGCAGGGCAAAGAAAAAGCTGGCCTCAAGTCATGCCGCTACCCTGGTGACTGGAGGTGGGTCTCCACAAGAGGACATTGAACTCACTGTACATGAGTCTGTTGCTGGGACCTACGTCACAGAGGAACTGATCCAAGGTGTGGGAGATCTGCCAGATTACGAGGCATTGTCCGGTGAGTGCACATGCATGTGTGTGTGATCCATGTGTATGTTGTGTGTGTGAGGGGTTCTGATTGAGTGCCAGGTGAGGGTGTGTGTGCCTGAGTGGTTTGGGTCACCCATGTGCTTCATCCAAAACATTCTGCGCCCCTGGATTTGGGTATTACAGTATCCCTTCTGCCCACAGTAGACTTTTTGTGCAACATCACGCCAGTTGCCCTTGAAGTGGCATCTTGCAACAACATTGTTCCGTATTTCTCATTGTTCATTCAGGCTGATTGTTTCGATCCCCCCACTTTCACTACGCATATCTGAGCCCTATTGTCAAACTATATGTGACATGCCTATGGTACATGCCATCTGTGTGAGGGCATAGTCATGTATGTGGATTGGACATGCCACTCACAGGCCAATGAGTGATGGCTCTGCTAGCCAGCATGCAGCTAATGTGTTGCTCTTCCATCTTGGTGTCATCAGTGTCTGACATTTTCCTCCCCTTCAAACTCAGTGACAGTGCATGCATGGGAGGGTTATAGTCATGTGGGACATGTGTCAATCAAGTACTGGTTCTGTAACTCGTGAGGCCTAATTGTGTGCCATGGTGCTAATGCCTGTTTCCATTTTTGTCTTTCATGTTTCTGCAGGGGATGACGCACTTGATGCTGTTGAGGGTGAGGAGATGGTGCAGACCCAGGAGTGATCTCAGGCACGACCAGGCACCAGTGGGGGACGGGGTGTGGTGGTGGGTGAGAACCCACTCTTGCTGCAGATCATTCTCTCCAGGTGTGTCTCTGGGTGCACCTCACCAGACCTCTTTTCGGGTGTTGATTCGGATGATGAGACCTATGTGGCTTCGCGGGTAGGTGTTTCCGGGAGGGATTCTGTTCTGTCCGACCCACCTGTATCAGGGGTACAGCCCACTATGGGGATGTCAGTGTTGGTAGGTCGGCCTTTGGTGGTTACGGATGCAGGGCCACGCTCCGCAACATCTGATCCTGTTTCTGGGCCAGCAGATCAGAGGGGGAATGCAGTCCTGCAGCCTCAGGCAGTGCCGACACAGCAAGGCACAGTTCGCCTTGCCCCAGACAGGTGTGGTGCCCGCCAATGCGGTGGCCGTACGCCACCAGGCAATACCGCATAGGAGAGATCCATATACGGTATGGCGAACCAACAGGCAGCAGCATCTGAGATGATGGCTCAAGCTATGGAGAGGGTGGCCACTTCCATTGTCCCCCCATAGAGGCAGATGGAGCAACTACAGCAGGCAACTCCATTTCCCAATCACTCAGGGACGACATGTTGGCGTCCAACAGGGACAGACGGGCGGCCCTGGACACTCTGTGGGAAGCCATTTCTTTAGAGTCCCAGGGCCAGAGGGAAGCCCTGAGGGTAGAAGTCCGTCACCTCAGGCAGACTCTTGTGGAGCTTGAGGCTTCCACTGTCACAAGGACAGAACAGCTGCTGGAGCGTGTCACACGTACGCTCTCAGCAGAGATGCAGGCAACTCGGGAGGAGGTCCGGGCATCACGTCAGGTGGTGCATGGGGATCTCCGCACCATAATCCGCCAGAACGAGACCTTCCACACCAGCATGCTTGCTGCCATGGAGGACCAGACTAGGGCTTTGCGTGGACTGCCTCCCATAGCACCACCACCTCCTGTGGCGGCAGCAGCACAGGGTGATGAGAGCGAGCACAGCGATTCAGAATCTCTCACATTAGCGTAGCCGTGCAGGCCATGAGCCCATGGAGGTGTTTTTTTCCGCAACATCCACACAGGTGGCTGTTGGTGTGCACCTTGTCCTCGGACCTCCTGGTTGGCCTCCCCCACCCCCTTGGCCCCCACATGGCCATTTTTGATTTTTGGATTTTGGTTTTTGATTTTTGATTTTTGCTTTTTTGTTGCAGTGTGTTGCCTTGTGTGGCTCCCGTGGGCATCCACTGTATTGCGGTTGGGCACATGCAGGCTTGTCCTGAGTTTGGGTTAGATGCTTGGGTTCATGAGACACACACCCCTCCTGCTTCCCGTTACCATGGGCTTGCAAAGGGTGTGCCCAAGTGACAGTAACTTACACAGTGACGTTGGACTCCCATGTCATGTGTGGGCAGTCTGTAGTCAATACTGTGTATACATTCCTAGTGCATATTGTTGTAGTATTGTACACTGCATGGTGTATTGATGTGTGCTTGTGCATCCATGTCTCCCTCCTAATTTGCAAGTTCATTCCACATGTCTTCACAAGGCCGTCTACTTTGGAGATGGAGTTCATGTTGTAAGCAGTGCACTTCCAGATTTGCGTGGCACCAACACTGTACAGTTGGGGGTGGTCGATGTGCTAGCATCAACAGGTTGTAAGTGTACGTATCCACAGACCACATTTCAGCTGTGTTGTGCCCCTTGGTCGCCTACAGACCAGTCTAGAATTGTATTGTGCCCTATGGTCGCCCACAGACCACATGTCAGCTGTGTTGTGCCCCTTGGTCGCCTACAGACCAGTCTAGAATTGTATTGTGCCCTATGGTCGCCCACAGACCACATGTCAGCTGTGTTGTGCCCCTTGGTCGCCTACAGACCAGTCTAGAATTGTATTGTGCCCTATGGTCGCCCACAGACCACATTTCAGCTGTGTTGTGCCCCTTGGTCGCCTACAGACCAGTCTAGAATTGTATTGTGCCCTTTGGTCGCCCACAGACCACATTTCAGCTGTGTTGTGCCCCTTGGTCGCCTACAGACCACATTTCAGCTGTGTTGTGCCCTTTGGTCGCCCACAGACCACATGTCAGCTGTGTTGTGCCCCTTGGTCGCCTACAGACCAGTCTAGAATTGTATTGTGCCCTATGGTCGCCCACAGACCACATTTCAGCTGTGTTGTGCCCCTTGGTCGCCTACAGACCAGTCTAGAATTGTATTGTGCCCTTTGGTCGCCCACAGACCACATTTCAGCTGTGTTGTGCCCCTTGGTCGCCTACAGACCACATTTCAGCTGTGTTGTGCCCTTTGGTCGCCCACAGACCACATTTCAGCTGTGTTGTGCCCTTTGGTCGCCCACAGACCACATTTCAGTTGTGTTGTGCTCCCTGGTCAAAATGCTCTTTTGTGATACAGACTGCCCCAAACTGTCCTGATTTACTCTGTGATCTGACCTTCTGCGTTTTTGCACACTTACATGTACATCCCTTGTCTACCAATGCAGCCCCCTAGCCCACACCCCAAAGCGCCTACATACCTCCCTTCCACTTTTTCCATCTTTCTCACATCCCTCTCCTTTCTGGCCACCTGCAACATGCTGCATGCGCACCTAGACCAACATGCCCACCTTCGCCCCACCCCTCCAGCAGACCTCATACACAACACACCGTCATTTGCACTCCATCCCACACTCAACTCCCGTACCGACCCGGTCGGACACCACCCACTCCACCTCAGGCTCTGCAGACTGAGAACTCGCACTAAACACCTCCTTACTCTCCGCAGTACTCCACACTCCACATTCCTTAGGAACTACAGACTCAGCTCTCGCACCCATACATCAGCCGCCCAGACTTCCTTCCCTGACCACGCTCACTACCTTAGCTCTCATCACGCTGCATGTGCCACGACCAAGCCTCGCACACCCAAATTCACACCGCCCACCCCCAGCACCACCAACACACACACTCTACATCCAAACTTAAGATGCGCCCTCATCAACGCGCGCTCTGTCCATGCCCATGCCATTGAAATCAATGACCTTATCTCTACCCATGATCTCGACATACTTGCCATCTCCGAAACTTGGCTCCATGAAGCCTCCAGTCCTTCCATTCACCTCGCTCTCCCTGAAAACTATACCATCCTTAGACAGGACCGTAAAAACTTAAAAAGTGGTGGCGGCGTAGCCCTCATCTTCAAGGACACCCTCTCCATAAGAATGTGTAATCAACAATGGGACAATAACGCCGATCTCCTCACTGCCAAACTAGCCCTTTCACCTAATTGCACCATAAACTTCTTTATCACCTACAGACCACCAGGATCTCCTCTTTACTACCAAAAGCAACTCCTCCAAAACATAGGCAACAACCTCAAAAGCACCACCAAAAGCATCCTACTAGGGGACATTAATCTTGGCTTAGCTGACCCAAAGGACAAAGCAGCCACAAATTTAGCCAAAGAATTATCTAACATGGGATTCGAACACAAAGTTACTGCACCCACTCACAGCAAAGGCAGATCCATTGACTGGCTAGCTGATCACAACTGCTCATCGACAATTACCTCCATCTCAGCCCTTCCATGGACGGACCATCACCTCATCCAATTTACCATTCCTACCACGCCTACTCATAAAACCTTAACCCATGCCCCACCCGCTAAAGTAAGAAGCTCCAAAAAACTCACTGCTGCCAACCTCGCCCCTCTCCTTGATACCTCACAACTCAAGCACCCATTCCCCACTGACCCTACATCTCTAGCCAACATCTATTCCAGCACACTCACTCAAGCCATCGATCTCATTGCCCCGCTAGAAGAAAAAAAAGGGAAAAAATCTATGCACTGCAACTCTTGGTTCACTGAAGAACTATCCGTCCTACGCACCAAGAAACGCAAAGCCCTAACCAGGTGGCAAGCAGCGCCTAATCAATCCTCGCTTAAAGACTTTAAAGAGATCTCTCTGACCTACAAAAAAGCCATATTCCTTGCTAAATCCGAATCCTACAACCAGAGAATCACTAATGCCAGCTCCAAATCTAGAGAAATTTTCTCCATATTCAAAGAACTCACCACACCAGCCACTAGCCCAGACAAAATCATCAAGGATGAAGCATGGTGTACAGGCATCCAGGCTGCTCTCCTCAACAAAGTTAAATCACTCCAAGACAAAATAGCCTCCCAACGCAAAGCTCTCAACACCCCCACCTGCCCGCCCATACTTCACACCAACAACTCCCCATCACAAACACCCCTTTTTGCCTTCAGAGAAGTCTCGGAGACGGAAGTCAATGACCTCCTTAAAAAAATCAAACCCTCCACTTGCAAAGGGGATATCTGCCCACCCTCCGTAATCAAAGAGAGCGCAGAATACCTCACCCCCATCATCACGGCTTTTATCAATGCCTCCTTCACATCTGGAAGTGTACCACAATGCCTAAAAGAAGCCTGGGTCCGCCCGCTCCTAAAAAAACCCTCCCTTGATCCTTCCTCCCCTAACAACTACCGCCCCATCACCACCGTCCCCTTTCTCCTTAAAATCTTGGACAAAGCTGCTCACAATCAAATCCAACACTACCTGGAAACAAACACCATCCTAGGCAAAAGACAGTCAGGTTTCCGCAAAGGCCATGGGACTGAAACTGCTCTTCTAGATTTAAAAAATCAGATTACTAAAATAATGGACACAGGCAAACCTGCCCTCCTCCTCCTCCTCGACCTTTCTGCAGCATTCGATTTGGTCGACCACAGCATTCTCACAACGCACCTCTCCAATGCTGCACACTTCTCTCACAAGGCTACCACATGGATCACATCCTTCCTTGAAGGCAGGGCCATGAAAGTGTACTCTGACCAGGATAGCGCCCCCCCCACCACTATCAATTGTGGAGTCCCACAAGGGTCCTGCACCGCACCGACCCTCTACAACCTATTCACCAAACCCCTCTTTGACCTACTGGACTCCCTCAACATAGCGTACACCAACTACGCTGATGACACGCAGGTCCTCCTCCCCCTCTCTGGAGACTACGACCTTGACTCAGAAGCCCTCCTCAAAATCTACTCAACTATCCAAACATGGATGGCTATCAATGGCCTCTGCCTAAACGGAGACAAAACCGAAATCATCATCCTAGCCCCTAACGAAACTCTAACCAAACTCAGCCCCAATTACTCGCACTTGATCATCGACAATATTAGCATACCTGTCTCCTCTGCCGTCAAGACCCTAGGAGTCTACATTGACGCAACACTCTCAATGACAAGACAAACCAGCGCCATTGCCTCAGCTTCTGCTCTGACTACCAAACTCATCTACGCCATAAAACCCTACCTCACCACGCCCAACTGCCTCTCCATAGCCAGAGCTACTATAGGAGCCAGACTGGACTACTGTAACGCCCTCCTGGCAGGCACCACATCAAAAAACCTAAACAAGCTCCAAACAGTGCAAAACAATGCCCTCCGTGCTGCACTACACATGCCCAAAACTGACCATATCTCACAGGCCAGAAGACGCGTCCATTGGCTCCCAGTCAAGGAAAGGATCAACTTTAAAATCCTCACCCTCACACACAAATGCATTAACCACACAGCACCAACCTACCTATCTGAGACTATAACCAAGAACTCCTCCATCCGCCCCAGAAGAAGTCACCACGCCAACCGACTCCAAGTACCCACTGTAAAAAGAGCCAAAGCCGGCGGCATTGGCTTCCCTCACATAGCACCTAAGCTATGGAATGCCCTCCCCAACGCGCTTAGAGCAGAACCATCTCTGTATCTCTTTCGCAAATCCCTCAAAACCACGCTATTCAACTAACTCCACCTTCCCCTCACCCACCTCAGCTCGCACACATCTGATACTAAAAGTGTTCGATACGAAATGCTTCCTGTAATGAAAATTGCTTTGTAACCATCTTCCTTCCATTGTAACCAGACTATGTATGTATTCATGTAACAGCGCCACGATGCCCCCGGGCTGATGTGCGCCTTAAATAAATCTGAATAAATAAATAAATAAATAAATAAATAAATCCTTTAACTTAGTACTGTCATGTGAATGCTATGTTTGGGGTGGCTAGCTGCATTGTATTGTGGTAAGTCTTTGGTCATGTGTGTTGTCAGTTCTACATTAATGGGAGCACATTGTGTGTGGCCATTTTCCCATCGGGACACTGTAATTCGTGACACTTGTGTCATGTTTTGGGGATTCCTTTGTTTGCTCTCACATAGCATGACATGCCATGGTGTGTTGGGGGGCGGTGCTGGAGAGTTGTTGGGTGACATGGCACTGTTGTCATGTTGTATCTTGCAAGGGGGTAATGATTTTAGCAGCATAGAAGTGTGTCTTTTGATGACCCAGCATTGGTGGTGTTTGTGTAGTTAGGGATGCACACAATGGAACACTACCAGGTGAACAATCTCAGGCTGGTATGGTTGTGACAGTTGACTGTCAGTTGAATCATCATCATTGATAGTCAGCTGGTATTTGCCAGGGCTGTGTGCACTCCACAGGGGTGTGATTTTAGGTGAAGTAATTAGCCACCAGCTGCGTACGGGCTGCCTCACCCTGTGCCCTTTCCCCTCCCATGCGCAGCGGGCGTGCATGTGGTTGGGGATGTGGATGTCCACCGGCAGGCCCCTGCGTGTTGCAACGTGGTGCAGGACACATGCTGCCACTATGATCCTGCACACTACTGGGGGAGCGTATAGCAGCTGCCCACCAGAGCGGTCAAGGGAGCGAAAGCGTGACTTGAGCACTCCGAATGTGCGCTCCACTATGCCCCGGGTTGCAATATGGGCTGTGTTGTATCTTACCTGGGGTGGCGTGGTGGGGTTCCGAATTGGCGTCATCATGTGGGTGCTCAGAGGGTAGGCACTGTCCCCTGGGGAGGTGGTGATGGGTATCATTAGTGGGGTTGTGACATTACTCAGTATCTGACATGCATGCATGTGCTGTGGCATTTATACTCACCAACCAGCCATGTATCGCCATGCCGACCATCTTCTAGGTCCCGGTTTAGGGTTGACATTCTGTAAATAAAACTGTCGTGGGTGGACCCTGGAAACTTGGCATATACTGAAGTGATGATTCCATTGGCATCACATACTACCTGGATGTTGATGGAATGCCAGTGCTTGCCGTTTCTATAGATGTGCTCAGTTGCCCTGGGGGGACGTAGTGCCACATGGGTGCAGTCAATGGCACCTAGCACTTTTGGGAAGTGTGCCACCCCGTAAAAATCCTGGATGACAGCCTGCCTTTCTGCAGGTGTTCTGGGCAGGTATATGTGCCTGCGTACTGATGGGCGTGCAGTCATGATGGCCAACACCTGGTGTAGGCAGCGTCACTGCATGGCCTGTGACACTCCCCCCCACTATAGCACCTGTCCGCTGAAATGATCCAGTGGCCAAGAAATGCAGTACATTAAGGACCTTCACCAGGGGGCTGAGTGCTTGGGAGCAGAGGGTGGGTGATGTGAGGTCATCCTCCCACTCACTGACCAGGTCGAGTATTATGTGAGGTGGAAACCTATACCTCCCATACACGTGGTCATCAGGCATCCCAAAAAGGCTGGTTCTGGGTGTAAAAATTCTGGCCCTGGCTATCCTCCTCCTCCTCCTGCGGTATCCCACGGCCACTGCTGCTAGGAACGGTATATTCATCCTGGCGTCTGAGCTTGTTTGTTGTTTGCGCGCACTTTTGTGCTGCGCGGGTCGACGTACGCCTGCTTCCTGCTTGCGTACGTGTTTCCAGATTAGCGTGACTTTTTTTGCGTGTGCGTGTGGGCGTTCCGCGCATTTGCCTCCTGTACTTCCACGCCCACCACAGTGATACACGTACCCCGCTCAGCCAGGCCCAATCGCGTGTGAAACTTCACGCGAGCCCCTGAAGTACACGTACCCCGCTCGCCCAGGCCCAATCGCATGTGAAACTTCCCACAGCCCCTGAAGTACACGTACCGCACTCACCCAGGCCTAATCGCGTGTGAAACTTCCCGCGAACCCCTGAAGTACACGTACCCCGCTCGCCCAGGCCCAATCGCGTGTGAGACTTCCCGCAAGCACCCCAAATACACGCTATTTTTGACACAGCGGGTGTCCGTGTTTGTTGCGTACCCCTTTGCACATCATTTGTCCTAGAGGGCCACAGTATGGGACATTCATCGAGCTGTATATACGTCTTTTCGTTAGCGCACATTCTTTTGATGCGCAGGGACGCTACCGCCTGCCTTCATGTGGCGGACATGTTTTGATGTACATAGTTGACTTTTGGTTTGTGTCGTGGCATTGCCATTTCACTGCTGGGGGGTGGGTGTGCAAGGGGACATGAGTGGGGGCCTGCTGGCAGGTGCCCCGCACTGGTGGGGGGTGGGTGTGCATGGGGACATGAGTGGGGGCCTGCTGGCAGGTGCCCCACACTGGTGGGTGGTGTGGGTGCAAGGGGACATGAGTGGGGGCCTGCTGGCAGGTGCCCCGCACTGCTGGGGGGTGGGGGTGCAGGGGGACATGAGTGGTACATGAGTGGGGGCCTGCTGGCAGGTGCACCGCACTGGTGGGGGGTGGGGGTGCAGGGGGACATGAGTGGGACTTGAGTGGGGGCCTGCTGCCAGATGCCCTGCACTGCTGGGGGCTGGGGGTGCAGGGGACATGAGTGGGACATGAGTGGGGGCCTGCTGGCAGGTGCCCCACACTGGTGGGGGGTGGGGGTGCAAGGGGACATGAGTGGGGGCCTGCTGGCAGGTGCCCCGCACTGTTGGGGGGTTGGGGTGCAGGGGGACATGAGTGGGACATGAGTGGGGGCCTGCTGGCAGGTGCCCCGCACTGCTGTGGGGTGGTGGTGCAGGGGGACATGAGTGGGACATGAGTGGGGGCCTGCTGGCTAGTGCACCGCACTGGTGGGGGGTGGGGGTGCAGGGGGACATGAGTGGGGGCCTGCTGGCAGGTGCCCCTCACTGGTGGGGGGTGGGGGTGCAAGGGGACATGAGTGGGGGCCTGCTGGCAGGTGCCCCGCACTGGTGGGGGTTGGGGGTGCAGGGGGACATAAGTGGGACATGAGTGGGGGCCTGCTGGCAGATGCCCCGCACTGCTGGGGGGTGGGGGTGCAGGGGGATATGAGTGGGACATGAGTGGGGGCCTGCTGGCAGGTGCCCCGCACTGGTGGGGGCTGGGGGTGCAAGGGGACATGAGTGCGGGCCTGCTGGCAGGTGCCCCGTACTGGTGGGGGGTGGGGGTGCAGGGGGACATGAGTGGGACATGAGTGGGGGCCTGCTGGCAGGTGCCCCGCACTGGTGGGGGGTGGGTGTGCAAGGGGACATGAGTGGGGGCCTGCTGGCAGGTGCCCCGCACAGCTGGGGGGTGAGGGTGCAGGGGGTCATGCGTTGGTGATCAGTGGTAGTAGTGGTGCAAGCTGACATGTGGCTTGCCTGGGGGGCATGTCCATGGTGGATGGGCTGCCTGCGGAACATTAAGTCCTCTGTGGTGTGGGCTGCCTGCAGGGGCCGTGGAGGGTGTAGAGGGAACACCTGGGAGGACCCACACAGCCAATTCACGTGTAGGACTCCCCTGCACCCCAGATATACACGTACCCCACTCGCACAGGGCCTGTCGCGTGTGATAAATCCCGCGCACCCCCGAAATACATGATCCCTGCTCGACCAAGGCCAATTGCGTGTGAAACTTCCCACGCACCCCAGATTTACACGTACCCAGCCCAATCGCGTGTGAAACTTCACGCGAACCCCAGGAACACACGCACCCCACTCGCACAGGGCCTATCGCGTTTGAAACTTCCCGTGAACCCCTGGAATACACGCATCCCACTCCCCCAGGCACGATCGCGTGTGGAACTTCACGCGCACCCCGGAAATACACGTACCCCGCTCCCCGATGCCCGATCGCTGTGAAACTTCACGCGCACACACGAAATACACGCACAAGCTGATTTTTCACACAGCGGGTGTCGCTGTTTGTTGCGTACACCTTTGCACGTCATTTGTCCTTGGGGGCCACGATATGGGACATTCATCAGAGCTGTTTATTCATGCTTTTTGTTAGCACACATTTTGGCACACATTTTTTTCCTGTGCAGGGATGCTACCACCTGCCTTCCTGTAGCGGACGGGTTGGGGTCAGTGCGCGTCTTTGCCCGTGCGCTGGTGTGCCCTATTCGATTCCGTGAATACGTGTTGTAGGCGAGCGTGTGGGCGTTCCGCGCACTTGCCTCCTGTACTTCCCCCGTGACGCCCACATTTTCACGAGTTGTTCCCCATTCCGAGTGTTCCGCCCCGTGTTCCGCCTACTTTTGTTATGTGCGCCGCGCTATGTGTGCTTTTGCTGTGGCCTTGGCGCACGCCGTTAGATGACCTGTGCGCCGGCGTGCGCCGCACACTTTTTCAGCGCACATCCCTGATTTTACTCGCGCACGGACTTCCATGAATAGATGTGCGATGGTTTCCCTGCGATATTCACACTTGCACTGCGATTTTCGCTCTTTCACTGCGAATCACACGTGTTTGCACGCTTGCGCCGGAATTTTCGGCGCACATTGATTCCATGAATCGGCCTGTAAGTCTGTTGCCTTCACAAATTGAAATGCATACAGCTGGCACACGTAACGCAATTGCAAAGAGGGATGAATGCTGTTACCGTATTGATACATTAAAAGCCTGCATGCTTCGCGTTAAGTGCCTGACTATAACTGGCAAACTTCTGTCCTAAAGCCATTGGAGATATCCCACTTTGCTGAAAATAGAAATAGTGTGTGATGCTGCTACGTTTATTCTGGGAAAAGCTCTGTCACCTGAAGAGAAGAAAAGAACAAGTATTTCCTTTCATGCTGATTTGCTAGGCATAACCTTTTTTTTGTTAAGTACTGATTTAAAAACAAATCACCTGACATTAATGCCAGATGCACCATGTGAATGCGTTGATAGGACAATACAATAACTTGTATCTACTGAGTGGGCACAAGTGGAGTTGCTGTTCTTCACTGTACAAGGGTAGCTACGCGCATTTGCTTATAATCTCCTAATCCACATTTTCAACATTAGATGATATTTGCTATTTGGGAGTTGCTTGCATTTGGAAGTGGTTTGAAATGGGAGCCAGTAGTACCTGCTCTGTGAACGAATGCATAAACACAAAAGGCCCCTGCACTGCATGAGCATGAAGTATTTAAAAAAAAAATGTTTAGAATATAACATTCGCCTAGTGTTCCGGGAAAGTCCATGGCTGGCCTATGGTCTTGACTTCATTGTGGCCAGAAAATAGAAAAGGAATTTTATCTTTAAAAGGAGGTTACTTTAAAGAGATATTTACTTTTAGGTTCAGGAGTTCAAAATGCTACAGCAGTTCTATGCAGTAACTGATTCCATAGATGCATGTATGATGGAAGACATGGCTTACAGTCTTTTATTGCATTGCATTTGCGCTGAGAGGCCTCTACTGTACATGTGTTACTAATAGATAGGCCTGGTATTATTTAGCTAATATTCTATACAAGGTAAGGGCTTTAGCTAAAAAGGAAGTTTACATGTTTATTTATCGTATAAAAGCTCCTCAGGAGTGAAATATTTATAGTATATTAGCTCTTAGTTCTATGACTGGGGTGGTATCCTTTGAGTAAAGCTGCCTGTCTGTTGTGAGAAGGCATGGTGTAGAGTTGTTGGGTATTTGTAAATTTGGAAATGGTTCTTGTTTGGCAGTGTGGAAATATGTTTGCTTGAGAGTGGTTGTTGCACTAATGTGGTTGTTGGGTGTAGACATGGACAAATAGATCAATTGTATAGGTATGCGGATCTGCATATGTTGTAGATACGTGGGCATAAAGTTGGATGATGATGTTTGGGGATGAATATGAACAGATGCACTTTCTCGAAACTAGAACTTTCAGAATGTACATTATTCAGACTGAGCGTTAGCTATACAATTTAATATAGTTTTCATTATGTACATAATTGTGCATAATGTTAAAGATGTTGTCTTTTAATTTTGTTAGGTCCAAGTTAGATCGTTTTATCTGGGTTTGACATTCATATATGGTTGCTGTGTAGTTGCTAATTCATTACTGTACAGGTAATGTTGGTTCAAGTTATGATTCATACCGAGCAAGAATACAAGTTTGATTCTGATTATAATGATGAATATCCTGGCACATACACTCTTTTCTGTGATTTCTATTGTGTTTTTTGGTTTTTGTTTTCTTACTTTTATTCTATCTGTTTTTGGCTTCTTGTAAAAGTATTTATGTTTTTGTTTATTATTTTCATAGAATACAAATAATTTGGGATAATCCTTGGTTGCAACATCATTAAGTGTCACTATTCGGCAAAAATAGTGACACTTTTTTTGCCGATGTGTGGACCTGTGGTCTGACCACACCTCCCTTACGGGTCCCGCTAAGGGACCAGGGCGCTAATAACTGGCTTGCAAGTCGCGAGCCCGTTATTAGCACCCTTCCCATTCCCATTGAGCCCTATGGGGGCTCAAATGGGAATGGGGAATGGCATGTCCAATGGGGATTTACCGGTCCCGCCAGGGTCGGGCTACACCGGTAAGTCCCCATTGAATTATACCGGTGCAGAACCCGTTATTGGTGGCAGTCATGGCGCAAATAGCGCCATGACTGCCACCAATCTCGGAATGAGGCCCAATGTCGGCAAGTATAACATTCATGAGCTGGAATGTTAAGGGTGTAAATAGTCCTATTAAGAGGAGGGAAATATTATCAATGCTAGGTAGGAAGAGGCCAGATATGTTTTTTTACAAGAGACTTATTTGAGAGGAGATCAAGTAGGATATATTTTAAATGGTTTATATGTAAAAGAGTTTTCGAGTTATTTTGCAAGCAATTCCCGTGGAGTATCTATTCTTGTCAGGAAAGGCTTGGGATATAGATCTGATGGTGTATGTGTAGATCTGGAAGGGAGGTATGCAGCGCTAAAACTGCACATTGAGAATAGATGAATGACAATTTTGAATATTTATGCGCCCAATGTGAATCAGGATTTTTTTTTAAACACTGGATGATTATTGTTGGGGGAGATTTGAATACCACAATTAATATGAAAATGGAGAAGACCACTCAGGCTAATTCCTATGCTGAGATGAAAGTAAGAAAGGGACTATTAAGATTGCTAGATAAATGGATTTCCATGATGTCTGGCGAGATCTTAATGAGGAAAGTAAAAAGTACACCTTTCATTTAAAAGCGCATGGCACGTCTTCACTTATTGATTTTTTCTTAGTCAGTAGAGCCTTATGTGGGGACATTTGCGAGGTCTCAATGGAGATGTTGTAATTTCTGATCATGCTCCTATTATGATGGTGCTGGACGAGTCTGCGGTCCAGGAAGCAATGGTGTTTGAATACGCAGTTGCTCTCAGATTCAGAATGTGTCAAACATATAGAAACAGAAATATCACTGTTTTTAAAAGATAATATGCATTCAGTAGACACTATATCAGTGATGTGGGATGAATTGAAGCAACAATGCGTGGCAAGATTATTAGTTTTGCGTCATATTGGATACATCAACGGGAGAAGGCTATGGTCAAACTAGAGGGTGAATATAAAACATGTGAGATACGTTACTGTGATTGCCCAAATAAGGAGAATATGTTGGCTTTGTCTCGTGCAAAACAAGCCTTGGATTGTGAAGGCAGGGATGCAACTATTTTACTCCAGACAGGCGTTCTGGGAAAGGGGTGAAATGTCTAGGCCGTTGTTGGCAAGCTGTATACAAGGGGAAGAGAATAATAGGCAGGTACTTTTTATTGTGGATAAAGGAGGGAGAAAGAATGAAGACATTTGTGAAGAATGCAGGCAATATTATGCCTCGCTGTATAAGGATGATGAAACGGTTTCCGAGTTAGAAATTAATACTTTTCTCAATAGACTGGATATGCCAAGCCTAAATGAACGGGAAAGATTGGGTCTGGATGCACCAATAACTATGGAGGAAATTGAAAACTCAATCAATACATCAGCAAATGGTAAATGTCCTGGCCTTGACGGCTTTCCAATAGAGTTTTATAAGACCTTTAGTCACATTCTGTCATCTTTCCTTGTAAAATTATATTCAGAGATTTTGATTAATGAAGCAGTTACTGAGTCAATGCAGACTGCATTAATAATGGTTATTCCAAAACCAGGTAAAAATCCTGTGGAAACTACCGGCCTATATTGCTTTTAAATGTTGATGCGAAAAACCTGCTGAAAATATTTGCTAGAAGATTAAATTACTTGCTTCCAAAGCTGCTTCATAAAAATCAGACTGGTTTTGTAAGTGGAAGGAATAGTAGTGATAATCTGCAGGAATTGCTAGACGTTATTTACTTAAAGAGACACTCTGCAGAGGCGCATGCAGCAATCAGTATAAATGCGGAAAAAGATTTTGATAGGGTAAGCTGGAATTTTTTGCGTCAGGTCTTGATTAAAGTAAATTGTGGACCACTTTTCCTTAGATTTTTTAGAGCCCTGTATGGAGGTGCAAAGGCGTCCTTATGTCACGCCCTCTCACGCAACCCATCTCTCACTTCCCCCCTCACACCTGTCTCCTTCATCAGGCGCTTCTCGCCGTCGTATTTCCCATTCACACCAGCGGGGGAAACACGGCAGGCGGAATACCATGTTGGGCGGACCTGCCTCTTTTCGCCCTTTTCCGCGTTGGCGGTTGCCATGGCGCCTCCAGCACAGCCGGCAACGCCAGGTTACCAGGACGTACCGACAGCCCCAATCGCTGGCCACGTTGCGCTCCACGCGACGTGCGCGAGCAGTCACGTGATGCGTCACGTGATACCGCTCGCCTCTTCAAAAGAAGCCGGCAAACAAGACTCTTTGCTTCACAGCTACTTCTACGGAGGACTGCCAGGCGTTACCTTTGCTTCTTGTTTTCTCTCCTTGCTTCGACCTCGGAACGCTTTTTGGAACTGCTCTTGGATTACCCTTGGACTCTGGCGTGCTCTCGGATTTCCCGGACATCTGACATCTATTTGAACTCTGGACTTGTTTTTGGATTGCCCCTTCTGTTTTGCAACCCTCGGATTGCTTCACGCTTTGCCACGGATCCAGTCTTGCTCCACCAGGTGCTTTCAGGAGTGTTAACTACATCATTCCAGCCTGCTGTGGGTTCCCCTGCATAGGTTCCTTACCTACACTCCACCCCTGTTAGGTAAGCTGGTGTCACTGCATCTTGTTTACTCCTTCTGTCCATTGCCAATTTCCTTTTTGAGTGTTTTCCTTGATTATAACCCTTTGCCTTACAGTACTCAGGGGTCCTTCCGGCGTTCCCGATACCAGGCTGACGACAACACTCCCACCTGTGGCCTCAAAGATTGCTTGGGCAGTAATTTACTTTCTGCTCGAGCGGTACTTGGGGACGGAGGCATTACATAACTGCACGACCATCAAGTCGGACCCATCAAGTTAGAACACCTTAGCTGTTAATGGCAGTCGTTCAGAGTGTTTTTTTTTATTCTGAAAGGAACTCGACAAGGTTGCCCTTTGTCCCTGTTGCTGTTTGATTTATTTATTGAGCCTCTTGCCATTATACTTAGGAATCATCCAGATACAGTGGGTATTCCATTTGGGGTGTAAAAGTCCTTTTATATGCTGATGACCTTTTGGTCCTAATCTCAGGCCCAGAGCGATTTTACACAGAACTTTTATCAACATTACAGGAATTTGGTACATTCTCTAATTATAAAGTTAATGTTACAAAGACTCTGATTTCCAATTTCCAGCTTCATGTCATAAGGGGCTATTTGATGTGGGACGGGAAATGTGGGCTGATTCAGGTCTTAAATATTTCGGTATCCAAGTAAACAGAGATATTGAATCTTTAGTTGCAAATAACATCCGCCTGAAAATTACAGAGATAGATAGGCTCTGCTGTAAATTGGAGAAGTTTAAATTGTCCCTATGGGGTAAAGTGAATGTGATGAAGATGTCCCTTCTTCCAAAACTTGTATACGTTTTTTGCATGCTCCCATTGCCACTCTCAAATAATCTATTGTTGAGTATTACTAGGTCCATGAATAAATGTATGTCGGGAGAAGGAGGCCATGCACGAATCCCAAAGGATGTTCTTCATAATTCTGTGCATTTGGATGGTTTTGGTTATCCCAACATAAAACGGTATCACACTGCATTTACGTTACGCACATTACTCCATTGGTTGGCAGCTGATCAATTTAATTGTGCAGGTTGGATTAAAATTGAGAAAGAAACTGTTTTGCCCGCTCCCCTAGATGTTCTTTTGTTCATGGAAAAAAGGTTGTTGGTTGGTACAACTCTGCCTTTTATAAAACATGTTGTGAAAGAATGGCGTGAATGTAATGAGGTTCGGGATGAGAAATATTTACTGGGTGCAGATTCTAGTCTATGGAAAAACCAGGCTGTGAAGCAGAATAACTATGTTTTATCGTGGACTTCATGGCAAAGGGCAGGTATCTGGAGAATTGGTCTCATGATGGCTACCCCCGGGCATCCAGACCAAGTCCATCAACCCCGGAAGCAGGCATCATGTTACCTGGAGCAAACCCAGCAACCCCTGTTAGGGGCTATCTGGGTACAGTCCTGGCACCTATGGTGCCAGGCTCATATGGGACATCAGTCCTGGCACCTATTGCGCCAGGCTCATATGTTAAAACTTACCTGATGCAGACCATGCTGCAAGGGATCCAAGCATCCAAGCCCATGTGAGGCTTGAAGGGACTATTTTATCTTAGGAACTATTTTGTTACTCGGGTGTGGTTGTGGAGGAATACTTACCTGGGACTACTTTGAAGGCTATTTAAACCACGCCCGAAGAGCAGCACATGCTTCGCGTTATTCTGCATCCAGCAGCGTAACGCTCACTGTGTCTGCAGTCAGCATCCAGCATCCTGCCATGCACGCCTCGAGTCCAGAGCGCCTAGAAAGAAGGGAAAGAAGAAGAAAGGTTAGAACAAGAACTTTACTGGATTTCTTACCTGATTTCGGATTCAGCGCATCTTCGAACCAGAAACAGACTTCATTTTAAACGCGGCGCATTACGTCAGCAGCAGCGCCGCGCCATACTCAACGTTCCTCGCAGCATCTCTACGATCCGGTGCTGTCTCCATCACCAGGTTGCCGCATTCCAGCACCTGAGGGGGACAAGAAAACAACAAGGTGAGCCAAGGGAACGAACAAGGACAATCTCTTGCCACCATATGCTTACCTGATTTTACCGCAGGAGGTATTATCCACCAGCACGCCAAATCTTCCTACGCTGCACCTGCAAGAAAAGAGAAAGCAGCGAGTTAAACCTTGGCATCATTTACCGGACAGTGTTACAAAACACAGACTCTTACCTGAACGCTTTCAGCTGCCACAAGACGATCATCTTCTGGGTCTAAGCTGCAAAAGAAACAAGGAATTGGACAAGAGTGATTATTCAGACATTTTGAAATCTTTAGAACTATATACTTATGGCCTTTCGCTCGGAGGTTTGGAGCCAAGATTTGTCCAGAACTCTTCCAATACCCTCAAGCCAGTGAAATAACTGGCCACCAACGCGCCCCTGCATTCTTCGCGGGATGGAGAGCTCATCATACAAAACTATAAGGTGAGCTTTGTGAAAGGGAATGTCAGAATTGATAAGTGGGGACGAAGTGAGGTGTTACTACTCAAATCCACAGGTAGCTAATTCCCTTTCCCGTCTTTAGGAGACTACTTCTACGGGTCAAGCAGACGAAGCTAGGTGGTCCAGTCCAGTCAGTCATCTCTGCACTACGCATCACGTTGGTGGAGACCGTGGCTGTCGAGTTCCGCTCGACACCCCTGTGGGAGCCAGCTGAGCGTAACAGAACGCGAAGCCTTCCTACAAATTCTCACCTGGGTGTCATGGAGACCTCAGAAACTGACCAACTGGCCCAATTATTAGGGGAATTTAGGGCTGAAGTACATGCCGCTCGCCAAGAAACTAATACACTGAGGAGAGAGTTGATTGTTTCGAAGGAACGCACTGATGATCTTGCTAGACAATTACTGCAAAACCAAGCAGGACAAACACCCCTACCGGGACTCGGGGGGATTCCAAACCCTGTTTCACTAAGCAACCCTGTGCAAGTGATTTTACCAGGCAATATCCCTTTAACCCCGCCAGAACGCTTTGCGGGGGACCCGAAAAGATTCGCCATGTTCATGAACCAATGCCGGTTGCACTTTTTATGCAGACCTGGAGCCTTTCCAAACGATCAAGCCAAAGTAGCCTTCGTATTATCCTATCTCAGCGGCAGTGCAGCGGATTGGTCAATCCCACTAGTCAATCAGGATGACCCTATTCTTCGGGATTTTCAGGGTTTCCAAATGAGAATGGAAAGACTATTTGCCCGGCACTCTCAAGGACAGGCCCTGGATAACAAACTTTTGTCCCTACGACAGGGTAACCAAGACCTTCTAACCTACATAGCAACTTTTAATAGGTTGGTGGTGGAAACTGAATGGCCCGAGGAAAAACGGGTTACGTTGTTTCATCAGGGACTTCGAGGAGAACTCAAAGATGTTTTGGCTCAAGTTGTGAGCCCACCTCAAGACTGTGCTATATAGATATAGTGGTCCAGTTAGATCACAGACTTCAGAATCGAAAGGCTGATCGAGCCAAGTTCGAGAACCGGGTGGTGGTTAAACCCAACTCTACCCCCAAAGGAACAGATGCCTAAGAACCTATGCAAATCGGAGGAGTTAAAGAACCCTTGACACAGAAGGAAAGAGAAAGGAGGCGGCAAATGCAATTATGTCTATACTGTGTAACTTCGGGACATTTTCTACGGGATTGCCCTGAAAAACCACCCAAGAAGGTGGTAGGAGCTGCTGATAAAAGCCATATGGAGCCTGACTCGGGAAACGATCACTCCCGACAAGCGTAGAGGTCCGCTTGCCGAGCTTGAAGAAGGATACTCAGACCTCGCATTTCATCATACCAATGGTCCTTATAGATCCAAGGCAGCCATCACGTTTGCACGCAGTTAGGGTATACATTGATAGCGGGGCCATTGGAAACTATGTGGACCACGAATTGGCTTCTAGGATGAATCTACCTCTCTGCAGAAAGACCACTTCGGATGTCATCACCACAGTCGATGGAACTTAAATTGCCTCTGGGCCTGTAACTCATTCCACCGCAGAGATGACATTATTGGGTCAGGATGGGCATCGAGAGACTATTGTGTTTGATTTAATCAAAGCCCCGCAGTTCCAAATAATACTGGGGATACCTTGGTTGGAAACACATAATCCTTGTATTGATTGGCAAGAGAAGAGAATAACCTTCCCGGATTGTGCACATACTTGTTACCCAATAAAAACCTTGAACAAGGACCTGGCCACAGTCGCTTCTCCAGTTGTACAGTTACCGCACGAATATCAAGAATTCCAGGATGTTTTCCAAAAAGAACAGGCAAACACCTTACCACCTCACAGATCATACGATTGTCAAATTGATCTCACACCTGGTGCACAACCTCCATGTAGTAGGATCTACGCACTTACGAAACCCGAGAACCTTCACCTACGACAATACTTGGACCAATACCTTGCCAATGGCTTCATTCGTCCATCCAAGTCCCCTGCATCTTCAGCTTTGTTCTTCGTGCCAAAAAAGGAAGGTGACCTCAGAATGTGCATAGACTACCGCGCCTTAAATCAGATCACGGTTAAGAACCGATACCCATTGCCTCTGATCCCAGAATTACTAGACCAAGTAAAGGACCCTTGCATCTACACTAAATTAGATCTCCGAGGGGCATACCATCTGGTACGTGCTAAGAAAGGTGACGAATGGAAGACTGCTTTTCGCACTAAGTATGGGTTATTCGAATACCAGGTGATGCCCTTCGGGTTGTGCAATGCACCAGCAGCCTTCCAGTATTTTATGAACGATGTCCTTCGTGAACTCATTGACGTATGCGTTGTCGTATACATAGACGATATTCTAGTGTACTCCTCTTCAGAATCAGACCATGTGAAGCACGTTCGTGCAGTCCTTGAGAAACTACGCCAGCACAAGTTATATGCAAAATTGGAAAAATGCATTTTCCATACTACAGAAGTTGAATATCTTGGATTTATCCTGAGTCCAAAAGGAGTTTGAATGGACTCTCGAAAGGTGGACACAATTCTCAAATGGCCATCACCCAGTTCAGTTAAAGGAGTACAAAGCATGCTCGGATTTGCTCATTTCTATCGCAGATTCATTCCGGATTTCTCGCACGTTGTACACCCTATCACAGCGCTCTTGCAAAAAAACAAACGCTTCTTGTGGACTGAAGAAACTGAGAATGCCTTCCAAGAACTGAAAGCGAAATTCACGTCTGCAGTTGTATTAAAGCATCCGCGTCCTGAACTCCCATACATAGTTGAAACTGACACATCCAGTTTAGCCATGGGAGCTGTCCTGTCCCAGAAGGATCCTGAAACCGGTCAACTTCACCCAATTGCATTTTGGTCTAGAAAGTTCTCGGCACCCGAGATAAACTTTGCGGTTACCGGTAAGGATCTATTAGCTATCAAATCCGCCTTCAAGGCTTGGCGGCATTATCTTCTCGGTGCCAGGCATACCATTACTTTAATCACTGATCACCGGAACTTGCAGTATTTAAAGACAGCCAAAGCCCAATCATTACGCCAACTTCGATGGGCATTGTTCTTTGCCGAGTTCGATTTCGTGATCACTTATCAACCAGGCTGTAAAAATGGCAAGGCAGATGCCTTATCCCGAATAGGAATGGAAGAAGCATATACAAACCCGGAGCCGGTGCCTATAATTTCAGAACAAAGAATTCTTGGTATAACTACTTTACAAACCCTCGAAGATATTCAGGTAAAGATCCAACAGCTTTTCGATCCAACAGCCCTGCAGGACTGGGTAAAGAAAGGCTCAGACTACTCTGTCATCAATACCTACCTTATTATCAAGGGCGTCTATTTCTACCACATAAGGAACTACAAGAACTAGTCATCTCCAATTATCATGACACCCTGATGGAAGGGCACTCAGGTATCGCAAAAACTGAAGCTAAAATTAAGAGACAATTCTGGTGGCCCACCTGGCGAAAAGACGTAAAGTCATTTGTAATGTCCTGTGGCATTTGCGCCCAAAACAAAAGTCAGAAGAAAAAACCGGCTGGCCTTTTACAACCCTTGGATATTCCACCTACACCATGGCACACCTTATCGTTAGTCTTTATTACAGACCTACCTCCATGTAATGGATTTAACACCATTCTCGTTATTGTGGATCTTTTTTCCAAAATGGCCCACTTTATTCCTTTAAAGGGATTACCTTCTGCTTCAATTCTGGCCAAGGAATTTCTCGAAAACATTGTTCGAATTGACGGATTTCCCTCCGTATTGGTCTCTGACCGAGGTAGTCAATTCATTTCACAGTTTTGGAAGAAATGTTGTCAATTGGCGCAAATCGACGTGAGGTTATCGAACAGTCACCATCACCAGACCGATGGTCAAACGGAGAGGACCAACCAGACTCTTGAACAGTACCTGGGTTGTATGTTACACCAGACTGAAAGTTATTGGAAGGACATTGGGCCTCATTCCGAGTACGGTGCTAACCAATGGCGCTATTAACGCCTTGGTTGACGCCGTACCCGGACCGGCAGCGCCTTGGTGGATGGCGGAATTACCGCCCCATTCCAAGGTTGGCGGGGCGGTAATTCCCCATTCACCAAGGCTCTTCAACATTCCCAAATGCGCCCCCATAGGGCTCAATGGGAATGGGGAAGATGCAAATAACGGTGACCGTTCATTACGGTCACCGTTATTGGCTTGGAGGCCCCTTTACGCCCTCGACTTTAACACCTGCTCAAAGCAGGCATTAAGGGCGAGGGCGCAAAGGGAACTCGGAGTATGGCGGTAAGGGATTACCACCACCGGTCTCGTTACCGGTGGCCGCTATCCCTTAGCGCCATACTCGGAATGAGGCCCATTCTATGGATTTCTGAATATGCATACAATAACTCTGTACATTCTGGAACTGGACAAAGCCCCTTTTATACCGTATACGGGAACCACCCTCGAACCTCAGAACTTGACTCGCCTCAACACTTAGAAATGCCCGCAGTGAACCATCTGCACGCTACTATTACACAAGCCTTTAAGGAAGCAACTGAACATTTGAAACATGCGAAAGAAAAGTACAAGAAAAATGCTGATCAGCATCGAAGTGATGCTCCACAGTACCAAATTGGGGATCAAGTTTGGTTGGCCACAAAACACATACCTCTAAAGGGAAGGTGGACCTTTAACCCTAGATATTTGGGACTTACCTTATTATGGCCATTATCAACCCAGTGGCCGTCAAATTGGAATTACCTGCTAGTATGCAAATTCACCCCGTCTTCCATGTCTCACTTCTGAAGCCAGTACAACCTGGGACAAGACTAACCAAGCCACCTGACCCTGTCCTTATAGACGGGGAACCCGAATTTGAAGTGAAAAGTATCCTGGACTCCAAAATGGTTAAGTCAAGACGTTTTTATTTAATCGACTGGAAAGGTTATGGACCACAAGAACGGTCATGGGAACCTAGTGACCACGTTCATGCACCTAGGTTGGTGAGAAGATTCCACCGGAATTTCCCAGACAAACCAAGGCCAAGGGGAGGAACGACTTTAGGAGGGGCCTTGGGGGGGAGTGCTGTCATGATGCCTACCCCCGGGCATCCAGACCAAGTCCATCAACCCCGGAGGCAGGCATCATGTTACCTGGAGCAAACCCAGCAACCCCTGTTAGGGGCTATCTGGGTACAGTCCTGGCGCCTATGGCGCCAGGCTCATATGGGACATCAGTCCTGGCACCACAGGCGCCAGGCTCATATGTTAAAACTTACCTGTTGCAGACCATGCTGCAGGGGATCCAAGCATCCAACCCCATGTGAGGCTTGAAGGGACTATTTTATCTTAGGAACTATTTTGTTACTCGGGTGTGGTTGTGGAGGAATACTTACCTGGGACTACTTTGAAGGCTATTTAAACCACGCCCGAAGAGCAGCACATGCTTCGCGTTATTCTGCACCCAGCAGCGTAACGCTCACTGTGTTTGCAGTCAGCATCCAGCATTCTGCCACGCCCGCCTCGAGTCCAGAGTGCCTAGAAAGAAGGGAAAGAAGAAGAAAGGTTAGAACAAGAACTTTACTGGATTTCTTACCTGATTTCAGATTCAGCGCATCTTCGAACCAGAAACAGACTTCATTTTAAACGCGTCGCATCGCCAGCAGCAGCGCCGCGCCATACTCGCCGTTCCTCGCAGCATCTCTACGATCCGGTGCTGTCTCCATCACCAGGTTGCCGCATTCCAGCACCTAAGGGGGACAAGAAAACAACAAGGTGAGCCAAGGGAACAAACAAGGACAATCTCTTGCCACCATATGCTTACCTGATTTTACCGCAGGAGGTATTATCCACCAGCACGCCAAATCTTCCTACGCTGCACCAGCAAGAAAAGAGAAAGCAGCGAGTTAAACCTTGGCATCATTTACCGGACAGTGTTACAAAACACAGACTTTTACCTGAACGCTTTCAGCTGCCACAAGACGATCATCTTCTGGGTCTAAGCTGCAAAAGAAACAAGGAATTGGACAAGAGAGATTATTCGGACATTTTGAAATCTTTAGAACTATATACTTACGGCCTTTCGCCCGGAGGTTTGGAGCCAAGATTTGTCCAGAACGCTTCTGATACCCTAAAGCCAGTGAAGTAAGTGGACATCAACGCGCCCCTGCATTCTTCGCAAGATGGAGAGCTCATCATACAAAACTATAAGGTGAGCTTTGTGAAAGGAATGTCAGAGGTGATAAGTGGGGATGCAGTGAGGTGTTACTACTCAAATCCACAGGTGGCTAATTCCCTTTCCCGTCTTTAGGAGACTACTTCTACGGGTCAAGCAGACGAAGCTAGGTGGGCCAGTCCAGTCAGTCATCTCTGCACTACGCATCACGTTGGTGGAGACCGTGGCTGTCCAGTTCCGCTTGACACCCCTGTGGGAGCCAGGTGAGCGTAACAATTGGACAGGTCCATGATCGACAGAATATGGTTGATTTTGAGTTTCTGCGCTTTAAATATAAGCTGAAAGCTACTGAGATTCTTTGTTATAATGCAATACGGTAACATTTTGATGTAATCTTTTCACCATTGGATGCTACAGTGCATGCACCACCTGCTATATTAGGTCTCTCCAAGAGCATGCCCTTGTCTGCGTCCACTTTGTATAAATTGACTGCACCTCCCACATCTCAGTTAACATCGCAATGCGGTAGAGGGAATTGGGATTCAGATCTGGGTTACTCGTTGTCAGATATTGAATGGAACCGCATATGTATAAGTCAATTTAAATACAAAGTGGATTTAGACCTGAGGTTCACACAACAAAGAATTAATCATTATTTATACTGGTCTCCATGGAAGATGAAATAGTGCAAGTTGTGTAATTTGGATGTTTGTTGGAACTGTGAATGAGGGGTAGGCACCATTCTCAATATGATTTGGTTGTGTGAATTTTGGGGTGGTGTTTTTCAGATAATGGAACTAGTTATGGATTCATCGCTGCCAAGAGATCTGCTTCTTGGTGTGTTGGGTTTAATCCCTTTAAATATTGCATTGTCTAATAGTAAAAGGTTCTGGGCATATGGAGCTATCCTACTAGCTAAGAAGCAAATTCTTAAATTCTGGAAAGGTGACGCTTCCCCCAATGTTGATGATTGGTTGCACCTTCTGTCTAGGAGAGAGGAAGTATCCTTTAATGGCAAGGACCAACTCAATAAATATGAATGGATTTGGGGTGTGTTTAATGATCTTTACGCTTAGTTATTTATTCGCATTCTAGGGTTCTTATTTTTTCTCAGCTTGGATTTTCTGTTTTTCTCTCCTCTTCTCTCTTTTGCTCTTTTTTTTTATCTGGATTTCTATCTTTTTCTGTTGCTCTTTTTAAAATTAGGCTATTATGCTGCTTTTAAATAAGTATTATTCTGTACATTTATAATATTGTAATTTGTTTTACTGTTTATGTAAAATGTAAAATGAATAAATAAAACTTTGAAAATAAAATAAAACCTCTTATTGAGTCCCCGTCGCCTTAGAAGGGAAAACCCTTTGGGCCCAACTAGACAGTGGAAGTCAGGTGTGCCCTACAAGCGGTACTACTCTCACATAAATGGGGGAGAAGGGGTGAAAAGGAAATAGGCTGTGTGCATGGCTATGTTGAAACTTATCCCCAAGTCCAAATATCCATTAACATCTTAGGTAAAGACATATTTCTTGTAGTGGCTGTAGTTCCCAACTACACATCCCAATTAGTCCTGGGAAAAACTTTACCCCAATTCAAACAATGAATTTTACAGGTGGCCCCAATTAAATTAAAAACTCTCAGAGCCACACTTCCCCACCCAAGAAGACCGGAGCCTCTCGTTCTGAATAGAGAACTAATGGGAAAGAAAGGACTATTTTCCTAGGGATGAACCCGGTACACCAAAGAGGAGAATCCAGTCCAAGAGTTATGTGGGGTTTCTTGTACCTTCAACCCTATTGCTTCTCTGGGAAATACCAGAAGGGTCAAGAGCAATGTATTGTGAATTTCCTCTTTCGGTTCCCTGTGAAGCACTTCGGTCCAACCTGCATTGGGGAGGGTTATGTGAGAAATATTAGGATATTCTCACTCCTACTCCAGCTGGATCCTCTTCTCAGGTGACCAGGGAAAGGCCATCCCTGTTCGATCCTGACACTGGGGCTGGAGAAGCAAGGATCACCCGGGTGGAGGGTCCTTGGGGATTGGGAGTGGGGTGCCCACAGGTGAGACATGGCATCCCTTTCCCTATTCATGACCAACCTATTCCTCCCTAATATGAGGTCAGACTTTAGCCGGGCATAGGAGACCTACAACCAATGTCTCCTTCATTTGCACTTTTATCTTGTGTTTCATGAACCTGATCATTTGGGACATTCCACTTACGAACAAGTTGTCTGTTAAATGCATAAGTCGATGGTTTACATTTTACGACATCTGTAAATGTGTTACATTTGTTTTCCAACATAACCATGTGTATGGTCACTTCAATGGTCATCATGTACTGTCTTGTATATGTATAAACTCTAATACTTTGCAAAAGATAAAGCATCAGCAAACTAATAATAAAAAGCTGACATTTTCATATAAGTAAGAGATATGTGTTCACCAGCAGCAAATGTGTTGTTTCCTACAATGGTTGCCCTAGTTGTATGGGCACCAATAAGGGTCTAAAAATCAGTTTTCACTTGAATTACTGTTTGCATTCTTTTGGTTCATAGAGGGTAGGACAACCCCCTTGTTATAGCTCCCTATTGATAATCATCTTACCTCATTTCCCCACATTTGAACCCTGAAAGTACTGGGACGAGAAAGAGGCAACTAAGAGCAACAAAACCTCAAACTCCATTTGACCACTTTGCTACTGGGATAAAGAAGATGCCTGCAGAGAGCTGTGAGGGTCAGGCATGTCCCTTTAACTATGGTCGTGCAAATCTAATTAGGAATCCACATCTGCAACCTGTCAAGTGGTTGCAGTTGTATAAATGGAGAACCAGATAATGGCAGGAAGAGCAACAGCGAGACCTGTCGGGGAGAAACCAGCACAAATCCATGACGTGAAGAGAATGCTGTGGTGGGGCTTGGTAGGATGCCAGGATGCCGGCCGATGTCCCAAGGGGCTATGGAGCCCAAGGCCGGTTCAGCCGTGGGGCTACCACAGATGTGGAAGCCTCAATATTGGGAAGCGTGTTTCTAATCCTGCCGGCAAGCTGGAAAGAAGAAGGGAAGCCGCCCGCTTCCGTGTCGGGGAAGCAGAGGCCCCAGCCTGTACCAGTGAACACACATAATGCGAGCGGGGCTCGCAAGAGGTGGTCCACCGGCAAAAGAAGCAGACCGACGGCAGGAGGAGCCGTCGGAGAGGACGCCAAAAGCTGGTGAGTGTCGTCAAGGTCACTCGTAGCCAGGCACCTGGGGAAGTATGCGCACCAATAATGAACTGCCGTAAAATGTTTACTGAATACCGAACGGAATGAAAACAGGAAAAAAGCTGCAATATACATGTTGAATACTGAACAGAATAAAAACTCAAACCAAAGATAAAATATACATATTAAGCACCTAGCCGAATGAAAACTTAAACCAACACGGAACTATATATATATTCAATACCGAACTGAATGAAAACGTAAAACAAGAACATGTTATGCATTTTGAATATGGGAAAAACGTATAACGGATGTAAGATAAACGGGAAATTGCCCAATTAAATACAACCTTCATAAAAGAGCGCAATTGTGAAAGCGTGTCACAGAAAGGTGGGGCATGAACCAGACCACCGCAATACAGTGAACTTTATGAATGAGTACAGTCCTAAAAGGTCAAAGACTGACACATAATGGCAAAGTCAAGAGGCTGACGGAGAGAAGCCAGGAAAGTGTAAAGCTATATATAAAGCCAAGAGGCCAACATAGAGAAGCCAAGAGAAGGTGAATCTATACACGGGGTAAAACAGAAGAACCTGTGTGGGCTAAAGAGCCTAGGGTTCCTAGTTGTGCGACATGTAATGGGTAGATCGTGTGGTCTGACAACTGCACCTAGACTAGGAACCCTGAAGTGTGAAAGCCAAAGAGATTGTGAAATATATCCAAAAGAAGCACTACAAATAAGCTGGTGACACAAACCAGAAGGAGGGTCAAGTTGGCCTGAATTTGTGGTGAGCTTTGAAAGAATGAAACAAATATCGTTTGTTTGTTTGTTTGTTTGTTTATTAATTTGTAAAGCGCACCAAAACTGTAGGTATTTGTGCGCGTTGTTATGTCCTCGTCTGGGGGAACCCAGACTAGGCTGAACAAGACTGGGGGCACCCAGCAGACTGTGGGCTGCGGTCACGCAGCACAGTTGTGGGCAGGGATCACCCTGCATATGTCGGGAGCACCCGACGTGACATCTAGGCTGAGGGCACCCAGCTTGCAGCTCCAGACTGGATGCACCCAGTCAGCCAGTGAGCACACAGGCTCCTCCATGGCCTGGGGGCACCCAGTGTTGCCCAGCAGGGGAACCGGCTTGTAACAGGCAGAGTTGCCCAGCAGGGACTCTACTGGCCTGGCAGGCAGCCCAGATAGACAGCGTTGCCCAGCAGGGGCAACGTCCTGGTGGAGGGCCTGGCATGGCAGCACCAGCATGAATCAAGAAGCAGCACACCATAGTTGCATACTCCAGGACTGAATGCGCGGGAGACCGCCCATTCCTTTTATTCAATATAGTCACGTGGCTACTGCCATGAGTTCCTGGGAGATACCATGCTCCCAGGAGGGATGACACATTACACACGTTTGCGCAAAATTTAGAAAGGTTACAGTTACATACACAAACTGGTAGATTTCATCCATAGGACTTCCAGTTTTCTTTTTTCTGCCCGCAAAGTGTTTATCTGGGGAGTGAACCATGAGTTGAGGTGACTTTGGTTTACTTTTACGCATTTTAAGTTTTTTTTTTTTTTTGTTTGTAAATTAGGTTTTATTAGTTTTTCCAGATACAGGTCATGCAAAGAAAAAATACATTTAAGTACACAATTAACTCGTAATGGAGTAGCGAACCCTTAAAATTCGGTGTATTTAGTGTCTGTCCTGCAAACACCTTCTTCATACATAGGGTTCGTGCAAAAACTTGACTTTGCCACCCTCATCTTTCCTGGCACCCTCCCCCCGATCAGAACCTGTATTGCAGGTCGAGCAGCGTTCATCGTGTGGCGAGCAGCGTCAGTGTTCAAATGCTGAAATTGCGTTGGTTATGAGAGTGTCAGTTGGAGAGTTCAACTCATACGTTGCCTAGGTCAATTCTTGTGCCTCCATCGTCGTGGTAGGGGCATTGTTATGAAATAAGCCGGTGGGCAGGTATATACTTTTATATTCCATCCATAAGATTTCAGTCTGAGGTAGTTTTCCATGTAGCGACGCTGTTATATGTTCCATTATGCATATATTATTGGAAACATGGATCCATTCATTTTTCGTGGGACTTGTGGGCGCTTTCCACCTCATTACTAGTGTTGCTCTAGCGGCTAATAGCAATTGTGGTGCTAGATCCTTGATCTTGACCCAGTCATCCTCATCTTTCTCGAGGCCAAACAAAATGAGGTAGGGAGTAGGTGTTCTGTCGATACCATCGACTTCTTTGATCCAGCCCAGGACCTCCGACCAGAATACTTGTATTCTGGGACATCCCCACCACATGTGATAGTCTGCTCTGTTTCCGCATCCACGCCAGCAATCTGGGCTCGTAGTCTGAAACAGTTTAGATAATCTGACTGGATCATATTGCCATCTATTTAATAATTTGATTGCATGGAGTTTGTATTGATTTGAAATGGATATTCGTGTGGCTGCCTGGCATATGGTATCCCATAGGTCTGGAGTGAACTGTTCGGAGAAATCTATTTCCCATCTGCTTTTCAATGAGTCCGTGTTCACCCACTCCCCTTCTATCAGTGTTTTGTACATATCGGAGATTAGGCCTTTCATTACAGTTCTTGAGTCCCGTATTTTCTCAAAAGGGGTGAGTTCTCTCATTAATTTAGGTTTCCACATGGCTCTTGTCAAAACCCCTTTTATCTGCAAGTATTGAAAGGTGGATAATGGGCCTATTCCGAGGGCTTCGTTGGTTCAGGGAGAGAAATGAAGGAGTCTTTCCATTGCAGTTGCCCTACTCTCTCTAATCCAGCCTCATACCATGATTGGAACCTTTCGACTCCTGGGATGTGGTCGTTGATTCCTGGGGACCATAAGTGGCTGAGGGGAGCCGGCCAGGTAGTAATGTTTTGCATGTTTTTGCCATGTGTCCAGATGTCCCAGATGGTCATTAGTATCGGGTGGTCTTTGAGTTTTCTACAGATTCTTTTTTTAGGTGCCCATAACCATTCAGATACTGT
This sequence comes from Ambystoma mexicanum, assembly GCF_040938575.1. NCBI lineage: Eukaryota > Metazoa > Chordata > Amphibia > Caudata > Ambystomatidae > Ambystoma > Ambystoma mexicanum. Next base: position 157,112,418 of record NC_090935.1, on the reverse strand, counting down.
AGCTGGTGTAAAGTAATGGTTGTCCATATTGACCCACTGGGTGTCTGTTTGGTTACAGAGGCGTGGAATCAATACCCTAAATTGGGCGGCCTCGTTATATTTTTGAAAATTGGGAAGCCCAACTCCACCTTTATCTTTTGGGAGCGTTAGGGTCTTATATGGAATGCTTGCTTTTTTCCCTTGCCATAGGAATTGGAGCATGGCCCTTTTGATCTCAGTAAAAAAGTTTTTGGCAATCCTAATGGGTATCGCTTGAAAAGGATATAGGAACCGGGGCAGGGGTATCATCTTAATTGCATTAAGCCAGCCTAGACAGGATATTGTGAGCTTATCCCATCTTGTCAAGTCTAACCTAAATTGGTTCAATAGGGGAGGGAAGTTTGCTTCAAATAAGTCACTTAGATTCTTCGTTAGTTGTATCCCCAGGTATTGTAGTTGTGAGTGTTCGATATTGAGACCGAATGGGGAGAATCTGATGGTATTCTTGCATTTTGACCTTGGAGGGGAAAGAGTGTGGACTTTGTTTTATTTATTTTGAACCCAGATAGTTTACCATATTCTTCTATCATGCAGAGAGCCTGGGGGATGGAGACGGAGGGGTTCGTGATGTGGAGGAGGATGTCATCTGCATAGAGGGCAATTTTGTATTCTGTTGTTCACAGTCAAATACCTTTTAGTGTAGGGTCTGCCCTTATTGCGATTGCCAGGGGTTCTAAGGAGAGGGCAAAAAGAATCGCTGCGAGGGGGCATCCTTGTCGGGTTGAACCATCGTGAGTATTCCCCATTCACAAATATAGATGCCTCGTGGTCTGTATAAACTGCGTGTATCGCTCTCCTAAATCTAGTGCCCATTCCCACCTTTCGGAGTACTGCCTCAAGGAACCCCCTTTCCACCCTATCAAAGGCCTTTTCCGCATCGATGGAAAGCAGGGCCGGGTCATTCTCCATGGTCTGGGATGCGTGGATCAGGTGTAAGGTTTTGCGGATTGTGTCTGCCACTTGTCTGCCCAGTATGAACCCAACCTGATCAGAGTGTATAAGTTGAGGGATGAGGGTTTCGAGTCTCGCTGCCAAGATTCTGGTGTATATCTTTGCGTCAAGGTTGAGTAGAGAGATGGGGCGGTATGAGGAACATTTCGTAGGATCCCTCCCAGCCTTGTGGATAACAGTGATCAATGCCTTGGTAAAAGAGTCTGGGGGTTTCCCTGTGTCCATTATTTCATTGAAGAGGAGTGTTAGGAAGGGGGCCAGCGCGGTGGTGAAAGTTTTATAAAATCCGGCGGTGTAGCCGTCTTTGCCCGGGGACTTGCCCAATGTAAATCTTTTTATGGGGCTTGGACCTCTAGTTCCGTAATAGGGGATTCTAATGATTCGACCTCTAAGTCAGGAATACGGGGTACATCTATTGAGGACAGATAGAACTCTGTCTGTGATCGTTCAGGGTCTACCTCAGAAGAGTATAAAGTTTCATAAAAGTTGGCAAAATGTTCTGGGATGGTGGTGCGGGCGTGTGATCTGGGGGAGGTATCGCCTTTAATTTCTAATACTCTTTGCTCCGCTCTTTGTTCTCTCAGCCTGGCAGCAAGAAGTGCGTCGTCCTTATCCCCCTTCTCGTAGAAGTTTTGTTTTAAAAATCTTAGTTTACGCACGACCTGTTCATGCTCCAATAGTTTCAGTTTGTTTCTTTTCTCTCTGGCTTCGTTCATCTTCTGAGGATCCACTTCTTCGCCTATTTTGGGTGTGCATTCTAATTGGGAGATTTCAGTTCGGAGCCTTTGTTCAATAAGATTACGTTCTCTCTTCTTTGATGAGCCTTCCCTTATCAAGATCCCTCTCCAGGTGGCTTTCCCGGCCTCCCACACTGTTTGTTTGGGTACCTCTCCATTGTCGTTTGTTTTAAAGAATTCAGAGATTTCTGTCTCCATTTCAGTTTTGAAAACGACATCCCTCCAAAGGCTCTCGTTGCAGCGCCATTTCCCACTATTTTTAGGTAGGTCGGCCCACTGGATGTCTGTGAGGACCATGTTGTGGTCGGACCAAGTAATCGGGGTTATCTTTTCCTGTGACGTTATTTCAGAGAACTCTCTGGAGAGATACATGTAATCTATACAGGTGTACGTATTATGGGGAGCGGAATAGAAAGTGTAGCCTTGTTCTTCCGGATGAAGAGCTCTCCATGTGTCTACCATGTTATACAGTTCCATCATATTAGCTAGCTTAGTCGGTTCAGGTCTATTCTGATGAGTCGTGGTAGGGTTCCCAGGATTCCGGTCTGTGGCCGGGTTCGCCCATTGGTTAAAATCCCCCCCCCAAGATGATGTGCCTGGTGGCTTCAAGTAGTATCTTAGGGATTGTTGTGGAGAGTAATCTAGACTGGCCTGTGTTCGGAGCGTACAAGGTGGCAATTGTGATGTTCAGATTACCTAGTTGCCCATTTACCAGCATTGCTCGTCCTTCAACGTCTGACCATGCCTTGGTCATCACAAAATCTATGCCTTTTCTAATGAGGATTCCCACCCCTCCCTTTCTGAGTGGACCCAAGCCCCAAAATTCAGTTCCCACTCGTTTCCCAAGAATCTGTCGTTCATCTCCTTTTATGTATTTTGTTTCCTGGAGTGGAAGAATATCTAGTCCGCTTCTACGAAATTCTCTGGCTACAAGGGACCGTTTCGTCGGTGAGTTGAGCCCTTTAACAATGAGTGTTCCAACTCTTAAGGAGACCGGTTCCCTTATATTAACGTTCGTAGCCATAGTTCTTTCTCGCTGGGAGTTGTCTCTTTGTATAAACTCAGCGATGCTCTATGCTCATGAGCCGCACGCTGATTTGGCTGTTGTCGTTCATTATGTTTGCTGCTCTGACCTTCTCTGTTCCCACCTCCTCTGCCCCCTCCTTCCTCCTTCCTAATTGATGGCATCGATCGAGCCCAGTCGGTTGTCCCAGGTCGACATCGGACCACTTCCGGGGGTCGTTACTTCACGCCCCTTGACCAGAATAAGTCATCGTAGTCCAGAGTGAGCCCCCTGGTGGTTCCCCCCTAATTATCTTCATTAGAGTCCAGGGAATGTGTGTGCATTTGTGCATCCATATCACACCATTTAAATACTTTGATTGGAATTGTCTTACCGGTATCACATGGTGTCAGTTGTCCGTTTCTGGGGAGAGATTGACCCTCCTGAATTTTCGCGACCCCTTTACTCTCTTTCTCCAGGGGCCTTGGAGTCGCCATTCTCTTCCTTCCTTATTTGTCGCTTCTTGACTCGCCTCTTCTCCTTGTGACCCTAAAAGGTCAGATATACACGATTTTATCTTATTCTCCGGTCGCAGTCTGAATCTGGTCCCCTCGTATTGGAACGTGAGGGAAAAGGGATAACCCAATCTATATCGAACGTTCTTTTCCTTGAGCATCTTAGTTAGAGGTCTGCACATTTTTCTGAGGGCTAGGGTCAAGGAGGAGAGATCTTGGTAAATGGAGATTTGTGCTCCGCATAGCGTAATCTTCTCGCTCATTCTGGCTTTCTCAAGAATTCTAGCTTTGTCCCTGAATCAGTGAAATCGGGCGAGGACTGAGCGTGGTCCACTCGCTGGGCCTCCTGCCCTATGAATTTGTTCGGTTACCGGTTCATCCACCACATCATCCGTTGTCACAAGTTTGATGATGTTGTGAAGTGTCTCCTTAAGGTCTGCTTCGGTTTCCCCCTCTCTCTCCAGAATACCAAAAATGTGTATATTATTCCTCCTTTCTCTGTTCTCCAAATCATCGAGCTTAAGTTTAAACTCGTATTCACGTCGTTCCAGTTCCGTCATTCTTTGGTCGAGTTGCCCTTTCAGTGTGGCCTGATTGTTTTCAACTCCCTCGAGTCTGTCCTCCATGCTATCAAGCCGTTGAGTGATCCTATCTATTTTGCCACCTATATTTGTTCCCAGGTTCTTAATGTCCCCCAGTAGGGCGGCTATGTCTCCTTTCGTAGCTGCAGCCAGGTCATCTCCTGTAGTGGCGCAGTTCGCCATCTTGGCGCCAGTGGTTGTAAGCAAGTTGGGGATGTAGGCGAAGTGAGCTAGTTTATGCTTAGTACTCATACAGATCACCGATGGTGGGCCTGGGTAGAAGCTACGTGCGCTGTAATAATCCACGCCTCACTCGATCGAGGTGGATGATGACGGCCTACTCCCTCAAGGTGCGTTGCGTGTTGTTTGCGGATGGGGCGGCGTAAGTTCTTGTGTGGGCCTGGGGTGGTGTCGTGGGCAGGCGGGGAGTCGTGCTGGGTAGTCGGCTCCGAGGGGTGGTAGGCACTGTCCCCTGTCGGTTCCGATTATGAATTCCGTCTCTGGTGGAGTTCGTGCATCTTTTTTGGGCCTGGACAACTCCGCCGTTGGGTTCACTCGGGAAGTCGCAGATCTGTGAGGGCACCACTCGTTTTCCCCAATGTCACTCGGTCACAAATTGGTATGTTCGCAATCCGCAGTTCACTCCTACTTGCAGCACTTATTTGCGCTCACCGGGTCAGTCGGCTGATCTCACGTCCTCGTGTGAGGGTGTTGCACTCCAGGAGCCGAACACACGCCTTCCGGGCTTTCCAACGGTGAGACACACGCAGTTGGTTTCGATTTCCACGTGCCTCGGAGGCCCTGATTTTCTTTCGCGTTTTCTGAGGCCGTGGAAGGCTGATTTTCATCGGGATTATTCCTCGGGGTGGGGGGGGGCGTTCACACAGCGAAATCCTGTATTTGTTCAGTGGGTGGGTTCCAAAAGACAGGGCTCATTCCATCTTCCGGGGTGCTGGTTACGGAGCTCATAGAGAGAGCATGCTGATCTCTGCGCCCCCTGGTGGCCGTCCCCCCGCATTTTAAGTTTTTAAGTAGGACAATGGAATCTAATGCTTTTGCAATTGTGGAGTTATATAGGTCTACTAGTTCAGCTGGGTCCGATGCTTCTGATGAGGAGTTCAAAGCAGGAAGGAAAAGGGGAAGGAGCTTATCTGTGGTTATGTTCCATTTGTTCCTTGTAAGGAGAGGCGGAGCTATGAGGTTGGTCTTGGTTGTTACTTGCTTTGCAGGGATATTGAAGGATGTTAGAAAATGGTCTGTCCAGGTCTGAGGTTCGATCGAAGTAATAGAGGTTTCGCAATTGAAATCTGCTACCCAGTCTAAGGTTCTGCCTTTCTTGTGGGTAGGTTGGTTGACTCTTTGCGTGAGACCAAGTTCAGTTAAAGTATCAGACAGTGCCTTGGCATGTTGGTCGTTGGGGTCGAGGTAGCCCAAGTTTTTTTTTTAAACAATTTATATTATTTTTTATTACAACCAAAACAAAATGCAACAAACTTACAATGCACATTATAACATTTCAATATTTAAATTTACGCTTCCATGTCTGCTGCCCGCCCACCCCCCACAATCTGTGCCTACTCCGCTTCTCACTCTGCACCTGTTTCTTCTAAAGGGATTCCTCTTTCTGTATCCTCCTCTGAGTCCTGGTCGCTTGACCGGTCCCGAGTGAGCCCATATAGTGTGGCCACTAAGTGCTTCCAGGCCGTCAGGGTTTCTGCCTCTTCCTCCCCTCGTCTACTACCCGTTTCGTGACATACTGCTGTTTCAGCTTCAGTCCATTTTTGAAGGTCACTCCACCAGACATCTATTCTAGGTCTGTTACATGCTTTCCATCCCATGGCAATTCTGCGCTTGGCAAGTATGTATGCCAAGTCCTTTAATTTGCTCACATGTTTTAGTTGGCGTGGCTTAGGGAATCCTCCTATAAAACATGCCCACGCTGATTCGACATTTAATTTGATCCCCTTCTATTCAAGCCGGTGGGCTATTTCTTCTCAAAATTTCCCAATTTCCGGGCAGGCCCAAAACATATGTGTCATCCCCGCGTTGTCTTCCCCGCATTTGGGGCATGTTTGCCGTTTTGCATTCTTGAATCTGGCTATTCTTTGGGGAGTCATCTATGCTATGTGGGTTATATATAGCTCTATTTGTTGTAGCCTCGCGTTTCTAGATACTTTCTTGTGGTACCCTTGGGCCTGCTCCCACATCCCATCGCTCATTGGTACCCCCACCTCTAGTTCCCAGTCATGTCTCAATTGTGCCACCTCCTTCCCCACTTTGGACATCAGAAGTTCTTATAGTCTGGATATCTCATGCCCTCTTCTGCTATTTCATATATTGTTTCTATGGTGGCATCAGGGTGCTCGTCTAATGTTTTCTCCGACCATGTCTCTTTAATCCGCTGTACCATTCTGTTATATGTGATGTATTGCCCCTCATGCAACACCGTTTCCTCTACCAGCCCCCAGAATTCCTTTATCTCCCCTTCCTGCCATTTATCTCCCAGTGTTACAATTCCCACCGGTTCCCAGTGCCTCCTGATTGTCTTCATTAGTTGCTCATCCCTTCCCGGCAGTGCGACCAGCGGTATTTGTGGAGAACAATGTGTCAGGTTCTCCATGACCTGACAAGCTTTTCGCCATGCCTCCCATCGCAGTGCCAGCATCTTTGAGCGCTCTTTTATCTTTACTTTGGGCAGCCATATTATTTCCTTTGGGAAGAACGGGGCACATTCTAGTCGCAGCACTCTCGATTCTGAGGTGTGGTCTTCTGACAACCATTTGGCTGCATATTGTAGTTGACTAGCTAGGTAATAGATCTCATAGTTCGGCGGTTTTATACCCCCTTTGTCGTGTGTATTCTGCAACTTCCAAAGGGCGATTCTGTTCCTTGTCCCATGCCATAGAAACCCCCTGCATATGCTCTGTAGCTTCATGAAGAATCGCCTCGGTATCAGGTATGGTATATTCCTGAAAAAATGTAATAGTCTCAGCAATACTACCATCTTCAGCAGCGCCCACTTCCCATCATTGCCAGGGGGAGCATAGACCAGAACCTCGTACGATTTTCTGTACCGCTTTCTCAGTGGTGTTCTGATGTTCCCCCTCCACCATGTGATAAATCTCTATCCCCAGGTATCTAAATGATTTTGGCTCCCATGGTATTTGCAAGACCGGTAATTGATCGCATGGGACTCCTGCATACCTCCCTAATGGGAATATGCATGATTTTCTGGGATTCACCGCTATACTTGATAGCAACACGAATCGCTCCAGCATTTCCAAGATATATTGGAGATTTTCTTCAGGGTATTGTAAGTATAGCAGCATGTCGTCTGCGTATAGCGAGATTAAATGTGGCTCCCCTCTTATTCTGATCCCTATTACCTCGTACTGCTGCCTCAGGTATATTGCCAGGGGTTCCAGTGCTAAAATATACAGCATCGGAGACCATGAGCATCCTTGTCTGGTACTCCTGCTCAGTTGCCATCTTTCAGAGATGGTGGCTCCCATTTTGACTCTGGCTAGCAGTGCGCTGTACAGTAGGTTGACCCATTTGATGTACCCTGGTCCTATCCCATAGTGAGTCAAGGCCACGATCAGCCAGGGCCATTTGACAGAGTCAAAGGCTTTTATTGCATCCAGTGATACAATTGCCATCTCCGCCGAGATTTCTTTTGTGTGTTCTATAACCCGGTGGAGTCTTCTAAGGTTGTCGGATATGTTCCTGCATGGGACATACCCAGTTTGGTCAGGGTGTATTAATTTGTTAATGATCCATTTAATTCTGTTTGCTAATACCGCTGTAAGTATTTTGCTATCTTGATTCAGCATCGATAGTGGTCTAAACGATCCACAGTGCTTGCCTGGCTTGTTGGGTTTGGGGAGTGGGATGATTATTGCTTCTCTTAGGGATTCTGGCAACCACCCTGTCTCGAATGCCTCATTTAGCATTGCGAGCAGCGGGGGAGTACCTTGTTTCTGTACATTTTGTAAAATTCACTGGGCAGCCCAATCGCCCGTGGGGTCTCACTAATGGGTAGTTGTACCACCAACTCTTCCAGCTCTTCTAGAGTGATCGGGGCATCTAGGACCTCACGCTCCGCCGTGCTTATTTGTGGCAATCCTATGGCCTCCAATGTGTCCATAATTTCCCCGCTGTTGCTACCTTCTTCGTCGCCATATAATTTCCTATAATATTCAAGGAACTTTCGATTGATGCCCTCTTGGGTGTCCACTAATTGCTCATTCTCCCCTGTTATTGCCCTTGTCGTAGGTCTGGGGGTCTCCCTTTTGTACAACCATGCCAACATCCTTCCTGGTTTGTCTTCCACTGCATGCTGCCTCTCTGCATACTTTTTATAGTTCAGATTACATAGTCTCTACCAGTATTCTGCACATTCCTGTTGCAGTCGGCTTATAGTTTCGGCATCCTCCTTCGTGCTACCCCCGCTGCCCCAGGTTATCTCTAGTGTGGTTTTGGCCTTCTGCAATTCCCTTAGTATGCCTCACTGTAACCCTTTGGATTTGGCTATTTCTACCCCTCTCACCAGCACCTTAAAGGTTTCCCATAGAGTACCGGCCGACTCCATGCTCCCAGTATTGGTCTCAAAGTTCCTTACAATTTCTTATTTTAGCTCCACCCTAAACAAATGGCGAGTGATCCGATAGGACCCTTGCCTTGTATTCTGTCTGTAGTACTTCTGCTATCACTTCCTGCGTGGCGAACATGTAGTCTAGTATCGTATACAGATTGTGTGCGAATACTGTCTGTCTTGTGAGTGGCGCACCCTCCATGTATCTTCTAGTTGAAGATCCGTGAACAAGGTCTGCAGGGCCTTGGCTGCAGGAGCGGGCCTGTCTTGTTTATTATCCGACATGTCTACCTTCGGGTTTAATGTGCAATGAAAATCTCCCCAGATCACCGCCCCCCTGATATGCAAGCTCAATTTGCTGTGTAGGGTCCTGAAGTATGTCACTGTGTCACTGTGTCCTGATTCGGGGCATATGTGTTGAGACCATGGACTCAGCTTGTATAATCTTTATAGCTGACTGTATTATTGGCTTATATACACATCATATAAATCGAAATTTAAAATGGCAACTATCCTAATGGGAGTGCGCCGTCCTGAAGAAGATGGGCATCAACCGTGAAACAGCTAGATGCTACATACCATAGAAACTACCTATTTCCATCCATGCCAGACCTATTGTTAAACATTGGATTATGACAGTTTAGTAGTTGATGTACGGCACCCCTTTACTAGTTTTTGAAGAAATCCTCACTGGTTTGGTTGTATATTTGTGATTCTTTTTAAAGCTTGTTTTGTAAATTTTGGTAATGCATCCGTAGCTCCTGGCTCCCACTCGGGTGATCCCCTTCACCCTTTTGGTGTCCAGATAGCTCGGCTGCATTATGTTAGTTTTGACTGGATTGACAGTCTTGGTTTTATACAAGTACTTTATTTGACTATGCACTTTACTATTATAAAAATAATATGTTCATATTAAATGTGAGCTCATAATAAGGTTTAATATATATTTTAACAAATAATGAAATTTAATTAAAAACTATCATATTTTTCAGTACATTTTTGTTTGTTTGATTTTAGTTCCGATTTGGTGGGCCCTTTTCCCTGGCTTTGTGCCAGTCCCCTTTACATTTTCTTTTCCTATTCCGCTGACATACATATGTGTTAATAAGGCAAATTTCTTTATTTTCCACCAGCCCCTGTATAGCCACCAACCTCCCATCCGCTTCAATTGTGGATTGTAGTAATTGAAATGGGACATGCGGTGCTACCTAGGTAATCACTCCCCTGGCATAAGCCGAATATGTTGCCTCGATAGCGGTCCCTCCCCACTTCTTCTGGATCATCTTTAATTTTTCTTTTGTGAGGTGGGTCTCCTGTAGGAGAGCTACATCTATTTTCTGCCTTCTTAGATACATCATGATCTTGTTCCTTTTTAGGTAGCTGTTGAGCCCCCTGACATTCCAAGAAATTACCTTAAGGTCCACCATGTTCTAGCCTCTCCCCACCCCCTTTTGTATCTGCCCAACCCCTGTCGAGTATGCAAGTGCTAGCATGTCTAAGCCGTACCCCAACATAAACTGCCCTTAACTATTAATACTTCAACTTCCCCAACCTCCTCAACTCCCCTCCCTCTCCGTTCCTTCCCTGCCCCAATTTAATCCCCAACTCCCTGCATTCCCTCCCCCATCCCAACTGTTGCCCAGCTCCAGCCCTGGATCGCAGGCACCCCCGCATCCAGCCCGTTTCTTGGCTGTCACCAGTACTCGGGGCATAGCAGGGAGATATCGCCCTGCAGGCGTTTCAACAACTTTAACTACTGGGGGTAGGTCGTCTTCATCCTATGTCTCCTATATTGACCATAGTTTGCAGCGCATTTGTGACTCATAGCTACCTTGTAGAATTCTATACTCCAGTCCAACAAGTCTGCCCACTGAATTTATCAATTAGTTAGCATCTCCACCCCGTTAGCGCGCTCACTTCACCCGTTTCTGATATCTCACTGTAGCTTCTCCTACCCCCTGCAATATCAAGCATGGTGCTGTGTCACTTATCCTGTCCATCTCGTTCTTGACCGTCTCCAGACTCTGGGCAGCCCTGGGTATCCAGCCAGCATGCCGCCTCCTCCAGGGTTTCGAAGAAGTGTACTTTGCCTTTGTGTAAGACCTTAAGTTTCGCAGGGTACAAAAGCATGTATTTGAATCCGGCTGTTCGCAATCTTCTTTTCACAGCGACGTAGCTGTACCGTTGTCTCTGTACCAGCATGGTATAATCCGGGTATGCCGTGAAAGTCGCCGATGCTCGCGTTATTGTCGCTCCTTTCCGAAAAAATTCCAAATCTTTTCACTGTCTCTGTAGTTCAATATCTTTGCTATTATAGCTCGGGGAGGGGCCCCAGTTTGAGGCCTTCTCATCAGGGCCCTGTGCACTCGTTCAATCTCAAACCCCTGGGAGAGCTTGCCAGCCCCTATTTCCTGGATGAACATGTTTTCCACGTAGTCCGTAGGATCCAGGCCTTCGTCTCCCTCCGGTAGGCCCACCATGCGTATATTATTGCGTCTTGCTCGCCCTTCGGCCTCCTCAGCTCGATTTTCCAGGTCAGACATTTGTTGTTTCAATATGTGGACCTCTTTGGCGTTGGTGGTGCTAACCTCAGCATTGGTTTTTACGGCACTCTCTAGGTCACTTGTTCGGTCCACAAGTGCTCTCACATCCTGTCTCAGTAGGTTGACCTCTATCCCTACAGCATCTATCTTAGTTTCCAGTGCCGCTTTCAGGTCTGCCATCGCAGCTCCCTACAAGGATTTCAGTTCCGTTATGGCCGCCAGGATCTGGTGATCGCCTCTCTTCAAAGTCGTCTCTTCCTGTGTGGTGGCCATAGCTTGTGCAAGCATGGTCGGGGCTTGCTTTGATTTGGTAAATATGTCCATTATTGGCTGCTTGCCTTTACCTTTGCCCCCCTTGAGATCCATTGCACTGAACGTCCCCAGGCCTGCCCGTCTGCTCCTCAGGCGTACGCCACACCTACGTTATGTTGGTTTTTGTGCTGGCCCGCAGCCTTAACTTCTCAAGTGCGGGTCTCCCTGTGGCCCTGTCTTCTGTGTGCGCCTATTCCTCAGTGTGCAGGTCCACCATGTGTGTAGCCTGCAGTTCTGACCCCCCGGTTTCCCGGCTCTGCATGCTCTTAACTGTTCTGTGGGGGCTCCAGCACTGCACCTGTTCTGTGCTTATACCTTGGCTCAGTCTCCTCTGGACCCCACTTCTATGTATACAGTGCGCGCCACCCACGCCTAGGCAGCCCGCATGCTGGCAATCCAAGTGGGGCTAGTGCGCTGTTTTGGAGGTGTAGGACGGGCCCGGCGCTAGCTCTACTGGCCTGATATCATTTTGTGGGGCTGCCTGTGCCACGTTGTTATACTGCACTTATTTGGCAGCCGGTGCTCCTCTCGCACCGCACCAGGGGTATCCCCCTCTCTTTTCCACACTCTTTCAGTTGCCTTCGACTTTTGTTTGTGGGGGTGCGCCTCCTTATGCGCCAAAGTCTACTTCCTTTGTGCCTCTGACTGAGGCTTAGTTCCCCTGTCCCCGAGGGCCTCCGCTGTTCAGCTGTTCGGCGCTCAGTCTTGGCCAGCGTCCTCAAGGCAATGTTTCTGTGTGTGCAGCTGCACTTCGGTGTACGTGTCTTCTGGTGGTGGCCTCTTTTTACCTCGAGACTTGCCACCTATTTCCTTTGTCAGGGACTACTTCTCGTGTACCACCCTCACGGTGCACCGCAATTTGTCGCTATTTTCCTGATTCTCATTCAGGGCGTGCTGCTATGTCCATGTCATGCACATTGGCCTGCAGGGGAGATGTTACACTCGTGTTGCATGGCACCTTCCTATAACAAGGCTGTGTCTGCTTTGTGTTCACCTGCCTTCATGCAGTGTTGATGGATAGTGGCGTTGTCCTCATTCCGTTGGCTTTTGCCTAGCAGTGCGATTCACCGGGGCTCCCCATAGCCTGCTATACAGCACATATTTTCTTTGTTGTGGCCACGCATTTATTACATATGCGCTCGCAACATTCTGTTCAGTGTTTGCAGCTGCCCGTCATTCTTGGCTGCAGGGTCTTACCGCGGCGCAGGAGGCCGCTGATTTTAGCCCAGTTCCTGGGCATTTGGCATCCGTACTGTGGGGGGCACCGGGCGTCACAGCGCAGTTGTCCCAGTGCTTTCAAGGGAGACTGCCTCCCGTTCCCAGGCTACCGCGGGGCCGCCGCCTACTATCACTTTCGTTCGGGCGCTCCAGCACGGGCAGCTTTGTTCGGCTGAGCTTCCCCGCGTCCTCGCTAGGTATGCTCCTTGATATCGAGCCGTTGTCCGCCTTTGAAGATAAACACCTGCTTCCCTGGCCACCGCAACCCTCACAGCAGGCACGGTCATTTACCCAGGGGCACCTTTGTTCAGAGCTTGCCGCCATCTTGATGCCAGCCCTGCATCGCCCGTCGGAGGCTTCAAAGTTCCATAACTCCTGGCATCTTCACTCGATCTGCACGTGGGAACGTGCGTTAGAGTCCACTCACTTTCCTGTTTATTCAGTCTGGTTTTCCTGCTGGAATTGGTGGTCAAAAGGCATGCGCTCGTCCGGATCAATTTTGGGATCCAGGAGCTCACAAAGAGAGCAGCCTATTCCATGGCTGCCAAGCCACGCCACCCGAGGTAGCCCAAGTTAAAATTTCCCAACAATAATATTTGCAAGGTGGCTTTGGTGTTATCTGAGAGTATGGTCATGATGTCTTCCTCAAAGGAGCCATTGGGACCTGGAGGTCTGTAAATTAAATGGATAGTTAATGTGCTTGACTTGCTTATAGTTAGTTTGACTGTGAGCAATTCGCAAGACTTAACGATGGGCGAAGTGGATATTCTGAGCCCTAGGCTTGACTTTGTGATGAAAGCAATACTGCCTCCTTTCAAAGTTGTTCTATCTGCTCTCACAATGGTGTACGATTCACAGCCAGTAAGAGGGAGGGTCCTGCTGCAGCGTGGAGCCATGTCTCGGATAGAGCTAGGAAATCTAATTCTCCAGTAGTGATTAGGTCGGCTATATCTGTGGCATGTGCGACCAATGATCTAGAGTTAATTAGAGCACCTTTGATGTAAGGGGTCATAATGTGAGAGCGGGAAGGGCACTCTTTCACTTGGTTGTGTTTTGTTTTTTTCAGGTAGTTAGTCTTAGGCTTTGAAACATTGTGGCACGTTGGTGGGTAAGGTTTAGCAGGACGTTTGGTTTGTAAGGAGAAGTTTGTAGTAAGTCTGGCACCAAGCCTTATGTTTCTAGCTCCAGCGGAGCAAGGCTGGTTAGGAGTGGGTTTCCTGGCATAACGGTTGATCCATTGGCTAGGAGTTAAAGTGTCTCCTGAGTCAGCAGTACTGATTAGGTCAGTACTGTGGGACTTAATGCTTTGTTTTAATTCAGGTAGGAAGGTAGCTGGTCTAATATTAGTTTGAGATAGGCTATGCTTCAGTGGCGGCAGAAATTTGGAAGGTTTGATCACTAGTAATGTGGATGGAATCATGATTATTAATGGATGTCTGGACTCTAGCTGGAGGTGGTTGGTCGCTGTGGCATGAAGAAGGCTGGCTACTATAAAGTGCAGTGGGCTGGTAGGGAGGTTGGTAGCATGCATAGTATAAGAAGGAGCCGGCTATTGAGAGTAGGAAGGATGTTAAGAGACTAGGTGGATACTGCGTCAAGTGACCCAGGTACACTAGTAGTGCTCTAGTACGTGATGGTAAAGATGGCTGGGGTAGCAGGAAGTAGACAAAAAGAGCAAGTACTCTATACAGTATGTCACATACTTCATTATGAACAATAGGGTGCTACTAATCACAGTAGACATGTGGCCTGAGGACATTATTTGTGTAGGTAAATAAAAACAGCAATTTACTGAGCATGAGACACTTATGATGCAGTGACGTGAACTTCACCATGTGTATAGACAGTAAAACATGTGCAACTGGTAGAATTTGCTTAGGGCTAATTGCGAATATTAATGGCTAAGCATCTTGTAATAGGCTTAACAGTACAGTCAAGTATAGGTTTCGCATAAAGTACATGGAATAGTTGTGTGTGCCATTTACTGTATACATACTATTAGCTGTATTAAGAAAGCCGCCAATTAAACGACAGGCAGATATATGTATAGTCGAGCAGTAATGGCCAGCTCCGGGCATATGGGGATCAACCAAGTACACGTGGCAATTCAGGGGTGCTTAACAATGTGTTAGAGTGGCACACATATTATACGATAAACAATATTAAATATAACTGAGCAAAACAGTAGTCAAAGTGTAGTAACGCCTAACAGTACTATCTAAATGCTTAAGGCAGATGTGTTAGTTGTACAGGCAACATTATACCCATGAAATGGGGCACATGTGGAGGCAATAGTCAGTAGACTTTCTCCGGCATATACAGCATCATAAGCAATAAATAAGCTTACGGTAGGAGCATTTATAGCAAGTAGCTTGTATCCGGTGAATGTTAGTTGTACATAGAGCCTTATGTTCCTTGGAGGGGTCGCGACAGTTCCATCGGCATGGATTAGGCTAAAGGAGTAGAATTTTTAGTAGTTGCCGAGCATAAAAGAGGAATGGGTGCCTGAGTAGGCTCTCACCTCATAGTGGGAATTGAGTCAGTGGCATGAAGAAAGCCTTACAGAGGTGCTTTTCGTGCGGACTGAAGTGTCAGGGGAGGTGCCACGGTACGGACCTCCCTGGAGAGACACAGACATATGGCAAGCCTTCGGTGAATAGGCCGGCTATCGCCTTCCGGTGATCCCAGAACTGCCAAATAGCTCACGGCAGCCAATCAGGACAACAGGTTGCATTCAAATGTTGTTAGGCAACTTGTAAACATCTTGCGGTGGCCATCTTAATTATCAGCACACGTGTTGCTATGTGTTCAATACAAAGAAGAAGCAGCTGCCGGGTTGTCACTGCTGCAAGATAATTAGAAAGTTTCAAGGGTGCCACTGGGGACAATCGAGGTGGCAGGTAGTGCTTCCTTGTGCATATACACCGTTACCCTAGGGTTAGTTCAGGTCAGGATCTCCGGCAGCAATGTGAGAGGACAAAAAGGTCAGGGACGGGCTCCAGCCCTCCTCCCTTCGCAAGGTGGTGATGCGGAAGGGAACCCTGAGACCTGAGGAACTGCAAATGCTGTTTTGGGGATGGAGCCTTAAGACCCTTTTCTTTTGAACTGTGCTGCTTGGAACTTGGGGAAGGAAATCCTGAGGATTGTGCGGAACTGTATTGCCTTGGCCCAGAAAAAAGTAATCTTAAAATGTTTGTGGAACTTTCTTGAACTTGAGGAAGGGGAGCCGAAAAGCAGGCTAAAAGCTGGGAGAAGCTCAGACTTTGTGTTGAACACCATTTCTTTGATTAGTGACATCTCTACATATTGTTTAGCTTTAGATGTGAGGGCAAGGATAGGTTTTGGACACAGACAGACTTTTAGGTTAAACTCTTTG
Organism: Ambystoma mexicanum; assembly: GCF_040938575.1. NCBI lineage: Eukaryota > Metazoa > Chordata > Amphibia > Caudata > Ambystomatidae > Ambystoma > Ambystoma mexicanum. The sequence goes on along the minus strand of NC_090935.1, from coordinate 157,096,549 downwards.
GCTCAGACTTTCCTTAGTTTTGTTCAGGTAGGGAAATCCTGCCTTAGCATAGGTTAATTTAGGTCTTCAACCATCCTGACATTTACTTTCATAAATTATCTTATTTTGAACTTTAAGTCTGTTGTCTGTGTCTTGCTTCAAGATGCCTTCACAGAGGTAAGCCAAGGGGATTACGTTATGGCTTAATGATTGGTGCAAAAGGGGAATGGAAGTCTGAAAGTTTATTGTAAGGAAGTGGTTAAAGGTGAATTTGGGATTTAGAGCAAAAGAAGAAAGTCAGAGGGTGATGGGTAAGGAAAACAGGGTAAATGAACCAGAGGTAGAAATCTGGAAAGGTAGGTTGCCGATTCAGTGCCTGTTGCAGAGCTCTGGGCCTAATCTGCATTTAAGACAAATGAATCTATACCTGATTTATGCGAATGTTTCAATTAAGACTTCTCTTATATTTTGTCAGGTTGCTTTATCATGCAACTTGGTGCTTTAAAACCCTGATTTATTAAACAGTGTGGTAGTTTATCCCTTGAATACAACTTTGCTGAGAGTGTTTTGTTGGTTCTAATATTGAAGATGGAATAGAAGATGTACTCTCCTCTGCTGTCTACATTTAAAACAGGAAGCTAGGGCCTAAACCCTGCCTTTGAAAAAATATACACATTATGTGATCGTGAGCCAATTACTTTTCATCACCGTGCCTTGTTTTCCTTAACTGTCTGTAAGGATGCGTAGTGTTACTCCATAAATACATATTAAACACTTACATAATGCTTACTGGTGGGGAGGCAGGAGGCCAAGTGAGATTCTAATGCTGTGTGGAAGGGGTGAACAGGATGCCAGTTGTGGCTTTTGTATTGTGGTTGTGGAGGCAGGAAGTCAAGTATGGATCTTTTGTGGTGCCAGAACATGTTTGGCTTTTAGAGCGAAGCCAGGCCCCCTGACTCGGATCTACTAATTAATTCTCTAGCTTCTCCACCTCTTTACATATGTTCAAAACTAAAGATGGGATGTGATGAGCTGGGAGGAAATGTACGAATTGCAAACTGGAACTCAGGGTAACCTGGAGTAAAATTATATCATCCTGCTGAAATCATTTTGCTGCATTTGCATACATGCCAACATTCTGCAGCACCTGGGAGGGAGATTTCCATAAATGCCAACATTCCGACCCACCTGGGAGGGAGATGTCCTCCGAAAAATCGGGAGACAATATTTGTGCCATAGGAATGCATTGGCCAAAGATGTATTTTTGGCAGGAGACGTGAAAAATAACAATATTTTTCAAGGAAAAATCGGGAGTCTCCCGCTGAAATCGGGAGGGTTGGCATGTATAGATTTCATCAGAGAAATCGGGAGGAATTAATTTCCCCATAGGAATACATTGTGGTTTAAATTAAACAAAATCGGAAAGGTTGGCATGTATGTGTTTGGTATGTGTGGGAGGTTCCCTGGGACTCCGTTATCTAAGAAATGACAAACATAACTGAATGATGTATTTCATAAAAGGACATAGCTCTCAAATCACACGCTTTTGGCGGGTGTCACCCCCCTTGTAAAGAGCGGACTCACCCGCCAAGCCTCCTGCATGCCCATTCATTTCAATGGACCTCTCACCCGCCAAAAACAAAATCGGGTGTTTTCACCCGCTTTTGCGACACTGTCAAACTGGATATTAAATTATGCCTCTTATTACAAACGATTTGTATGTTTATTGGCCTACGCCAAGTTGTTTAAAAATTGTACGCGAATAACTCTCTGTGGCAAGGTCTTGACCTTAGAAATTGATGTAAGCCGCCATCTTGAATCAAGCCTCCATTTTAGGTTAGAAACCGCCATTTTGGGGTTTTATACAAAGTCACCCTGTAATCTAAAATGGCCGTCTCGTGTGTCCTTGTTCTTGCCTTAACCTCTCCAACCTCAGTAGGGAAGTTAATGTCCAACCTGCCCTCAGGCTACATGTTAGGGTCATGTAGACCTTGTCCTTTGTTGACCTCGGGAGCAGGGGATTACTTGAATTAGCAATGTTAAAGTACAAGCATACAAGAACATTAATGCTATCCGAATATAATATGTGAAACATTGTTTGGTCTGTATTAAAGCAATATATAAAGAGTGTAAATGTTAAATTGAAGAATAATGGAGTGTGTTAGTAAATGTATTGAAAAGTAAACCGCATGCACGAGATATGTAAATTAGGAAAGTGAACCTGGCGCGACCCTAGCCCAGTGCATGATTAACCTGTAAAGGGGCTGTACATCATTTTACAAATTGTATAAAAGCGTCGATGTCCAGCTAGGAAATTCCCTCACTGCTCATATTGAACCCTGCTGGTGGTCTCTGTGATGTATTGACGGCCAAATAGCTATTTGTGTACTTTGTTGAATACTGTTCAGTTTTGTAATAAAGATTCTGGGAATCTTTATAAGCCTGTGTCGGTGTATTTTCCTTTGTTCTGTGTAACAGCCGTAATATTGTATTTTTTCTGATTCCAGAGATGGCGCCCGAATAGGGACCCTCAAGATTGACTTCGTCTCGTTGAAGGTTGGCTCGGCTATCGGACCGGGATCGGACGGTGTCAACAGAAATGGCCACTCTAAGACGAGAAGTGAATTCCTCGACGAAACTGCACGATCCGATCCCTGGACGGTGAGCTGTAGCCCGAGACGACATCTTGACGAGGGTCCATATATTTGAGGTGGGTAAATTTGCCGAAAATCACCAGACACGTGGGTCCTTTGCATTGTCCTTAGTAACCCGATCGGGCCTCCCAGTCCTTTGGTCAGGTGAATCGTGTCCCGATTCTTAATTTAACCCTGACAAATTTGAATTTGGAGCATTGTACTCGCGAGCACAATTATTTAACCAGATAACACCAGAACTTTGATATGCCTGGGAAATTGTCTGCCTGCTTTAGGGAATTTTTCCGCAGTGACAGATAATCTTTGGAAGATAGCCATCCCGCACCACAGGAGGGGTCGCCGGCATTTACTATGTACTGTAAGAAAGGCTTTGGTAGTATAGCATTTAATGTCATTTGGCACAGACAAACCAGACATAATTCTAATCTTCGGTGGCCAACCAATGGTAGTTTTGAAATCCCTTGTATAGAATATTTAGAGTCTGTATTAGTAAAGAAGAAGGCTAGGCCTGTGGCATTTTACGCGTTGCACAGTTGGAAAATGGAAGCTTTGCAGCAACAAAAGAGTAGAGAGAAACATATGCGTCAGCATATGACGAGTGTCGAAAAGGCACGGTTATATGATCAAAATAAGCAATTGGAGTCAGTTAGGAACACGGACAGGGCATTTCAATTAGGCATTCAGAAAATCTACCCTTCAAAAGATTTTCATACGTCAGAAGAATTGATTAATAAACTTTTGCATGAACGAAGGCCCGATGCCTCCACGCCACCTCCATATGTCCCTCCTCCTGGCGCTTTGCCCCTTCCTGTTGTAGTTCCCCCTCCCATAGTTCCTCTGGTCCTCCCTGTTGTTCTTCCTGTTGTTCTTCCAGCCGTCACCCCTTTGCCTGCCCCCTTGCCTTCACCTGTTGTTATTCAGAATGTGCCTACTTTTCCTCTTCCAAGTGATCCTGCATCGCTTGTAGTAGACCAGGGAGCAAGACCAAGGGTTGTGACTCGTAATACTGTGCCGCCAGACTAGAGGAATGAATTGACTGCTTCGGCTAAACATTGTATGGAGAAGGGTGAACAAGCCCACGCTCGAAAATTTAAAAGATATTCCTGAGAAAAATGTTTTTATCGAAGGATTAAGGACTCATTTAAGTATAATGTGGAATAGACTAAATGATGTAGATTTCCCACAAGGGTTACGGGATTTGAACGCCTTAGCGTTGTCCAGAGATACTGCGGAGAAGGTATATGAGCATGTTGAGAGGATTTTTGAGTATAGGAAGGAGTTGGAAGAGTTACAGAACGAGGAAGTAGATGGTGATAGTTTAGGTATTATGTACTTACAGAAACGGTTTTCTCCTCGTCGAGAATTAAAAGGTGAGGAAGCACGAATTTGTATAAAGGATGGATTTCGGATATGTCGATAACTCCAGATGAAGTATATGACACATACAGTCAATATACGTTAGAAATGCAAAAGAAAGTGATACAGGTGATGGTAGAGCACCTGCAGAATGAGTGTGTAAGAAGAAAGATTTGTTGTCCCGCAGAATTATTGAGTGTTTATAAGAGAGCTTTTTCGATTGATACTTCTTCGACTGCCTTAGCGCTTGACTTGGCTCTGTTGCTTAGTAAGCGTTCGGAGATGCCTATTTCTCAGTTGCCTATGAGAGAGGTCCCTCCGACATTTGTCCCAAAAGTTGAGATTGCGGCTGATGCTGCACGAGGTATAGTAGCCGGAGAAATTCCTGCACATTACGTTTCACAGTTTGTTCACGTCCCGTTTTCAAGACAGGAAGTGAACACCATAAAGCAATCTATTCCTGATATACGAAAAAATCTGACCGGATTCTATAAAGAAATAGAGTCGGTCTTACAGTCGTCGGTATTCACTCTAAGTGATATTGACCTATTATTTCCCGTACTCCTGCCAGTTGATTTGTGGAAGCAGATTAGGACTATAGATGACATACCTGAGTTGGGAGATACATGGGATAACATGACTAGGCTGGACAGAGAAAGACCAGCTGGCGAACGACCACCACCAGTGATATTAACCTTGCCTGATAGAATTATAGTGAAATTGAAAACTATGGTTCCATAAAAAAGAATCATATGGGACAAGCTTACGGCCTGTGTCCAAGGAAAGTCTGCGGGTTTGAGCAGGTATTCTCGTATTTCAGTGGACAAGACTTGGGCACAGAGTCAGGGAAAAGGTTGTTTGTCAACAAATTTGTATGTGGATTGCTGCCTGACATCCAGTTACAGATTATGTCCTCTGAAAGCGCTTGGCAGGCGAAGTCCCAATCAGAAGTATTGCATATGGCTCAGTATTATGAAAATCGTGTAAACACTGAAAAAGAGAAACTTGAGAAAAAAAAGGGTGACTTGAAAACTAAAGTTTTATTGCAGCAGATTGTTAGAAACCCTAGAGGAGGTAATCAATTTAGAGGTCAGTACATTCCACAGGGAAGTGCGCCCTTGGCTCTGGTAACCATTAACCAGCGTGCCTATTGCCGGCAGGAAGGCCACTGGCGCGCACAATGTCCGACCTTACAGCAAAGGTCATTTGCGAACATGAATAGACGATGCAGAGGTCGCCCAGGTGCAGGGGGCCCTGGCAGAGGTCAGTTTACACCAGAATCACAGCAACCTCCTTCACAAGATAAGCAAGTTTCGAATGTGGATAGTAGAAACATTTTTGATCACCCTTCTGCCGCGTACCTCTCCGAAGAACTTCCTTTTGATAATATTTTGTTCCGCTAGGATTGCCCGAAACAGGATTTGTAACCTACGCCTATTCCCGTTCATCAGAAAGGCCCCTACGTTGAGATGGCGGTGGGAAATAGGAAGCATCTATTTTTAGTAGATACGGGAGCACAGAAATGTTCCATTGACCATTCACGGGTTCCAAATATTCCCCTGTCAGGGCAATCCAATGTTTCCGTAGGGTTTTCAGGCACACCTGTAGTTTGTCCGGTCTCTTTGCCGGTACCGATAACACTGGGTCCCTTCACGGAACAGTGTCCATTTTTACTTACCACAAACTGTGGGGAGAACCTGCTGGGGCTAAACTTGTTGAAGGCATTACACGCAGTAATTTATTGTTCTCCGGATGGAATTCGGCTAACAATTTCACCCCAGCAATCACTCGCCTCTCAGTTTTTGACTCGACCTTTACCGCCATAATTTAGTAATGTTCCAGAATGCTTATGGGCAATTGATGAAAATGATGTGGGCATTCTCCAAATTGAACCTGTTAAAATTATTTTGAAACATGGAATAAAATTGCCTCGCATCCCGCAGTATAAGATCTCAGTTGAAGGGGAACAGGCTTTGAAATGAATAGTTTCTGATTTTGTACATTGTGCAGTAATTGAGGAGATTACGGGTAGCATATGTAACAGCCCCATTTTGCCAGCATACAAAAAAGGTGATAATGTGATTCCCTTTCGTTTTATAATTGATTTACGCGCTATTAACAAAATTGTGGCTCCTCAATTTCCTATTGTACCTGATGTTACATCGATATTAACCATGATTCCGGCTTCTGCCACTCACTTTAGCGTTGTTGATCTTAAAAACGCGTTTTTCAGTATTCCTATACACAAGGATAGTAGGTATTTGTTTGCGTTTACCCTAGGTGGACGCTTGTTTACATTCACTTGTGCACCACAAGGGTACACTGAGAGTCCAAGTATATATAGTAGGGCATTGAAAGAGCAGCTTGATACCCTCGAGTTGCCTACTACTTGCACGTTACTACAGTACGTAGATGACCTCCTCTTGGCTGCTGATTCTGAGAGTGCCTATAAAGAAGGCACTGTGTTGTTGCTTTGTCATCTAGCAAAACATGGCCACAAAGCTTCACTTAAGAAATTCCAATATTGTTGCCAGGAGGTCACCTATTTAAGCTATCTCCTGTCAAAGGAGGGAAGACGGTTGACACCTGAACGAATAAAGACCATTTCTGGTATGCCTGTCCCAAATACGCAAAAGGAAGTTGGAGCCTTGATAGGTATGGCTTCTTATTGTAGATTGTGGATCCCGAATTTTTCGTTAACGATTAAACCAATGTTGGCTTTGACAAAGAAGGGCATTTCTTTGCCATTGCCATGGACCTTGGAACACCAGACAGCATTCGATTTGCTCAAATCCCCGCTGTGTTCGGCGCCGGTTTTAGGAACTCCGAATTATGATAAGGCCTTTGTATTGTTTGTGCATGAATGTGATGGATGTGCTTTGGCTGTGTTAACGCAGGAACATGGAGGGAAGAATAGGCCGTGCGGCTACTATTCCTCCGCCCTTGATCCTGTAGCATGCGCTTTGCCAAGATGTTTGCGCGCTGTTGCTGCTGCTGCTGCGTCTGTAAAACAGAGTGAGGGAATGGTCCTGGGTCATGCGTTAACCCTAATGGTACCTCACTCTGTAGATATTCTATTGAATAGAACTCAAACGCAACACCTCACTTCTAAACGATTGACAAGATATGAACTGATCTTGTTTGCGCCCCACATTCAAATTCAGAGGTGTTGCATATTAAATCTGGCTGAACTTTTACCTGTCTCACAAAATATTGTTAATGATGACGATATGTCACACCATTGCCTTTATATGACAGAACAAGAGACTAAAGGCAGAATCGATTTGAAAGACACGCCTTTGAATAGCCTCCAAGGAGAGCTATTTTGTGATGGCTCTTGTTTTAAACTTCCAGACAGTACATCCACGGCTGCTTATGCTGTCACTACTTTAAGCACGGTTGTGGAAACTAAAAGAATTATGCATAACTGCGCAGGCCGCAGAAATTATAGCGTTAATTCGAGCTTGTGAGCTTTCTGAAGGGCGTACAGTGAATATATATACTGACAGTCAGTATGCCTTTGGGGTGGCCCACAATTTCGGTAGACTTTGGAAAGAACAAGGTTTCTTGATCTCGCACGGAACGAAAATCCAGCACGGCACTTTAATAGTACGATTGCTTTCAGCACTTGCACTGCCTGTTCAGTTAGCTATCATAAAATGTTCAGCACATCAAAAAGTTACAGATGATGTAGGAAAAGGGAATGCCTTCGCCGATCAGATAGCTAAACAGACTGCCACTGATTTTAGTTCAGAAATGTACGCTGTAAAAGAAGTTGTACATGTTTGCACTTTGGGAGAAAGTATCGATGTTGTAAAAGATATTCAAGCAGATGCTACTATAGAGGAAACTAAGAGATGGATCGAGTGTGCAGGAAGATTGGATGATGATGGCTGTTGGGTAGACAATGTTGAAGGGAAATGGATACTCCCTGATGCCTACTGAAGTGGGAGAATGGAAGAACAGGCTCCCGCCCTTCCCCTCTCGCGCTTGGCCTAGAGGATCACGGCCTAGACACCCGCCACGAGAGGAGTTTGCCTATCTACCAGACGACCAAATACCCTGGTACAGGAACATATGGATGTGCCCACCTACCTGCCCAGCAGCCCGCCCTGCCCATGCCGACACCTGCGGCATGGATCAACTCGACTAAACCTACACGTCGTTAGTGATGCCATGACGACCTAGCCAACGGTCAGCACACCTGTGCAAACATGCACACCGGACACTCCCACACCAATCCACACGAAGAACATACTCAGTGCTATGACGTAGGCGACAGACATACCCACGGACGTGCATCTTTATTATTTTCCACATAGGCTCTCAAAATGCAGAAACGCAAGACGCATAATGAACTTATCTAAAAAGGCTTGCTCATGCTTCTTCTAAGAACCATGTACTATAATGAAGAATATAACGGAGACACAATACTGGGGATAGAGCAATATGATACCGTAACCTAAAGCGCTCTGCATCAAACGGTTCCACCTATGCACCAGGCCCAAGTAGGCTGCAAGCAAAAGCTTCCATGAACATTGAATGAGCAAGAGCTCGGTTGCTGACCCTGCAGAATGAGCCCGGCGAAAGCACACAGCCAAGGGCACGATGTTGCAATCTCGCACGCCGCAAGCCGACGCCAAGGTCGCACCTGCAAGATAAACCGGGCACACAGTGGGAAAAACAATATTAATTGTGCTGAATTATGCCTCAAACACGGTCCCACCTCACGTGACAAAGCCAAACCTGACAGGCTGCCAAGCCCAGGAGGAAGGAGACGCCTGAATCCCACGTTTCAAGACACAGGCAGATACAATTAAAAGACTCATTGGACATCTGCAGCAGTGGGAGTAGTCGACCTCCCAACATATGAATAAATCCTCACATTGTTTACACCAACCCATAGTAAAACATTGTTGCAAATGACAGGTGCACCGCGAGCTGGGAACAGCGATAGTCCCAGACGGGGAGGCTCGCGAGTGGACCAATCAGAACATGGGGCTCTTATCACTGACGCCATTAACATTGACCAATCCTCAGAGGTCTTCATGTAACAATTTTCATGTATCAAATTGAAGGGACAGCCCAAGTATATCACCTGACTAACCCTCAACCACTAACACCGTTCTCTATATGTAAGCTATACTAACCCTACCACTCGAGTAACCGATCCAGAGTGGAAATAGGTTTTTTGCTAAACTTTGTAAGGTGACGCAAGTAGCGCGTCATACTAAGGTAAAAAGGGCCTGCGAGCCCCACGATTGTGTGTGTGTCAGGACGGACGCGTACGATCCTTGACCCATCCCTGCCGTTTTGTCTAATAAACAGCAGAGTCACCTTGCTTCTTGCGTGTGTCTCATACTCTATCTCTTTTGGGATATACGGGAGGAGTTGGGGCCTCCCTGCCCGGAGGTCTACGTACGGCCCGGCCGACCCCGGCAGAATTTCCCCCCGACAAGTCGGAGGCACTGCTGAGATCTGTTTAAGATCTGCTTTTTTATTTTTATTTTTCCAGGTACTCCCGTTGCGAGGAGGCCCGGCGGCGCAGCCCCCTCTGCCGTTGCCCCCTTCTGAGGACTACAGGACCATCACGGAACTGCAAGACGACCGGACAGCGCAATCCGGATATTGGCCTTCGGGAGCCGGTTGAGAAGTATCCCGCCCGCGGTTGGCGAGTGTCCAGACGTGGTCCAGACGAGGGGAGGTGGCGAGCCGCTTGGAGGGGTGCACGCAGTCGAGCGGCCCCGCATCAAGAGAACTTGGTGAGCATGCCACGCATAACAAGCAATGTGAAATTGTGATGGAGGGGGGAGGAATTAAATACGGGAGGTGGGAGGTGTTGCACAGGTGCGCGGCGAAGGTTTGACAATTTAGTGTTGGCAATGAAATGAATGGTAGCCGAACGAGTGCGAGAGCAGTCGGCTACGTTATGCGAGAGAGGGGGAGGAGCACGAAAACATCACGTGCGGCCGCTCGTAGACACTGATTGGCCTAGGTCGCGACTACGTGTAAGGGTGTGTGTGTGTGGTTTCCTACGATTTGGCATTTATTGATCAATGAGTAGATGAGGATCCCTTTTGTTCGAGCAAGAAACTCGATAGGTAGATGACGTTTCCCTGTAGGCGGTAGCTAGTTAGTTGCCCAATACGGAAGATAATTGGCTGGTTAAGCCCTCCTGTCGAGGGGCGTATCACACGCAAGGCGACGCAGCGTGCACAGTCCGATTATATTATTGATTACCTTGTTCCAGGAGTGACAGGAAGACAGCTGTGAGGTTAACGGGGGTAGATTGCAAGTGTATTTTGGACTTAAAGAATATATGAAGAACTTACCAGTAGTTCGAAGAGATCGGTGACGTCACCAGTAGGGCTTTCATAGGATATCCCGAGCACAAGGCATCTTTCTTTCTGAGAGTGGTGGGGAAGAGAACTGTGGTAAGGGAGTGGAAACGGAGATAAACGGTAATGAGTTGATCGGGGAAAGGCGAAACGGGGGACGTGGCTGCGCACGGAGAACGCCGGCCACGGCAAGTTTAGAAGAAGGAGGAGGAGCAAATGAAAATAGGACGACTGTATAAGAACGTCACAAGGGCTACGCAGCCGCAGGGGGCTGCTTGCGCTTCGGCCGCAGGGGGCCGTAAGGGTGTTGTGTAAAGGAAGAAAGAAAGAAGAAAATATACAAATGTAAATACTATATTTTAATAATTTTCCTTAGCGGACTATCGCAAGTCCCCATATTTACGGGGCCAGGTAAAGGTATAAGGCTGTGTATTGTAAGTGTTAGTAAGATAATAGCTACCAAATAGGGGAAGGATAATAAGTGAAGCGCTACTATGTCATACGGGACAGGATCGGGAGGGTGGGGGAACACCCTCACTACCCCACTACAACACATATGTACAACACTGTCACCCCATAGGGAGAAACTGATCAAGTATAGCATAGAATGGACACAGGGGATGGACAACAAAATGATAACACCATGGCCGCCTAATGGTAGCTTCGATCCATATACCCAACATTCACTATTAAACCATCTGCATAATACATACAAAGGGAAGAAGTTGACACACCACGTGGAGGTGTTTAACTTATGGAGGATGTTCCAAGGGTCCCGACCAGGACCAAATGGAATGTTCACTGTGGGGGAAATACCGGAAGAAAAAGAGATTAAGGAGGAAGGAGAGAATGGGAAAAAGGGGAGTGAAGACCCAAAGAACACGGGGAACGGACAAGAGGGAGGAGAAAAGAATAATAACTCAAAAGAAAATGAAATAAAAAAGGAACAGAGCAACGATATACCCCTAGCAAAGGTAGTGAAAACAGAGGGAGGGGGGTTGTACCCTTTAAGAGAATTAGGAGAAATAGCAAGAGGACAGTTAAGGGCGGCTGAGGGGTACTCGAACCCGGCATACAGCCCGCCACCATATGTGGCTCATAGGAAGATGCCAGCAGGGGGGGGGGAAGACTGGAGAAGAACAAACTGTGGAAATAGGACATGATGAGTGGGTAGCTGCGCAGATACTATTAAAATTATGAGGTTCATTAACCGGAGACGAGAAGGAGGTAGTAAGGAAAATAGACGAGGATAATACCAGGGAGAGTGGAATGAGAGGGGAAGAGCTGTTGCGACAAAAGGAAGAGATTTTGGAGGAACGACTAGCAGAGTTAAGGGATGAGCAGAATGAACTGATCAAACAGCTCGAGAGGGAGGAAAGAGAGAGAGCGAGGGAAAGGAAAGAAGGAAAGAACGAATTGGAAAAAATAAGGGAACGAACTGAGGAGCAAAGGAGAGAAGCTGAAAGGGTAAAAGCAGCAGCAGAAAGGGTATCAAGAGCAGTGCTACGAGAGAGGAAAAGGGAAGAAGAAGAGAAAGAAAAAGAAATGGCAATGTGGAAGAAGAGATTACTATCAGAAACGACTAGGAAATACGAAGAAGGGAGGGTGATAGAGAGTATATTAGAAAGGGAGAGGGTGAGATGGGAAAGGAAGAAAGAGGATGAAAGGATATTGGAAAAGATGAGTAGTGAAGTAATGGAGGAATTAAAAAGGAAAAGGGAGGAAATTGGTAGAGAGATGGAGGAGAGAAATGAAGGGGAAAGAGAAGATAGGAGAGGGGAGAGTGAAGTAAGGGGGTATGTATATAGAGACACAGAAGTAGCAACAACATCAGCGCAAAGGGGAGCGGTTGGTAAAGGAGAAAAGGGGGAACCGGACCTAATAGACTTAAAAACAGTAACAATCAAGGGGAAAAAGACAGAGTGGGGGCTGCCATTTACGAATGACTTTTGTAGTGAGGAAGAAGAAGGAATGGAGAAGGAAGGAAGAAACAGTGAAAGGGAAAGCCTAGATAAACTATACACCACCCAGACCAATACAGACTCACCATGGATCTGTAGGAGAAAGGGTGAATTGGAGAGAAGTGAGGAGGAAGAGCAAGCAATAGCGGAAAGACAGACACATGAAGCCACACCGTCACCATCACACCCTCTCCCATCCCACCCTACATGCTCAACCACCTCACGCTCATTACGTACAATCAAACTTGCGCTCTTCACAAACGAACTGACACCCTATGCAGGACGGCTTAGAGACCTCCCTAGACGCAGGCAGGAAGGACGAATACACACGCCCACATTAAATACAGGAAATGATGGAAGAAGGGGAAAAGATGGAGAAGAAAGAGTTACGAGCAGGGGAAATACGGACGAAATTGACGATGTAGGAGAGAGGGAAGAAGAGGAGGGGTGTGAGGACTCGATTTTATGGAACCCAAGTGGTAAAACGAGACACAACTTAATGCCACTTCTGGAGAGGGGAGGGGTTAGACCACAATACGTCCCTTGGAAGCATACAGACAAAGAAAATATAAAGTGCAGGCTCCCATCATTAAGTGGAGGTGCGGGTAAATGGATATATGAAATGGAAAAACACACCGCAGGACAGAAACTGGCAGTGGGAGATGTAAAGGGCCTTCTAATATCGATATTAGGGGATGCAGCGGATGACATTTGGAAGAGAGCGGGATTCACTGGGGTAACAATAGCAAACACATCGCACGATGGGGCACCATTCGCAAACTGCAGACATGCACTATGGCAGGCACTGAGGGTACAGTACCCAGACACATCAGACATAGGAGCAATTACCTCACGCAAGATGCGTGAGAACGAAGATCCTGTTGATTATATCCAGGAAATCCAAGAGAAGTGGCGCATGGAAACTAGAGAACAATGGGACAAAACACCAGCAATATTTTATCATATACTAGTACAAGGGCTCCCAGAAGGAGTTCAGAAACAACTGAAGAAAGTAGTGGGTATGGAAGCAAAAGCATGGCCATAAATACAACTGACAATAGTGCATCATTGCAGGACATGGCAAGGAAAAATGAAACAAAAGGAAGAGGACAGGAAAACGGAAGAGGCTAAACTAGTACAGAAAAAACGTACTAAATACACAATGGAAGGGGCACTAATAACTACACCTACAACAATGACCCAAAGCCCCACAAAAGTAGTGGCTGCACAAGATCCCTCCCAAATACCACCCTCACAGACTATAACACAACAGGTGCCGCCACCCCAACCATACACGACCAACATGGGAGGAGGATACTCAATGCCAGGAGCTGGGTATTATAATTACAACAGGGGAAGAGGAGGAATTATGAGAGGGAGAGGATACGGATATAACACACAACAGCAGGTGGGAGGACTTAGAAATTCCTACCCCACCGGGCAACCAGTATACCAGGACAACACAGGAAGCTTTCCATGGCAGAGTAGGGAACCACCGGTGTGTTGGAGTTGTGGATTAGTAGGGCACATGTCACGCACGTGTAGAGTAAGACCAGGAATACCATCATGGAGCGAACAGGGACAACCAAGGCCCACACAGGAACAGCAGGGCATACAGCAGCAGCAGACGTTGCAACAGGGAAATGAACAGCAACAACTAACAACACAACAACAGCCACAGACATATTCACTGCCACAACAACAGGTAGCGATAACACAACAACCCCAAGCACAACAAACACAACTGGGTAGGGTGACGGTCCTGGGACACAACCCTTACACAGGAAATGGTCAATCGTTGTACCCCCAATAGGACAGCACACAGACGGCCTTGGTGTGTCCCATCCTGTCAGTAACACCTAATAGTGCGGAGGAACCACACATAGAGGTAACGATAGATGACAAAAAATTATCATTCCTTGTTGACACCGGGGCGACCCGGTCTTGCATAAGGGAAGGTAAATTTAAGATGTCGGGCGAAGCCATGAACACCCAAGGATTCTCTGGGGCTAGAGGGTTGGTTCCCTTTACTGATAACATTCCCTTATCTATAGGAGATTATGACATGTCACTCCCACTTTTATATTATAGTGCCTCACCAGTAAATATACTGGGGAGAGACATCATGAACAGGTTGAATATGACGATCTCCTTTACGGAGGACGGCATAATTTGCTCTACTCCAGGAATTAACATGCTCACAGCACGACAGATTATGCAGGCATACTGCGGAAAGACAGCGATTAGGGCTGAGCCAGTAGATGGCGAACTATTCCAGTACGGGAAAGACATGGCATTTGCATGGATGCCAGGGATAGAGGGAAAGATCTGGAGGAGGCCAGCAGCCTATTTGTTCAGACCAGAAACACCAACCAATGAACCAGAATGGAAGGTGGTTCCAGTGGACATTGAGAGCATTATAGCAACAACTGATTACATTGCGGTACATGCCCAAGACAGAGAAGGAACAGCATGGAGGGCAGTGATAGCACTAGCAGAAGGATGTAGACTCACCCAGGTGTCAGATGAGGAGCTGTTCTCAGAAGAAAAGGAGGAAGGTGAAATGGTGTTTATGATGAGTGTGGAAATATGGCTAAGAGTGGCGTACAAACAAGTGGCATAGAAAATTGCAATGGCACTTGAGCCCCTATGACGTGGGGTGCATAAAAAGTATAGGGGGAGAAAGGATAAAATTGAAAAAAGGTGCAATACTCCCCAGAGTGAAACAGTACCCACTATCAAAAGAGGCAGATGAGGGCATATATGAAACCATAACGGCCCTTATAAATAATGGCATATTGGTCCCCTCAGAATCACCATGTAACACGGCTGTATACCCAGTGCGCAAGGCTAGAGGGTGGTCTTGGCGCTTCATACAGGATCTCAGGCTCTTGAACAACATAGTAGAAGCAGAATACCCCATAGCCGCAAACCCGGCCACAATATTGTGTGGCATTCCAGCAGAAGCATCACAATTTACAGTGATCGACCTTAAAAATGCTTTTTTCTCAATACCATTGCACCCAGACTCACAAGATCTGACAAGCTTCACTTACAGAAACACAAAGTGGAAACACACCAGATTGCCACAAGGGTACTGCGAATCACCCTCAATCTTCAACAGAGTAATACAGATGGATTTGGGTAACATTGAAGTGGAAAGCACAGTGTTGCAGTATGTCAACGACATAATAATTTGCAGTACAAACGAAAGAACATGCAGAGAGGACTCATTAAAGATGCTGACAATATTGGCTGAAAAAGGTTACAAGGTAGACATGGAAAAGTTACAGTACTGCATCAGAAATCACCATGGGGTGCCCAACTACACTGTTTGTAGAACATGCACTATTTGCAATATTGAATAAACCTAAGTCCACCCTAACCACGCAAAGGGCATCAGGTTATGAGATCATCTTATCCAGAGCTGAACTACCAATTGTTAGATGTAGCACGGTCAACCCTGCAAGGTTCCTAGCAGAAGTAATTGAGGAAGGAGATTATGCCCACGATTGTACGCAAATAACTGAAATGTACTCATGTACTAGAAAGATTGAAGAGAACGCACTCGAGGGAGGTGAGCTCCTGTTCATTGATGGGTCATCAACTATCGACCAAAGGGATGGTATAAGGAGGACTGGGGCAGCAGTGGTAAAAATGATGGAGGTACCGGTGTGTGTGGCAATGAAATGTGTACAACTACCACATAATTATTCCGCTCAAGCAGCAGAATTAATTGCACTAATCTTGGCGTTGAAGGAAAGCTTTGACAAACGAGTGACCATATATTCCGACAGCGCATATGTTACGTCCACTGTCCACTCAGGGCTGTCGAAATGGAGAAGAAGAGGGTTTAGGAGAGCTGATGGCACTCCAGTGCAACATGCCCTCCTATTGGCTGAACTAATTGAAGCAATAAATGACCCCCGAGAATTAACTTTGGTCAAATGCACCGCACACACCAATGGTGAAGACCACATTTCAAAAGGGAATGCAGCAGCAGACGCACATGCGAAGTATGCTGCATATTTTGGTGAGATATGGAACCCCCCAGAGTCAAAGAGAGGGAGAGGGAGGGGAATGGCTAAGGAGATGTTGATAAGAGAAGGGTACACCCATCTCCCAGCCACACAGATAATGGAGCTACAAGCGGCTGCACCAATGGCAGAAAAAGAAATATGGGTAAAAAGAGGATGCACAATGTCACCAACTGACGCACTATGGCGCCAGGGTGACACTGGAAAGATTGTAATACCACTGGCACTATTGAACACCGCCCTGAGCCAACTACACCACCCAGCCCACACAGGCAAGGAAGTAATTGCAGCACGAATTAGGGAAGACTGGTTCTGCCCCGAGTTAAATTCTCATGTGTCAAATTGTATCAGCAATTGTCTCACATGTCAACAGTTTACGGCCGGTCACACTCTGAAGGTGATAAGAGGTACTATACCCCGGCCAGAGGGACCCTTCCGACATCTCCATATTGACTATGTTGATATGATCAACGTATGTCAAGGAAATAGGTATGATTGTAGTAGTATGCCCATTCTCGAGGTGGATTTAAGCAGGGCCCTGTTCACACCCAGATGCATTCAGAGCAGCTAAATTCCTAGTGAGGGAGGTCTTCCCCAGGTGGGGAGTGTGCGAGGTACTGCGGTCAGATAATGGCCCACATTTCGCAAACAAAATGTTCCAGCACATCACATCCTTACTGAATATCAAGCACAAATTTGCATGTGCATACCATCCACAGGCCAACGGTATATGTGAACGCCTGAATGGCCTATTAAAGGAGGCAATTGCAAAAATACAGCAAACAACAAAGAAGAGTTGGTTGTATTGCCTTCCACTAGCCCTATTTGAGCTAAGGAATAGACCAGGTTCCGACCACCACCTCACCCCTCACGAGGTGGTTACCGGACGTCAAATGCGCCTTCCCCTAACGCCAACATCAAGAGCATTTACCGACCACGAGAGTACTGCAAATGTCCTTGGTGATGAAATGTACCAATATGTGTCTTCTTTGATTACTAGTGTAGTGTTTGTGTCTCAACAGCTCGAGTGCACGCGGGGCGGGTCTAACAGCAATCAACAAGAAGACGCGGATAAAGAATTGGAAAAGGAAAGACTGTGCAAAGTTGCTAAAGGTGACCACGTACTACTTCGCAATTTCAACAGAAAGTGGAACAGCCCACGCTTCACTGGTCCCCATCTGGTAGAGGAGGTATCAACGAGAGCAGTAAAGCTACAGGACAAACGTGCCTGGAACCACCTACACGACGTAAAGATCTACAAACTCCAGACCCGCCCCAGCGCCACCGACAGGGCCACTGGAAGAACAACAACAGCGTCACCAACGGAGGAAGAGACTTCTACCACAACTAACGGCCTAAGTGTCCCCATACCCTGCCACCCCTCAGATTCCCCAGAGACAACTACTAGAAAAGAAAGGGGTGATCCCCATACCGCCCACCCCATGGTTACACGATTAAAGAGTAAAGAGACTTCCGCCAGTTGAGCCTCAAACCCTCTGCCCATTGACCCCCTACCCACTGTAGTAATAACTGAACTGAAGGACATTGTCTTGCACATATACACATGTAAACACCTGAATGTTCTCTTTCTTTTCTCTTGCACATGCAGGTACAGCGTATTATTGTACTACTAAGAAAGTAGATAACTAACAAATTCACTGCCCAGGAGTAGATGGTACCCTCAGACGATAATTACCTGGAAGAATTATCACACCAATTTGTATATGAAATAAAAAGGCCAACGTACCTGAAAAGAAGGAGGGTACGTGTCTACTACACAGCATTCCTCTTGGCCATAGAACATTCAATGCCCCACCTCCAACCATACTTGCCTGCCCTAAGAAATAGATCGCTTAGATTGGCGTGGGAACAGCTCTTCGCCTGGGCACTGAATGACTACTTGATAGGGAGAGCTTAAAAACAACAACTAACACTAATAACAAGCATATTAAGAATTTTCAGGCGGGCAACTGTAACGTCGCAAGAATAAGCTGCCGGACTGCAGCAAGGTAAGAGCAAAATGCCGGTGAAATTAGCATATGTAATAAAATTGATAGGGATTTTAATGACCACCGGGTTCTTGGCTGCCTCTGTATGGCAGTACAGCTATGCTATCAATATTATTGCCGTACCCAAACCTAATACACCCCCACCCCCAGCTGCAACAGGTGTTACGTCAGGTGGTACTAGTAAAATCCCACACAAGGAAAATAGAGTTAAACGCAGCACATACTCAGATAATAAAGGTATTGACAACTACATACAAGATTCAACACACATCTCAAACAACATATGGTACCAACACATGACCCACATAGGTAAGCAGACAACAGAAGACAGCTGCTACGTTTGCTCATTAATACAATACGCCATGAGCGCTTCTCGAACATTTGTTGCCACGGAGATAGATGAAAAAATAGCATGATGTATAATATACCTGGCACTGTTCCAGACGAAAGGAAGATTTCAAGGGACAGTGGTGCAACTGGTGTGGAAAACACGAGATACATATCCATATGAAAACAACTTCCTCAAGACTTATTTGAGTTACCACAAGAGCAGTTTACATGCTGAAGGATTCAGATACATAACAAGTGGTCCTGAAAAAGGAGAAACAAAGAAAGTAACACTACAGTACCTACCATGTGATTGGTACGCCACTGAAGTCCCTGGTAAAAACGGATGTTGGGAAAGACCACTGGTGATAATAACAGGGAAGGTGTACATGAACAACAAATGGGACATAGGAGTGGTTGGCAGCAACCTGGTAACAAGAGAGAATATTTCAACTATTGATGGACACAACCATAGATGTTGGATGACTTGGGTCAAGTACGTACCCATGCTCACGTGGATGGAGAAGGATGAAGACCCAATAACAATACTGCCGCTAACTGCGCCTAAGGTATGCTACCAACATAAAGGGAAGGTGAACAGCAACTGTGCAAGCGTGATGGAGTTACCTGAGGGGGGAGCAGGAACAGCAGTAGTAATGGACCATTACTGGGCCTGTGGAGAAAAAGCATACCACACACTGCCCCCTCTGTGGAATGGTATATGCACAATGGTGCACGTTAATGTACCATCACTAGTGGTACCCCAGAAACATGTCAATGTGGCGAACTTCCCCAAAATGGATGAAGGGAACAAGAGGAAGAAGAGATCTGTACAACCTCAGAAGGGGCCAGAGAGCAAAACCAACAGCAATAATACTGTCCTGAATAGAAAGAAAAGACAAGGAGAACCTCTGACAGGAAATTACCTATGGGGAAGGTCGGAAACAGCACTCACTTCAATTCCACCAGACCACAGACTATTCAGCAGAGCAGCAATGTTCTTCTCCTCAATAATACATCCTGGACTACAGGCTTAGGCAAACGCAAAATGGCTCCAGATAACTCGATGGGAACTAATGATGACTATTAATTCTACGGTAAATGGATTCAACGCAATAAAAGAGGAACTGCGAGCTGTGAGGATGGTAGCACTTCTGAACAGATATGTACTGGACCTCCTCACAGCAATGGAAGGAGGAGTTTGCGCTAAGATAGGCCAATCATGCTGCACATTCACCCCTGCCAACGATGCTGACAATGGTACACTGACAGAAGCAGTTTTACAATTGGCCCAGATGCACTCAAAAATGATGGATGAAAGTAAAGGTGTGAAAAAGGATGAGAGCTGGTTTTCAATATTATGGTCATGGATGCCATCTTGGCTGTCAGATGGACTGAAGATTATAGTTGGATGTACTATTTTGGCTGGAGCTACACTGATCATAATAAGATTTTGGAAGGCCCGGAAGGAACGCACCACAGACGAGATGATCGAAATGGTTGGTATACACCTCTTGATACCAACAGATGACGGCCAACACACAGGCACAATCATAAAAGAGAGAGAGAAGTTGCGCAACCAGATCATCACCAACCACCTGGACCCACCATCTGTGAAGCTCGAAAACCCAAGAAACCCAAGGAGCTACATAGGGAAATGGGTATACTGCACTCCTGGAGGAACCTGTGCATATATGTATTGGTCATTTGAAGACCATGTTAACCACTATGGACATTTGGGAGGAATAACTAAAATATGGAGAGTAAGAGGAGATAAAGAAAAGGATATGTTTGTGGTCGACAAGTCGACCAGAGGGGGGACTGAAGTGGGAGAATGGAAGAACAGGCTCCCGCCCTTCCCCTCTCGCGCTTGGCCTAGAGGATCACGGCCTAGACAACCGCCACGAGAGGAGTTTGCCTATCTACCAGATGACCAAATACCCTGGTACAGGAACATACGGATGTGCCCACCTACCTGCCCAGCAGCCCGCCCTGCCCATGCCGACACCTGCGGCATGGATCAACTCGACTAAACCTACACGTCGTTAGAGATGCCATGACGACCTAGCCAACGGTCAGCACACCTGTGCAAACATGCACACCGGACACTCCCACACCAATCCACACGAAGAACATACTCAGTGCTATGACGTAGGCGACAGACATACCCACGGACGTGCATCTTTATTATTTTCCACATAGGCTCTCAAAATGCAGAAACGCAAGACGCATAATGAACTTATCTAAAAAGGCTTGCTCATGCTTCTTCTAAGAACCATGTACTATAATGAAGAATATAACGGAGACACAACACTGGGGATAGAGCAATATGATACCGTAACCTAAAGCGCTCTGCATCAAACGGTTCCACCTATGCACCAGGCCCAAGTAGGCTGCAAGCAAAAGCTTCCATGAACATTGAATGAGCAAGAGCTCGGTTGCTGACCCTGCAGAATGAGCCTGGCGAAAGCACACAGCCAAGGGCACGATGTTGCAATCTCGCACGCCGCAAGCCGACGCCAAGGTCGCACCTGCAAGATAAACCGGGCACACAGTGGGAAAAACAATATTAATTGTGCTGAATTATGCCTCAAACACGGTCCCACCTCACGTGACAAAGCCAAACCTGACAGGCTGCCAAGCCCAGGAGGAAGGAGACGCCTGAATCCCACGTTTCAAGACACAGGCAGATACAATTAAAAGACTCATTGGACATCTGCAGCAGTGGGAGTAGTCGACCTCCCAACATATGAATAAATCCTCACATTGTTTACACCAACCCATAGTAAAACATTGTTGCAAATGACAGGTGCACCGCGAGCTGGGAACAGCGATAGTCCCAGACGGGGAGGCTCGCGAGTGGACCAATCAGAACATGGGGCTCTTATCACTGACGCCATTAACATTGACCAATCCTCAGAGGTCTTCATGTAACAATTTTCATGTATCAAATTGAAGGGACAGCCCAAGTATATCACCTAACTAACCCTCAACCACTAACACCGTTCTCTATATGTAAGCTATACTAACCCTACCACTCGAGTAACCGATCCAGAGTGGAAATAGGTTTTTTGCTAAACTTTGTAAGGTGACGCAAGTAGCGCGTCATACTAAGGTAAAAAGGGCCTGCGAGCCCCACGATTGTGTGTGTGTCAGGACGGACGCGTACGATCCTTGACCCATCCCTGCCGTTTTGTCTAATAAACAGCAGAGTCACCTTGCTTCTTGCGTGTGTCTCATACTCTATCTCTTTTGGGATATACGGGAGGAGTTGGGGCCTCCCTGCCCGGAGGTCTACGTACGGCCCGGCCGACCCCGGCAGAATTTCCCCCCGACAAGTTGGAGGCACTGCTGAGATCTGTTTAAGATCTGCTTTTTTATTTTTATTTTTCCAGGTACTCCCGTTGCGAGGAGGCCCGGCGGCGCAGCCCCCTCTGCCGTTGCCCCCTTCTGAGGACTACAGGACCATCACGGAACTGCAAGACGACCGGACAGCGCAATCCGGATATTGGCCTTCGGGAGCCGGTTGAGAAGTATCCCGCCCGCGGTTGGCGAGTGTCCAGACGTGGTCCAGACGAGGGGAGGTGGCGAGCCGCTTGGAGGGGTGCACGCAGTCGAGCGGCCCCGCATCAAGAGAACTTGGTGAGCATGCCACGCATAACAAGCAATGTGAAATTGTGATGGAGGGGGGAGGAATTAAATACGGGAGGTGGGAGGTGTTGCACAGGTGCGCGGCGAAGGTTTGACAATTTAGTGTTGGCAATGAAATGAATGGTAGCCGAACGAGTGCGAGAGCAGTCGGCTACGTTATGCGAGAGAGGGGGAGGAGCACGAAAACATCACGTGCGGCCGCTCGTAGACACTGATTGGCCTAGGTCGCGACTACGTGTAAGGGTGTGTGTGTGTGGTTTCCTACGATTTGGCATTTATTGATCAATGAGTAGATGAGGATCCCTATTGTTCGAGCAAGAAACTCGATAGGTAGATGACGTTTCCCTGTAGGCGGTAGCTAGTTAGTTGCCCAATACGGAAGATAATTGGCTGGTTAAGCCCTCCTGTCGAGGGGCGTATCACACGCAAGGCGACGCAGCGTGCACAGTCCGATTATATTATTGATTACCTTGTTCCAGGAGTGACAGGAAGACAGCTGTGAGGTTAACGGGGGTAGATTGCAAGTGTATTTTGGACTTAAAGAATATATGAAGAACTTACCAGTAGTTCGAAGAGATCGGTGACGTCACCAGTAGGGCTTTCATAGGATATCCCGAGCACAAGGCATCTTTCTTTCTGAGAGTGGTGGGGAAGAGAACTGTGGTAAGGGAGTGGAAACGGAGATAAACGGTAATGAGTTGATCGGGGAAAGGCGAAACGGGGGACGTGGCTGCGCACGGAGAACGCCGGCCACGGCAAGTGTAGAAGAAGGAGGAGGAGCAAATGAAAATAGGACGACTGTATAAGAACGTCACAAGGGCTACGCAGCCGCAGGGGGCTGCTTGCGCTTCGGCCGCAGGGGGCCGTAAGGGTGTTGTGTAAAGGAAGAAAGAAAGAAGAAAATATACAAATGTAAATACTATATTTTAATAATTTTCCTTAGCGGACTATCGCAAGTCCCCATATTTACGGGGCCAGGTAAAGGTATAAGGCTGTGTATTGTAAGTGTTAGTAAGATAATAGCTACCAAATAGGGGAAGGATAATAAGTGAAGCGCTACTATGTCATACGGGACAGGATCGGGAGGGTGGGGGAACACCCTCACTACCCCACTACAACACATATGTACAACACTGTCACCCCATAGGGAGAAACTGATCAAGTATAGCATAGAATGGACACAGGGGATGGACAACAAAATGATAACACCATGGCCGCCTAATGGTAGCTTCGATCCATATACCCAACATTCACTATTAAACCATCTGCATAATACATACAAAGGGAAGAAGTTGACACACCACGTGGAGGTGTTTAACTTATGGAGGATGTTCCAAGGGTCCCGACCAGGACCAAATGGAATGTTCACTGTGGGGGAAATACCGGAAGAAAAAGAGATTAAGGAGGAAGGAGAGAATGGGAAAAAGGGGAGTGAAGACCCAAAGAACACGGGGAACGGACAAGAGGGAGGAGAAAAGAATAATAACTCAAAAGAAAATGAAATAAAAAAGGAACAGAGCAACGGTATACCCCTAGCAAAGGTAGTGAAAACAGAGGGAGGGGGGTTGTACCCTTTAAGAGAATTAGGAGAAATAGCAAGAGGACAGTTAAGGGCGGCTGAGGGGTACTCGAACCCGGCATACAGCCCGCCACCATATGTGGCTCATAGGAAGATGCCAGCAGGGGGGGGGAAGACTGGAGAAGAACAAACTGTGGAAATAGGACATGATGAGTGGGTAGCTGCGCAGATACTATTAAAATTATGAGGTTCATTAACCGGAGACGAGAAGGAGGTAGTAAGGAAAATAGACGAGGATAATACCAGGGAGAGTGGAATGAGAGGGGAAGAGCTGTTGCGACAAAAGGAAGAGATTTTGGAGGAACGACTAGCAGAGTTAAGGGATGAGCAGAATGAACTGATCAAACAGCTCGAGAGGGAGGAAAGAGAGAGAGCGAGGGAAAGGAAAGAAGGAAAGAACGAATTGGAAAAAATAAGGGAACGAACTGAGGAGCAAAGGAGAGAAGCTGAAAGGGTAAAAGCAGCAGCAGAAAGGGTATCAAGAGCAGTGCTACGAGAGAGGAAAAGGGAAGAAGAAGAGAAAGAAAAAGAAATGGCAATGTGGAAGAAGAGATTACTATCAGAAACGACTAGGAAATACGAAGAAGGGAGGGTGATAGAGAGTATATTAGAAAGGGAGAGGGTGAGATGGGAAAGGAAGAAAGAGGATGAAAGGATATTGGAAAAGATGAGTAGTGAAGTAATGGAGGAATTAAAAAGGAAAAGGGAGGAAATTGGTAGAGAGATGGAGGAGAGAAATGAAGGGGAAAGAGAAGATAGGAGAGGGGAGAGTGAAGTAAGGGGGTATGTATATAGAGACACAGAAGTAGCAACAACATCAGCGCAAAGGGGAGCGGTTGGTAAAGGAGAAAAGGGGGAACCGGACCTAATAGACTTAAAAACAGTAACAATCAAGGGGAAAAAGACAGAGTGGGGGCTGCCATTTACGAATGACTTTTGTAGTGAGGAAGAAGAAGGAATGGAGAAGGAAGGAAGAAACAGTGAAAGGGAAAGCCTAGATAAACTATACACCACCCAGACCAATACAGACTCACCATGGATCTGTAGGAGAAAGGGTGAATTGGAGAGAAGTGAGGAGGAAGAGCAAGGAATAGCGGAAAGACAGACACATGAAGCCACACCGTCACCATCACACCCTCTCCCATCCCACCCTACATGCTCAACCACCTCACGCTCATTACGTACAATCAAACTTGCGCTCTTCACAAACGAACTGACACCCTATGCAGGATGGCTTAGAGACCTCCCTAGACGCAGGCAGGAAGGACGAATACACACGCCCACATTAAATACAGGAAATGATGGAAGAAGGGGAAAAGATGGAGAAGAAAGAGTTACGAGCAGGGGAAATACGGACAAAATTGACGATGTAGGAGAGAGGGAAGAAGAGGAGGGGTGTGAGGACTCGATTTTATGGAACCCAAGTGGTAAAACGAGACACAACTTAATGCCACTTCTGGAGAGGGGAGGGGTTAGACCACAATACGTCCCTTGGAAGCATACAGACAAAGAAAATATAAAGTGCAGGCTCCCATCATTAAGTGGAGGTGCGGGTAAATGGATATATGAAATGGAAAAACACACCGCAGGACAGAAACTGGCAGTGGGAGATGTAAAGGGCCTTCTAATATCGATATTAGGGGATGCAGCGGATGACATTTGGAAGAGAGCGGGATTCACTGGGGTAACAATAGCAAACACATCGCACGATGGGGCACCATTCGCAAACTGCAGACATGCACTATGGCAGGCACTGAGGGTACAGTACCCAGACACATCAGACATAGGAGCAATTACCTCACGCAAGATGCGTGAGAACGAAGATCCTGTTGATTATATCCAGGAAATCCAAGAGAAGTGGCGCATGGAAACTAGAGAACAATGGGACAAAACACCAGCAATATTTTATCATATACTAGTACAAGGGCTCCCAGAAGGAGTTCAGAAACAACTGAAGAAAGTAGTGGGTATGGAAGCAAAAGCATGGCCATAAATACAACTGACAATAGTGCATCATTGCAGGACATGGCAAGGAAAAATGAAACAAAAGGAAGAGGACAGGAAAACGGAAGAGGCTAAACTAGTACAGAAAAAACGTACTAAATACACAATGGAAGGGGCACTAATAACTACACCTACAACAATGACCCAAAGCCCCACAAAAGTAGTGGCTGCACAAGATCCCTCCCAAATACCACCCTCACAGACTATAACACAACAGGTGCCGCCACCCCAACCATACACGACCAACATGGGAGGAGGATACTCAATGCCAGGAGCTGGGTATTATAATTACAACAGGGGAAGAGGAGGAATTATGAGAGGGAGAGGATACGGATATAACACACAACAGCAGGTGGGAGGACTTAGAAATTCCTACCCCACCGGGCAACCAGTATACCAGGACAACACAGGAAGCTTTCCATGGCAGAGTAGGGAACCACCGGTGTGTTGGAGTTGTGGATTAGTAGGGCACATGTCACGCACGTGTAGAGTAAGACCAGGAATACCATCATGGAGCGAACAGGGACAACCAAGGCCCACACAGGAACAGCAGGGCATACAGCAGCAGCAGACGTTGCAACAGGGAAATGAACAGCAACAACTAACAACACAACAACAGCCACAGACATATTCACTGCCACAACAACAGGTAGCGATAACACAACAACCCCAAGCACAACAAACACAACTGGGTAGGGTGACGGTCCTGGGACACAACCCTTACACAGGAAATGGTCAATCGTTGTACCCCCAATAGGACAGCACACAGACGGCCTTGGTGTGTCCCATCCTGTCAGTAACACCTAATAGTGCGGAGGAACCACACATAGAGGTAACGATAGATGACAAAAAATTATCATTCCTTGTTGACACCGGGGCGACCCGGTCTTGCATAAGGGAAGGTAAATTTAAGATGTCGGGCGAAGCCATGAACACCCAAGGATTCTCTGGGGCTAGAGGGTTGGTTCCCTTTACTGATAACATTCCCTTATCTATAGGAGATTATGACATGTCACTCCCACTTTTATATTATAGTGCCTCACCAGTAAATATACTGGGGAGAGACATCATGAACAGGTTGAATATGACGATCTCCTTTACGGAGGACGGCATAATTTGCTCTACTCCAGGAATTAACATGCTCACAGCACGACAGATTATGCAGGCATACTGCGGAAAGACAGCGATTAGGGCTGAGCCAGTAGATGGCGAACTATTCCAGTACGGGAAAGACATGGCATTTGCATGGATGCCAGGGATAGAGGGAAAGATCTGGAGGAGGCCAGCAGCCTATTTGTTCAGACCAGAAACACCAACCAATGAACCAGAATGGAAGGTGGTTCCAGTGGACATTGAGAGCATTATAGCAACAACTGATTACATTGCGGTACATGCCCAAGACAGAGAAGGAACAGCATGGAGGGCAGTGATAGCACTAGCAGAAGGATGTAGACTCACCCAGGTGTCAGATGAGGAGCTGTTCTCAGAAGAAAAGGAGGAAGGTGAAATGGTGTTTATGATGAGTGTGGAAATATGGCTAAGAGTGGCGTACAAACAAGTGGCATAGAAAATTGCAATGGCACTTGAGACACCCACATCCACCCCAGTTCCCTTCTTTGAGGAGGATATGACAAAAGTACCCACATCATTATGGACTACTAGCCCCTATGACGTGGGGTGCATAAAAAGTATAGGGGGAGAAAGGATAAAATTGAAAAAAGGTGCAATACTCCCCAGAGTGAAACAGTACCCACTATCAAAAGAGGCAGATGAGGGCATATATGAAACCATAACGGCCCTTATAAATAATGGCATATTGGTCCCCTCAGAATCACCATGTAACACGGCTGTATACCCAGTGCGCAAGGCTAGAGGGTGGTCTTGGCGCTTCATACAGGATCTCAGGCTCTTGAACAACATAGTAGAAGCAGAATACCCCATAGCCGCAAACCCGGCCACAATATTGTGTGGCATTCCAGCAGAAGCATCACAATTTACAGTGATCGACCTTAAAAATGCTTTTTTCTCAATACCATTGCACCCAGACTCACAAGATCTGACAAGCTTCACTTACAGAAACACAAAGTGGAAACACACCAGATTGCCACAAGGGTACTGCGAATCACCCTCAATCTTCAACAGAGTAATACAGATGGATTTGGGTAACATTGAAGTGGAAAGCACAGTGTTGCAGTATGTCAACGACATAATAATTTGCAGTACAAACGAAAGAACATGCAGAGAGGACTCATTAAAGATGCTGACAATATTGGCTGAAAAAGGTTACAAGGTAGACATGGAAAAGTTACAGTACTGCATCAGAAATCACCATGGGGTGCCCAACTACACTGTTTGTAGAACATGCACTATTTGCAATATTGAATAAACCTAAGTCCACCCTAACCACGCAAAGGGCATCAGGTTATGAGATCATCTTATCCAGAGCTGAACTACCAATTGTTAGATGTAGCACGGTCAACCCTGCAAGGTTCCTAGCAGAAGTAATTGAGGAAGGAGATTATGCCCACGATTGTACGCAAATAACTGAAATGTACTCATGTACTAGAAAGATTGAAGAGAACGCACTTGAGGGAGGTGAGCTCCTGTTCATTGATGGGTCATCAACTATCGACCAAAGGGATGGTATAAGGAGGACTGGGGCAGCAGTGGTAAAAATGATGGAGGTACCGGTGTGTGTGGCAATGAAATGTGTACAACTACCACATAATTATTCCGCTCAAGCAGCAGAATTAATTGCACTAATCTTGGCGTTGAAGGAAAGCTTTGACAAACGAGTGACCATATATTCCGACAGCGCATATGTTACGTCCACTGTCCACTCAGGGCTGTCGAAATGGAGAAGAAGAGGGTTTAGGAGAGCTGATGGCACTCCAGTGCAACATGCCCTCCTATTGGCTGAACTAATTGAAGCAATAAATGACCCCCGAGAATTAACTTTGGTCAAATGCACCGCACACACCAATGGTGAAGGACCACATTTCAAAAGGGAATGCAGCAGCAGACGCACATGCGAAGTATGCTGCATATTTTGGTGAGATATGGAACCCCCCAGAGTCAAAGAGAGGGAGAGGGAGGGGAATGGCTAAGGAGATGTTGATAAGAGAAGGGTACACCCATCTCCCAGCCACACAGATAATGGAGCTACAAGCGGCTGCACCAATGGCAGAAAAAGAAATATGGGTAAAAAGAGGATGCACAATGTCACCAACTGACGCACTATGGCGCCAGGGTGACACTGGAAAGATTGTAATACCACTGGCACTATTGAACACCGCCCTGAGCCAACTACACCACCCAGCCCACACAGGCAAGGAAGTAATTGCAGCACGAATTAGGGAAGACTGGTTCTGCCCCGAGTTAAATTCTCATGTGTCAAATTGTATCAGCAATTGTCTCACATGTCAACAGTTTACGGCCGGTCACACTCTGAAGGTGATAAGAGGTACTATACCCCGGCCAGAGGGACCCTTCCGACATCTCCATATTGACTATGTTGATATGATCAACGTATGTCAAGGAAATAGGTATGATTGTAGTAGTATGCCCATTCTCGAGGTGGATTTAAGCAGGGCCCTGTTCACACCCAGATGCATTCAGAGCAGCTAAATTCCTAGTGAGGGAGGTCTTCCCCAGGTGGGGAGTGTGCGAGGTACTGCGGTCAGATAATGGCCCACATTTCGCAAACAAAATGTTCCAGCACATCACATCCTTACTGAATATCAAGCACAAATTTGCATGTGCATACCACCCACAGGCCAACGGTATATGTGAACGCCTGAATGGCCTATTAAAGGAGGCAATTGCAAAAATACAGCAAACAACAAAGAAGAGTTGGTTGTATTGCCTTCCACTAGCCCTATTTGAGCTAAGGAATAGACCAGGTTCCGACCACCACCTCACCCCTCACGAGGTGGTTACCGGACGTCAAATGCGCCTTCCCCTAACGCCAACATCAAGAGCATTTACCGACCACGAGAGTACTGCAAATGTCCTTGGTGATGAAATGTACCAATATGTGTCTTCTTTGATTACTAGTGTAGTGTTTGTGTCTCAACAGCTCGAGTGCACGCGGGGCGGGTCTAACAGCAATCAACAAGAAGACGCGGATAAAGAATTGGAAAAGGAAAGACTGTGCAAAGTTGCTAAAGGTGACCACGTACTACTTCGCAATTTCAACAGAAAGTGGAACAGCCCACGCTTCACTGGTCCCCATCTGGTAGAGGAGGTATCAACGAGAGCAGTAAAGCTACAGGACAAACGTGCCTGGAACCACCTACACGACGTAAAGATCTACAAACTCCAGACCCGCCCCAGCGCCACCGACAGGGCCACTGGAAGAACAACAACAGCGTCACCAACGGAGGAAGAGACTTCTACCACAACTAACGGCCTAAGTGTCCCCATACCCTGCCACCCCTCAGATTCCCCAGAGACAACTACTAGAAAAGAAAGGGGTGATCCCCATACCGCCCACCCCATGGTTACACGATTAAAGAGTAAAGAGACTTCCGCCAGTTGAGCCTCAAACCCTCTGCCCATTGACCCCCTACCCACTGTAGTAATAACTGAACTGAAGGACATTGTCTTGCACATATACACATGTAAACACCTGAATGTTCTCTTTCTTTTCTCTCGCACATGCAGGTACAGCGTATTATTGTACTACTAAGAAAGTAGATAACTAACAAATTCACTGCCCAGGAGTAGATGGTACCCTCAGACGATAATTACCTGGAAGAATTATCACACCAATTTGTATATGAAATAAAAAGGCCAACGTACCTGAAAAGAAGGAGGGTACGTGTCTACTACACAGCATTCCTCTTGGCCATAGAACATTCAATGCCCCACCTCCAACCATACTTGCCTGCCCTAAGAAATAGATCGCTTAGATTGGCGTGGGAACAGCTCTTCGCCTGGGCACTGAATGACTACTTGATAGGGAGAGCTTAAAAACAACAACTAACACTAATAACAAGCATATTAAGAATTTTCAGGCGGGCAACTGTAACGTCGCAAGAATAAGCTGCCGGACTGCAGCAAGGTAAGAGCAAAATGCCGGTGAAATTAGCATATGTAATAAAATTGATAGGGATTTTAATGACCACCGGGTTCTTGGCTGCCTCTGTATGGCAGTACAGCTATGCTATCAATATTATTGCTGTACCCAAACCTAATACACCCCCACCCCCAGCTGCAACAGGTGTTACGTCAGGTGGTACTAGTAAAATCCCACACAAGGAAAATAGAAATAAACGCAGCACATACTCAGATAATAAAGGTATTGACAACTACATACAAGATTCAACACACATCTCAAACAACATATGGTACCAACACATGACCCACATAGGTAAGCAGACAACAGAAGACAGCTGCTACGTTTGCTCATTAATACAATACGCCATGAGCGCTTCTCGAACATTTGTTGCCACGGAGATAGATGAAAAAATAGCATGATGTATAATATACCTGGCACTGTTCCAGACGAAAGGAAGATTTCAAGGGACAGTGGTGCAACTGGTGTGGAAAACACGAGATACATATCCATATGAAAACAACTTCCTCAAGACTTATTTGAGTTACCACAAGAGCAGTTTACATGCTGAAGGATTCAGATACATAACAAGTGGTCCTGAAAAAGGAGAAACAAAGAAAGTAACACTACAGTACCTACCATGTGATTGGTACGCCACTGAAGTCCCTGGTAAAAACGGATGTTGGGAAAGACCACTGGTGATAATAACAGGGAAGGTGTACATGAACAACAAATGGGACATAGGAGTGGTTGGCAGCAACCTGGTAACAAGAGAGAATATTTCAACTATTGATGGACACAACCATAGATGTTGGATGACTTGGGTCAAGTACGTACCCATGCTCACGTGGATGGAGAAGGATGAAGACCCAATAACAATACTGCCGCTAACTGCGCCTAAGGTATGCTACCAACATAAAGGGAAGGTGAACAGCAACTGTGCAAGCGTGATGGAGTTACCTGAGGGGGGAGCAGGAACAGCAGTAGTAATGGACCATTACTGGGCCTGTGGAGAAAAAGCATACCACACACTGCCCCCTCTGTGGAATGGTATATGCACAATGGTGCACGTTAATGTACCATCACTAGTGGTACCCCAGAAACATGTCAATGTGGCGAACTTCCCCAAAATGGATGAAGGGAACAAGAGGAAGAAGAGATCTGTACAACCTCAGAAGGGGCCAGAGAGCAAAACCAACAGCAATAATACTGTCCTGAATAGAAAGAAAAGACAAGGAGAACCTCTGACAGGAAATTACCTATGGGGAAGGTCGGAAACAGCACTCACTTCAATTCCACCAGACCACAGACTATTCAGCAGAGCAGCAATGTTCTTCTCCTCAATAATACATCCTGGACTACAGGCTTAGGCAAACGCAAAATGGCTCCAGATAACTCGATGGAAACTAATGATGACTATTAATTCTACGGTAAATGGATTCAACGCAATAAAAGAGGAACTGCGAGCTGTGAGGATGGTAGCACTTCTGAACAGATATGTACTGGACCTCCTCACAGCAATGGAAGGAGGAGTTTGCGCTAAGATAGGCCAATCATGCTGCACATTCATCCCTGCCAACGATGCTGACAATGGTACACTGACAGAAGCAGTTTTACAATTGGCACAGATGCACTCAAAAATGATGGATGAAAGTAAAGGTGTGAAAAAGGATGAGAGCTGGTTTTCAATATTATGGTCATGGATGCCATCTTGGCTGTCAGATGGACTGAAGATTATAGTTGGATGTACTATTTTGGCTGGAGCTACACTGATCATAATAAGATTTTGGAAGGCCCGGAAGGAACGCACCACAGACGAGATGATCGAAATGGTTGGTATACACCTCTTGATACCAACAGATGACGGCCAACACACAGGCACAATCATAAAAGAGAGAGAGAAGTTGCGCAACCAGATCATCACCAACCACCTGGACCCACCATCTGTGAAGCTCGAAAACCCAAGAAACCCAAGGAGCTACATAGGGAAATGGGTGTACTGCACTCCTGGAGGAACCTGTGCATATATGTATTGGTCATTTGAAGACCATGTTAACCACTATGGACATTTGGGAGGAATAACTAAAATATGGAGAGTAAGAGGAGATAAAGAAAAGGATATGTTTGTGGTCGACAAGTCGACCAGAGGGGGGACTGAAGTGGGAGAATGGAAGAACAGGCTCCCGCCCTTCCCCTCTCGCGCTTGGCCTAGAGGATCACGGCCTAGACAACCGCCACGAGAGGAGTTTGCCTATCTACCAGATGACCAAATACCCTGGTACAGGAACATACGGATGTGCCCACCTACCTGCCCAGCAGCCCGCCCTGCCCATGCCGACACCTGCGGCATGGATCAACTCGACTAAACCTACACGTCGTTAGAGATGCCATGACGACCTAGCCAACGGTCAGCACACCTGTGCAAACATGCACACCGGACACTCCCACACCAATCCACACGAAGAACATACTCAGTGCTATGACGTAGGCGACAGACATACCCACAGACGTGCATCTTTATTATTTTCCACATAGGCTCTCAAAATGCAGAAACGCAAGACGCATAATGAACTTATCTAAAAAGGCTTGCTCATGCTTCTTCTAAGAACCATGTACTATAATGAAGAATATAACGGAGACACAATACTGGGGATAGAGCAATATGATACCGTAACCTAAAGCGCTCTGCATCAAACGGTTCCACCTATGCACCAGGCCCAAGTAGGCTGCAAGCAAAAGCTTCCATGAACATTGAATGAGCAAGAGCTCGGTTGCTGACCCTGCAGAATGAGCCCGGCGAAAGCACACAGCCAAGGGCACGATGTTGCAATCTCGCACGCCGCAAGCCGACGCCAAGGTCGCACCTGCAAGATAAACCGGGCACACAGTGGGAAAAACAATATTAATTGTGCTGAATTATGCCTCAAACACGGTCCCACCTCACGTGACAAAGCCAAACCTGACAGGCTGCCAAGCCCAGGAGGAAGGAGACGCCTGAATCCCACGTTTCAAGACACAGGCAGATACAATTAAAAGACTCATTGGACATCTGCAGCAGTGGGAGTAGTCGACCTCCCAACATATGAATAAATCCTCACATTGTTTACACCAACCCATAGTAAAACATTGTTGCAAATGACAGGTGCACCGCGAGCTGGGAACAGCGATAGTCCCAGACGGGGAGGCTCGCGAGTGGACCAATCAGAACATGGGGCTCTTATCACTGACGCCATTAACATTGACCAATCCTCAGAGGTCTTCATGTAACAATTTTCATGTATCAAATTGAAGGGACAGCCCAAGTATATCACCTGACTAACCCTCAACCACTAACACCGTTCTCTATATGTAAGCTATACTAACCCTACCACTCGAGTAACCGATCCAGAGTGGAAATAGGTTTTTTGCTAAACTTTGTAAGGTGACGCAAGTAGCGCGTCATACTAAGGTAAAAAGGGCCTGCGAGCCCCACGATTGTGTGTGTGTCAGAACGGACGCGTACGATCCTTGACCCATCCCTGCCGTTTTGTCTAATAAACAGCAGAGTCACCTTGCTTCTTGCGTGTGTCTCATACTCTATCTCTTTTGGGATATACGGGAGGAGTTGGGGCCTCCCTGCCCGGAGGTCTACGTACGGCCCGGCCGACCCCGGCAGAATTTCCCCCCGACAAGTTGGAGGCACTGCTGAGATCTGTTTAAGATCTGCTTTTTTATTTTTATTTTTCCAGGTACTCCCGTTGCGAGGAGGCCCGGCGGCGCAGCCCCCTCTGCCGTTGCCCCCTTCTGAGGACTACAGGACCATCACGGAACTGCAAGACGACCGGACAGCGCAATCCGGATATTGGCCTTCGGGAGCCGGTTGAGAAGTATCCCGCCCGCGGTTGGCGAGTGTCCAGACGTGGTCCAGACGAGGGGAGGTGGCAAGCCGCTTGGAGGGGTGCACGCAGTCGAGCGGCCCCGCATCAAGAGAACTTGGTGAGCATGCCACGCATAACAAGCAATGTGAAATTGTGATGGAGGGGGGAGGAATTAAATACGGGAGGTGGGAGGTGTTGCACAGGTGCGCGGCGAAGGTTTGACAATTTAGTGTTGGCAATGAAATGAATGGTAGCCGAACGAGTGCGAGAGCAGTCGGCTACGTTATGCGAGAGAGGGGGAGGAGCACGAAAACATCACGTGCGGCCGCTCGTAGACACTGATTGGCCTAGGTCGCGACTACGTGTAAGGGTGTGTGTGTGTGGTTTCCTACGATTTGGCATTTATTGATCAATGAGTAGATGAGGATCCCTATTGTTCGAGCAAGAAACTCGATAGGTAGATGACGTTTCCCTGTAGGCGGTAGCTAGTTAGTTGCCCAATACGGAAGATAATTGGCTGGTTAAGCCCTCCTGTCGAGGGGCGTATCACACGCAAGGCGACGCAGCGTGCACAGTCCGATTATATTATTGATTACCTTATTCCAGGAGTGACAGGAAGACAGCTGTGAGGTTAACGGGGGTAGATTGCAAGTGTATTTTGGACTTAAAGAATATATGAAGAACTTACCAGTAGTTCGAAGAGATCGGTGACGTCACCAGTAGGGCTTTCATAGGATATCCCGAGCACAAGGCATCTTTCTTTCTGAGAGTGGTGGGGAAGAGAACTGTGGTAAGGGAGTGGAAACGGAGATAAACGGTAATGAGTTGATCGGGGAAAGGCGAAACGGGGGACGTGGCTGCGCACGGAGAACGCCGGCCACGGCAAGTGTAGAAGAAGGAGGAGGAGCAAATGAAAATAGGACGACTGTATAAGAACGTCACAAGGGCTACGCAGCCGCAGGGGGCTGCTTGCGCTTCGGCCGCAGGGGGCCGTAAGGGTGTTGTGTAAAGGAAGAAAGAAAGAAGAAAATATACAAATGTAAATACTATATTTTAATAATTTTCCTTAGCGGACTATCGCAAGTCCCCATATTTACGGGGCCAGGTAAAGGTATAAGGCTGTGTATTGTAAGTGTTAGTAAGATAATAGCTACCAAATAGGGGAAGGATAATAAGTGAAGCGCTACTATGTCATACGGGACAGGATCGGGAGGGTGGGGGAACACCCTCACTACCCCACTACAACACATATGTACAACACTGTCACCCCATAGGGAGAAACTGATCAAGTATAGCATAGAATGGACACAGGGGATGGACAACAAAATGATAACACCATGGCCGCCTAATGGTAGCTTCGATCCATATACCCAACATTCACTATTAAACCATCTGCATAATACATACAAAGGGAAGAAGTTGACACACCACGTGGAGGTGTTTAACTTATGGAGGATGTTCCAAGGGTCCCGACCAGGACCAAATGGAATGTTCACTGTGGGGGAAATACCGGAAGAAAAAGAGATTAAGGAGGAAGGAGAGAATGGGAAAAAGGGGAGTGAAGACCCAAAGAACACGGGGAACGGACAAGAGGGAGGAGAAAAGAATAATAACTCAAAAGAAAATGAAATAAAAAAGGAACAGAGCAACGATATACCCCTAGCAAAGGTAGTGAAAACAGAGGGAGGGGGGTTGTACCCTTTAAGAGAATTAGGAGAAATAGCAAGAGGACAGTTAAGGGCGGCTGAGGGGTACTCGAACCCGGCATACAGCCCGCCACCATATGTGGCTCATAGGAAGATGCCAGCAGGGGGGGGGAAGACTGGAGAAGAACAAACTGTGGAAATAGGACATGATGAGTGGGTAGCTGCGCAGATACTATTAAAATTATGAGGTTCATTAACCGGAGACGAGAAGGAGGTAGTAAGGAAAATAGACGAGGATAATACCAGGGAGAGTGGAATGAGAGGGGAAGAGCTGTTGCGACAAAAGGAAGAGATTTTGGAGGAACGACTAGCAGAGTTATGGGATGAGCAGAATGAACTGATCAAACAGCTCGAGAGGGAGGAAAGAGAGAGAGCGAGGGAAAGGAAAGAAGGAAAGAACGAATTGGAAAAAATAAGGGAACGAACTGAGGGGCAAAGGAGAGAAGCTGAAAGGGTAAAAGCAGCAGCAGAAAGGGTATCAAGAGCAGTGCTACGAGAGAGGAAAAGGGAAGAAGAAGAGAAAGAAAAAGAAATGGCAATGTGGAAGAAGAGATTACTATCAGAAACGACTAGGAAATACGAAGAAGGGAGGGTGATAGAGAGTATATTAGAAAGGGAGAGGGTGAGATGGGAAAGGAAGAAAGAGGATGAAAGGATATTGGAAAAGATGAGTAGTGAAGTAATGGAGGAATTAAAAAGGAAAAGGGAGGAAATTGGTAGAGAGATGGAGGAGAGAAATGAAGGGGAAAGAGAAGATAGGAGAGGGGAGAGTGAAGTAAGGGGGTATGTATATAGAGACACAGAAGTAGCAACAACATCAGCGCAAAGGGGAGCGGTTGGTAAAGGAGAAAAGGGGGAACCGGACCTAATAGACTTAAAAACAGTAACAATCAAGGGGAAAAAGACAGAGTGGGGGCTGCCATTTACGAATGACTTTTGTAGTGAGGAAGAAGAAGGAATGGAGAAGGAAGGAAGAAACAGTGAAAGGGAAAGCCTAGATAAACTATACACCACCCAGACCAATACAGACTCACCATGGATCTGTAGGAGAAAGGGTGAATTGGAGAGAAGTGAGGAGGAAGAGCAAGGAATAGCGGAAAGACAGACACATGAAGCCACACCGTCACCATCACACCCTCTCCCATCCCACCCTACATGCTCAACCACCTCACGCTCATTACGTACAATCAAACTTGCGCTCTTCACAAACGAACTGACACCCTATGCAGGACGGCTTAGAGACCTCCCTAGACGCAGGCAGGAAGGACGAATACACACGCCCACATTAAATACAGGAAATGATGGAAGAAGGGGAAAAGATGGAGAAGAAAGAGTTACGAGCAGGGGAAATACGGACGAAATTGACGATGTAGGAGAGAGGGAAGAAGAGGAGGGGTGTGAGGACTCGATTTTATGGAACCCAAGTGGTAAAACGAGACACAACTTAATGCCACTTCTGGAGAGGGGAGGGGTTAGACCACAATAGGTCCCTTGGAAGCATACAGACAAAGAAAATATAAAGTGCAGGCTCCCATCATTAAGTGGAGGTGCGGGTAAATGGATATATGAAATGGAAAAACACACCGCAGGACAGAAACTGGCAGTGGGAGATGTAAAGGGCCTTCTAATATCGATATTAGGGGATGCAGCGGATGACATTTGGAAGAGAGCGGGATTCACTGGGGTAACAATAGCAAACACATCGCACGATGGGGCACCATTCGCAAACTGCAGACATGCACTATGGCAGGCACTGAGGGTACAGTACCCAGACACATCAGACATAGGAGCAATTACCTCACGCAAGATGCGTGAGAACGAAGATCCTGTTGATTATATCCAGGAAATCCAAGAGAAGTGGCGCATGGAAACTAGAGAACAATGGGACAAAACACCAGCAATATTTTATCATATACTAGTACAAGGGCTCCCAGAAGGAGTTCAGAAACAACTGAAGAAAGTAGTGGGTATGGAAGCAAAAGCATGGCCATAAATACAACTGACAATAGTGCATCATTGCAGGACATGGCAAGGAAAAATGAAACAAAAGGAAGAGGACAGGAAAACGGAAGAGGCTAAACTAGTACAGAAAAAACGTACTAAATACACAATGGAAGGGGCACTAATAACTACACCTACAACAATGACCCAAGGCCCCACAAAAGTAGTGGCTGCACAAGATCCCTCCCAAATACCACCCTCACAGACTATAACACAACAGGTGCCGCCACCCCAACCATACACGACCAACATGGGAGGAGGATACTCAATGCCAGGAGCTGGGTATTATAATTACAACAGGGGAAGAGGAGGAATTATGAGAGGGAGAGGATACGGATATAACACACAACAGCAGGTGGGAGGACTTAGAAATTCCTACCCCACCGGGCAACCAGTATACCAGGACAACACAGGAAGCTTTCCATGGCAGAGTAGGGAACCACCGGTGTGTTGGAGTTGTGGATTAGTAGGGCACATGTCACGCACGTGTAGAGTAAGACCAGGAATACCATCATGGAGCGAACAGGGACAACCAAGGCCCACACAGGAACAGCAGGGCATACAGCAGCAGCAGACGTTGCAACAGGGAAATGAACAGCAACAACTAACAACACAACAACAGCCACAGACATATTCACTGCCACAACAACAGGTAGCGATAACACAACAACCCCAAGCACAACAAACACAACTGGGTAGGGTGACGGTCCTGGGACACAACCCTTACACAGGAAATGGTCAATCGTTGTACCCCCAATAGGACAGCACACAGACGGCCTTGGTGTGTCCCATCCTGTCAGTAACACCTAATAGTGCGGAGGAACCACACATAGAGGTAACGATAGATGACAAAAAATTATCATTCCTTGTTGACACCGGGGCGACCCGGTCTTGCATAAGGGAAGGTAAATTTAAGATGTCGGGCGAAGCCATGAACACCCAAGGATTCTCTGGGGCTAGAGGGTTGGTTCCCTTTACTGATAACATTCCCTTATCTATAGGAGATTATGACATGTCACTCCCACTTTTATATTATAGTGCCTCACCAGTAAATATACTGGGGAGAGACATCATGAACAGGTTGAATATGACGATCTCCTTTACGGAGGACGGCATAATTTGCTCTACTCCAGGAATTAACATGCTCACAGCACGACAGATTATGCAGGCATACTGCGGAAAGACAGCGATTAGGGCTGAGCCAGTAGATGGCGAACTATTCCAGTACGGGACAGACATGGCATTTGCATGGATGCCAGGGATAGAGGGAAAGATCTGGAGGAGGCCAGCAGCCTTTTTGTTCAGACCAGAAACACCAACCAATGAACCAGAATGGAAGGTGGTTCCAGTGGACATTGAGAGCATTATAGCAACAACTGATTACATTGCGGTACATGCCCAAGACAGAGAAGGAACAGCATGGAGGGCAGTGATAGCACTAGCAGAAGGATGTAGACTCACCCAGGTGTCAGATGAGGAGCTGTTCTCAGAAGAAAAGGAGGAAGGTGAAATGGTGTTTATGATGAGTGTGGAAATATGGCTAAGAGTGGCGTACAAACAAGTGGCATAGAAAATTGCAATGGCACTTGAGACACCCACATCCACCCCAGTTCCCTTCTTTGAGGAGGATATGACAAAAGTACCCACATCATTATGGACTACTAGCCCCTATGACGTGGGGTGCATAAAAAGTATAGGGGGAGAAAGGATAAAATTGAAAAAAGGTGCAATACTCCCCAGAGTGAAACAGTACCCACTATCAAAAGAGGCAGATGAGGGCATATATGAAACCATAACGGCCCTTATAAATAATGGCATATTGGTCCCCTCAGAATCACCATGTAACACGGCTGTATACCCAGTGCGCAAGGCTAGAGGGTGGTCTTGGCGCTTCATACAGGATCTCAGGCTCTTGAACAACATAGTAGAAGCAGAATACCCCATAGCCGCAAACCCGGCCACAATATTGTGTGGCATTCCAGCAGAAGCATCACAATTTACAGTGATCGACCTTAAAAATGCTTTTTTCTCAATACCATTGCACCCAGACTCACAAGATCTGACAAGCTTCACTTACAGAAACACAAAGTGGAAACACACCAGATTGCCACAAGGGTACTGCGAATCACCCTCAATCTTCAACAGAG